>NC_052149.1:25934528-26242730 GCF_902713615.1 Scyliorhinus canicula
TTCATGGTGATATCTTTGGATGTTGAGATTGGTGAGAAAGACGAATTTTCAGTGAGATTGATTGACTTACAATGTAGCTACTTTATGAGTAAGTTGTTGAGAAATCCTATGGAGTATGTTTTGGTAACATCCGTCATTCATTGTGCAGTGTGGTGAGTCGAGCGACAGTTGCCTGGTAATTCACATGTACCTCATACCTACCCTGAACGTTAGAGATGAGATAGATTTTGTAAATCGTTTTATCGTTCTACCTTGTCGAAAAAAAGTTTATTTTTGTTTGGTCAAACCCCATGGAATCTTGTTGCCTTCTTCACTAATCTCAATCCTTGTCTACTTCAGACAAAACATTATTTGTTCCTAACTAGATCTCACCAATAACTTAAGGCTCTGGCCATGGTTGAGAACAACGTACAGAAAATGATTGGGAGTGCAAATGGAATGATGGCCTTTGCTGCAATGGGAATACAATATAAAGGTAGGGAAATGTTTACACAACTGTCTCTTACTAGGCCTTAGTTAGACCACATCTAGAGTACAGTATACAGATTTGGGGTATGATCTACCGGCCACATCACACCCAACCGGGAGCACAACCTGACAGGTAAATGCTGGGCTTCCCAGCAGCCACTACACCTGGATGGATGGATTTGTTTATTGTCACTTGTACCGAGGTACAGTGAAAAGTATTTTTCTGCGAGCAGCTCAACAGATCATTCAGTACATGAAAAGAAAAGGAAACAAAAGAAAATACATAAAAGAAAAAACATAATAGAGCAACACAAGGTACACAATGTAACTACGTAACCGGCATCAGATGAAGCATACAGGGATGTAGTGTTAATGAGGTCAGTCCATGAGAGGGTCATTTAGGAGTCTGGTAACAGTGGGGAAGAAGCTGTTTTTCGTCAAGGCATCTGCCCACGTCCTGTGAGGTGGTGTCACACAGAAAATGCAGTGTGAGGCAGTTGGACACAGGCAGCACAGGGGATGGGCAGCTAGTGGCAGTGCGTGCAGGGCACCCAGCCACGGTGGGTGATATGGATGTTGGTATGTGGTGCAGGGTCGGTGGTGGGGTTTGGTCGCCCTCTGGTTGGGGGGACAGGGTGGCGGTACGGGTATGTGGAACAGGGGTTGGTGTCGAGGACATGGTGCTGATTACTTACCCTGGCTCCCTGAGGAGGTCATGCAGCATTTTATGGCACTGCTGACCAGTCCTGGTGGTGGGGCCCACGGTGCCCACGGCCTCTGCCACCTGCATCCAGGCCCGGTGTAGGCGGCACATGGCAGCCCCCTTGCCACACGCCCTTGGTCTCTTTAGTTAAGGAGGGTTATTGGAAGCAGTTCGGAGAATGGTCACTTGGCTGATTCCTGGGATGAGCGGTTTGCCTGATGAGAAAGGTCATGAAGGGATTTGAAAAGCAGGATGATGAAAGGCAGGACGATAACTTTAAAATTAAGATATTGCTTGATTGTGAGCCAGTGCAGGTCAGCAAGCACTGGGATGATAGGGGAACTAGACATATTGCAAATTTAGACATGGCAGCAGACGTTTGGCTGATCCCAAGTTTATGCAGCACAGACTGTGGGATACCAGCCAGGGATGCATTGGAATAGTCAATTCTAGAGATAATGAAGGTGGGACTGAAGACTTCAGCTGTGAATGAGTTGAGACAGAGATGAAGTCAGGCAATGCTATGCGGATAGAAATAGGCGGTCTCAATGATGGCACAAATATGAGGTCACAAGCGAACCTCAGGATCAAAGGTGACACCAAGATAGTGATTGGCTTAATCTCAGATTGTTGCCAGGGAGAGCGATGGAGTCAGCAGCCAGTGAACAGAGTTTGGAGCAGGGACTGAAAGCAATGGGTTCAGTCTTTCCAACATTTAATTGTTGGAAATATCTGCTCACCAGCAGATTTAGCTCACTCAGCTAAATCGCTGGCTTTTAAAGCAGACCAATTGGCCAGCAGCACGGTTCGATTCCCGTACCAGCCTCCCCGGACAGGCGCCGGAATGTGGTGACTAGGGGCTTTTCACAGTAACTTCATTGAAGCCTACTCGTGACAATAAGCGATTTTCATTTCTTTTCATTTTTCATTTCATTCATTTTAAGCAGTGAGTTGTAATGACCTTGAACTGGCTGTTGATTGAACAATAATAAGGAAAATTGAATGGGCAGGGATATAGCAGGGTAATATGAATGACCGGATTACTCCGCATAGAGCCAACATGGGCGTAATGGGAGAAATGGCCTCCGTCTGTGCCATTATACTTTTATGACTTTATGATGGTTCTTCATCGAAACCACAACCTGGATTTAGAGAACACTCTTACCACAAACTTAAATCCAGATTTTACTGTGGGAGTGCAGCGGTTACATACACTATGCACGTTTCTTTCAATAATCACATAACTTATTCGATCTATGCTAAATGGTACTAGGTGAGCTATTTTTAATTTTAACAATGTGCTGTTCACGACTGAACTTTGTTCTAGTTTGCATTGTTGCTTGTACCTATAATGCAGTATAGGAGCTAAAAAAGTAAAATGGACATGTTGCAATGTTGAAGCTAATCTTTGAAAAAACTAGGGTCAGATCAATGTAGAATCAGCATAAAGATATATCCTTCCTCCATTGTACAAGCACAAATTGACCAGGTCAGCCTCATGACGTCACTTGTTCCTCTCTTGTGTATGGCCAGGATTGAATTGACTCGTTGAGGAGCCATCTCATTCCTTTATCCTTTTTCTTCCTCTACTTTTACAACATTGGATATATGCATCATTGCTGGAATCGAAGTTGAAAGCCATTTTGATTCTTTTAACACAAACAACCATGCAGAGAAAAAAATCTTTTCTTTTTCACAATTTGCTCTTAACAATTATACATCCGTTGCCACCCCTGGTGGCAGAGAAGCTTGTAGAGGTGGGAGAAAAAAGGGTTTCTGGGACTCAACCTAAATCAGGGATGCTTTAATAGGAGAAACTTAAAATGAAGCTGAGTTGGTATCATTGGTTTACATTGGGTTTACGGCAGAGAGATCAGCAGACGCAGTCTGGGGAAGGTGGAGGTTTCAGCAAAATAAAAGACTTTCTGATTTTCCAATGCATCTGTTGATTTTACTGACTGAAGCCCCAGGGAGAGGGTGGCTTTAGGCCACCTGTGGAGTTGTTAGGGGAGAGCTGTTGCTGTCAATGTGACCTCCACAATTCCAGGAACTGCCGCACAGTGAAAGAAGCAGTTCATTGAGGTGACAAAGGTAAGCCAGGGTACAGTTCTCATTGCACATTCTGAATAAATGATAGAGACTTAACCAATTCCCATCCCCTATTCCCACCTCTTGTACTCTTTCTGTGTCATTACCTGAATATTGGAGCAACGGCCTTGCGCAAAGGACAACCTCTGAAAACAGTGAAATCCCTTCTTAACTGACACACACTCTGCAAACCCGCAGTCTCCCACAAATGGTCCTGATAAATTTGAACGATAGTTGATTTAAAAGGACAGCGAACTTGCAGGTCTACCCATCCAGGGATGAATGTGTTTTTATGGGAAGAAAGAACCATCCAATTTACTCTGATTTGTATTCCCTCTCTGCACAAAACCAGCACCAGACAAATGCAACGGGGCAGGTACACTACTGTCAAAATCCCTGAATCTTCATTGTAGTGGATAATAGGCTAATGGACTTGCAAGATTGTTGAAGATGGTAAGATTGAAGGGTTGGTGACAGAAGAGGGTGAGTAAAAGTTGGGCCTCTGTGACCATATGGAGTTCTGAGCTATTTTCTACATCTGCTTCCAGGTTTGTTTTGGATTTGAATGTTGTTTAGGGCAAGTCAGACTTCTGTAGAAAAACATAGAATCCCTGCAGTGCAGAAGACAGTCTTTTGGCCCATCAAGTCTGCACTGACCCTTCGAAACAGCACTCAACCCATGTCCACACCTCCCATCCACTCTGCCCTATCCCCATAACCCCATAACCTAACCTGCACATCCCTGGCCAGTATGGGCCAATTTATCAAGGTCAATCCACCTAACCTGCACATTGCACCACACTTTTGATAGTTATGGAGAAAAGCAGGAGTGAAGTGACTTTATCTGGTAGGTGAATATTTAATTATTGAAAACACTGGTTTTGAAGTTGCCTCATTTCTCTGGCTGCTGGCTCTCCAGTTCCACATTTTCCCTTCCCTTTGCCCTCTTCATTCAGTGAGGATGCAGTGCTTTTTCTCCCCACCTTCTTCATCATCATCCTGTTCAGCACTTTTACACAGCATGCCTTTCTTCTGTGCAATATTACAAAGGCCACCGCAAACTAAAATGATCAGAAAACCCTTCCTCAGTTGCATTGCAGGCTCTATCAGAATTGTTCAGACCCTAAAACAAAAGGCTGGATCCTTCGGCCGTGTCCACCCGGCGACCGGAAATCTCCGCCTGAAGACAATGGGCCACTACATGGTCCGCGTCCCGACCGTGGAGACCTTGCAGTGGGCGCAGCCGGAGAATCCTGCCCTTTGCCTTTAATCTGCCCGATTTGCCTCGTGGAACAGCCGTGGGCCTCATTATATCCATTGACTTACTGAAGTCATAAACCATGATTGCATGATTGCAAACCATGGCTTTGAATCAGAAGGGTTGAAATTTGATTTGGTCCATCATTTTAACATCATATTGCCTTTCTGGGTTATCAGCAGTAGCATGCTGGTTAAAGTGATTGGCTTGGCACACTCTCTTCAGGCACCATGCCTCAAGAGGGCATTGGCAACCACAGAGCTTGATGTTAATCTTGCCCTTGGAGGCCAAAATCATCTTCGTTGATGGCACATCCATTGAATTTGTGAGGCTCTTCAGAAAGATTGTTCTTTGTTCACCTATTTTACCATCGATGTTTCCCATCAGCCACAGACTTTCCTATTACATGCCCAAGAACCCCCCCCCCCACCCCAATCTTTTCCTGATCTTGGTCAGCACGGTTATTTTGGTCTCAGATTTTACTCGCACACCCTCATTGGCAGTGTGACTTACCCAAGATCTCTCCATTATTCACCTCAAAAAACAAAACTTGCAGCCTCAATTATTGTCCGCATTACTTCATTGATCATCCAACATCAAAATTGGTGTGATGTAGCATCGCAGGGTTAGCGATATTTTCATGGCTAATTTTGAGTTGAACATAATCTTTTTCATTTTTTGAAATTCATCTTTAGCCATTACAACCCCTCATCTTATTTATCAGTCGCGCTTTCCACTCGATATTAACATAATTGTTAGGTAATTAAGTTTGTCTACCTGTCGTACACCAGCCCCACTATAACTGAATGAAAACCTCTCCTATTTGTGATGGTGGTCAGATGGGCTATGATTGCCACAAGTATTCCATTAATTGCTCCTTGTGCCTGTGAGAGCTCTGTCATTCCGCAGAATTGGAGAGTTTGATGTCTTTTCTTTACATTAGGAATGGATTGAACTGCATAGTGTCTCTGAAGAGAGCGCCTGTGACTTCAATAATATAATTGTAAGCTGCCGTTGAATAATATGACAACGCTTAATTTTCTCTCTGGAAGAAACGGGTTGGAAAAGAAATTCAAGACGTTGGTAAATTTGACAGATCTCCAAGTGAAAGTGAACTGCAGCTCTTCGGATGACATATTTCCTCAATTCAATGGATAGCACAGCCTTCTGCGGCACCGATGTGTAAAAGTAACTAATGAGCACCATCTACGTCCAATAGGCGGTTTTGATGGGGGGTGGACATGGAGAATCTGACAGGAGCCAAAAAGTCAGAAAACCGTCGGCATAAAATTATGTAGCAATTCTCCCAATGGTTGGGTATTGATGGGGCGACCATCCCACTGGCAGATTGCGCAAACTCAATTTGCATTTATGTGCATCTCATGAACACTCATTAAAACGGCTGCCTGCTGGGGTCCCGTCAGGCCTTCCAATCTTGCATCACGCCAGCAGGCAATCATGCCACTCCAAGCCCGATTGCTAAAGAATGGCGCGCACAAGGCCATTCGCCAGAAACTTCGGGGTGAGCGCAACAACTTTTCTGCAGTAGTGCTGCGGTGCTCCTGATGCACTGTTCACCACACTGCTAGGCAGACCGGTTCCTGCCACCATCTCCATGCTGAGCTGGTCTTCATGGTCAGAACCATGCTGTTGGATCCATGGACCCTTCTATGTTACCGTCTCGGATCAGTACTGTGCCTAGGATTGGGGAGTATGGGGTCTCCTTCCCCCTGGTGCCACACAACAGTGTCTATCTGGACAGCACTGTGCTGCGGGACTCATGCAGCCAGTGCAACAAAGGTTCAAAGTTCAACAAGTGGGCGGGGTCATTGGTACCCTGATGAAGTCTAGGGTGGCAATGTGGAAGGAGTACGGTGCAGTGGGGGGAGAGGGGGAACAGGGCGAGGGCTCATGATGGCAGGCAGAGGGGCAAGGAGGTGGATGAATGAAAATGGAGGGCAGAGGGAAGGCCAAGGGGACAGAAGAAGGACCCTGACAAAGCTGCATGGAAAGTTCACAAACAAGGGGATCAAAGTAATTCCTCATCGTTTACTGGAAGGGGATGGATGACTCCAGAGATGGTGGGTAGAGGTCCAAGTGGGACACAGGTGCCTCATAGTTGATGGACTCTGGGGAGGATGGTTGAATCGAGGAACAGACATCTTCTTGAGGCTGCTAGCCTTTTCCGTCTGGGTCGCTGACATCCTGCACTGCCTGGTGAAAACAGGTGGGCTGGAGAGAGAGAGATGAGTGCGCTGGACTGGTAATTTAAAATGACGTGGTACCTTTGAGCTCGTCACTTGAGGATGGGCAGACAAATCAGCTGCCAGCTGCTGGAGAGTCGGAGGAGAACTCGCCTGTGCATAATTAATGACGTTCTATGCGGAGAATCTGGCATGTGACCTCGCCATTCTGGTTGGCGGAACAGGTGCCCCCACAGCTGCCCGCCACCACACTTAGTCTCAAAATGGGAGAATTCCGCCCTTTGGACGGGATTTTCTCATTTGAAGACTAAGTGCTCCCACCAGAGTGTTTCCCAATGGCACTAGAAGTGAAGATGACGTGTCATTCAATGGCACTTTGCCAATTTTTTAACCAGGGTCAGGGTTTTCATGTGGCATATTCAATGGCATATTGGGGTTTTATCTGGACCCAAAAGGGGTAATCTCTCTGGCTCATGCTCCTCAGTGAGCAGGTGCATTTTTTAAAGGGCGTTCCAATCACAAATACTATTGCAGTGCCCCCTACCCCTTGGATTGCTGGCAAAGCCCCCCAAACCACGTGCAAGGGCCCGCACCATAAGCCCCCCTTCAGCAACCCCCCGGCCTCCCACCTTCAGGTCTCACCGCTTGGCAGTGCCAACCTGCTACTCTGCACTCTGAGGGGGGGGGGGGGGCTGCAAGGTGCCGAGTACCCTCCCTACACTTGCCTCCAGGGTGCCAAGGTTTTTTTTCCCACGATGGAGGTCAATTGGCTGACCATCCTATCTGCAGCCTTTAAACCCATTAAAATGTCTGTCAACATACCAAAATGGGAGATCTCCGAGAAGAGAGTGAAAGTCCTCCCATCTGGAGCCCTGAACTCTATCAACTGTTTCCCAGTATGTCAAGTTCAAAGATCTGTGAGATGAAGGTACAGGTATTCCCTTTAATGTGGTGGAAACATTTCACATTTTTTTTCATGGTCAATTTCATTGCTCTTTAACTTTTTGAAGACTTTCTGCAAGCTTAGAAGCCTAAAAGCTTTGAACTGCATTGTTTAAATTCAATGTCAAAGATCATCGCCTTTTAAAAGCCTCTTAAGTGACAGGTCCAGGCATTTTCAAAGGCAGGATTACCATTGTTTATTTATATGGCACGGCAGGGGTCCATTAATTCTGAAGTACTTTGGCTTTTGAGCAGCTGTTTTCCTAAAGAGGCAGTCTCTTTGTTCTGAAGATCTTCCTAGAAAGAGCAGGTGCGGAGGCAGCACTTAGATATGTTGGTCATCTTCTGTTGGTCTGACAGCGATATGACTGCAGTCTGGTATACCTGGGAAGCTAGTCGCTGTTACAAATCCTAAAATGTTCTCACTCTGGATGTTGGCATCCGTCAGGAAAGTAATATGATGATTGTCTCTGGCAAAGCGGGTATTGGTGACTTGCACTGCAGACCACTAGATATGAATGCAGTTCCCTGTGTTGCTCATTTTTATCCCAACAGCATCGCCAATACTGTTGCTCATATTAATTATGTTGGTGAACCACAAGCCTTCCCTTATATCGATCAAATGACCACACAACCAGTTAGTTCGTTCAAAAGATGGTTTATTTACACACACACGAGTTATCTCAACATGCAATCATAATATCTGCTCCGAATTAAACTACACCTATCAGCTACAATAACCTATACTTAACTTCAGGGTGACCGGCACTGTGCAAATGGATAAGGCCTTTGTCTGGATTTCATTTGGCTGGTTCGAAGAAAGTGGCTCTGTCTCTGCTAGGCTTATTCATCAGGTAGTGATCGTTGGTCTTGAATTTAGCTGGCTGTTCCTGCTACAGTTGGCTGGCACAGGCCGGATCCAAAAAGGACAGAACACATGGCTGTGCTCTCTTTTATTCCTCTGGAATTTTGCACTCTTTGGGGCGGTCCTTAACCTTGGACCCAATTGTTTGACAGGGCTCTGATCACTGTCTTTGATTTCGGCCAATAAAGGGGCGGGTGCCTTGGTAGCTGGGCGGGTCCTTAGCGGTCATTGACCTTGGCAGTTGGGCTCTCTGATTAAAGGGAGTGGCGCCAATCAGCCTGTGGCTGTACTAATTTCTTGATTGGACTTCTATTGTCCTGGGAAAATGGGCCATTAAAATGCAAACGAGCGGGGGTTTCAATCAGGTCTGATTACCTGTGTTTCAGATACACATAAGCTCTGTATCTGTGAGTCCTGGGTTGGCCATAATTCCCATGATCCTTTGCAGGTGCATTTCAGGTGGCCATCTTAGATGGCTATATCCCGTCCTCTTGATCCTGAACAGGAAGCATGGTGGATCACACTATTGATCCCTGTTCATCCTTAGTGAACCGGTCACCTTTGATCAAGGCAAGGTTCTACTCTACTCTATCCTATGGTTTGGAACATTTACCTAATATTTCATTAATATATCCAGAAATTAATTCATCTCTAACGGGTACTATAAATTAGGTCCCGATAAAACATTAAATTTATCCGCACAGTTGATCCCTAGCTAACACTATCTAAGCTACTCTCATGCTGCAGGTGAATATCAAAAAACTTATGTACAGTACAAAATTTAAAACAGCAGCATCACATTTCCACTTAATCCTAATAAAGTTAAAGAGGTACATGGTTTATTCTTAGCAGCGATTAGTTCATGTGTTTAAGTTTGTTGAATTCCAAAGAAGGGGGCTCGGATTGTATATATCGGGGAGTGGGAGGCTTTTGCTCACCATTTATGCAGTCGGAGTGTCTGAATGACACTGCAGATTATTGCAATTACTAGAAGGGCCTCTACTATGTATGAAAGGGGGTACCATTTGGCAATGTTTTCGCACCAAGTGGGGGTCTCGATGTCTGTCTTTATGTGTGGTGTAGTGTCTGGCCTGTTTTGTGGTTGTGTTCGGGGCTGGTGTGGGGTTTGTAACAAAAGTCCGTTGCGCACGCAGTTGCAGAAATCCAGCGATGATCCAAACACAACTCAGCAGTCCTTGCTTCATCCTTTGTTTTCTGTTTTCCGGGTAATCCTGGGGGTGCAAGCATGGTATCTGCTACTATCTTCGGTTAATATCTTGTTTTATTAGTCTGTCTCTCCTTACTCCAATTACCCGTTATGATTGTCACCATGTGTGACTCCCTCAAGGGTGCACACTGAAACATGTACACTTAGGCCCCGCCCATTGTGGGCAGAGTCCAGATCGCAATGTCTCACGAGATGCCATTAGATCTCACAAGGCCTGCCGAGCCAGGCAAACCTTTACCGGACATTTGATCTCGTCCACATTGTCTCCAAAGGGCAGTCTAAAGCCTGTTTTCTATCCAGCATCAGACAAACCCCTGGCAGATTTCAAAAGAATAACATTCAGACTTAAAATCTGTTCCAGTGTACCATTTCTATTTCTTCTATTTTGCCTAAATGGCACTGGAGTGAGATTTCTGGGTTTCCTTTATTGCAAATAAAGCACCGTGACTAATAATACAAAAAAATATTAAATGTGATTTTAGGTTCAGATTAAAACTGCTGCATAAACGTTATCTGTTATTTCAGCTAAGTGCACCACGTTGCTGCAGCACAATGTAATTTCTGGGTCAGGAAGGTCAGCACTTTGCAGGGTTGCATTTGTGTAAGGCTCAGAGTTAATGACTTGAGACTAAATGGGAAAATTGACAACTGGACATAAGCCAAAGGTTATTGGGTTCCATAAATTCTACAACAATATATCTTATTGTTTAAACCGCAAGAACAATTTTCCAATTCAGTGCAGGATGTAACTTCAAGCTAACATTGGTTTAAAAATTCCCATGACTATCTCATCCAGGACAGTTCATGAGATAACACGGGACAGGGCCAGAAATATTTAGAAAGTGTGGAGCTTTGGATTATTTCCTCAAAAAGGTTTAAAATGAAAATAATTGGAACTAGCATTTCCACAGCTCTGACTATTTTCTCGTGTGGCGCAGCAATCCTTAAAGGGGCCACAAGAGGTCTCGGAGGAGGCCCGCAGGTGTATTTTTTTCAACTTAAATTAATTAGAGCCCGAAGGATGAAGAGCGATCTTGATTAAGAAAACAGACTCTGCCATCTACAGTCTGTTCATATTTTGTTGTTGACTGGGTGTTGTATACATGTGAATGTGGTATTATGGCACAATTTATATCCTCAGATTCTGGATCTGCGTTTCTTGCGGAGGTTGGAAATAGAAAGAACTAGTCCACAAAAGATCAACCATGATCTCATTGAATGGCGGAGCAGGCTCGAGGGGCCATATGGCCCACTCCTGTTCCTAGTTCTTATGTTCTTATGTAAGTCTTTTAAAGTCTATGATACACTATTATGGACTGATGGACTTGTGGACTGATCTGATCTCTTCACACATCTTCTGTACCGAGAAGTATTGGACTCCTGTATGCTTCACCCGATGCCTGTGTCTATGCATTTACATTGTGTATTTTATGTTTGCCCTATTATGCATTTTCTTTTCATGTATGGAATGATCTGCCTGAGCTGTACGCAGATCAGTATTTTTCACTGTAGCTTGGGACACGTGACAATAAACCAATCCAATCCAATCCAATCTGGCCTTCACCCACCTCTCCTCAGCCTCTGCACCCCCCCCCCCCCCCCCACCACCACCACCACCACCACCACGCCCCCAGACCCCAAATTCCAACAACCCCTCATGAACTCATCCGTGCACCTCAGCCAGCCTCAACGCTAGCCAAAACGTGAAGGGTACAGGCCGGTGACCTGTGATCATAATGATCACACTGAAAGACAAATTTGCCACTCCACCTTGACGGAGCTTGTCTGCTCGCTACATAGGCCACACCTGCTTTTGAAAGAAAGCAAATGGATTTAAGATCCACATTGCAAGTCACATTTCTTTTCACGGTTATTTATCGCTGAACGTTGGCGATGGCTTTACAGAGGAGAGTTTTGTGTTTCATCTTTCTGTTCTTTTTAGCCCGTTCTTGATTCATAACTGAACTACGGCTTGAATAACTGAGTTAAAGAAATCCCTGATGGATTGTTATGTTCTGACGTCTGGCAGTTCGCACGGAGAGGGGAAAATGGTCATTTTATTTCTGTACCGAGAGAGAGGTCTGAGGATTTTCAAGTACGTTTAGTAAATGGATGGTGATGGTGTGTCAGTTTCTCATTCTGGGCTCCAGCCCATTACCCTTTTTAATCAAATATAAATCAGTCTCAGTCTTCACTTTCATTTATCAATAAATTCATTCATCTTGTGTGACCCTTGACCTACCCACATGATTTTTTTCAAAACTGATCTATGACCCAAGACTCCTCAGATGTGATTTGAAAAATTCTGAAGGAGTACTAAACTAAATGGGCTCCTGGATATATCATGCTCATACCTCTACATGACAGCAATTCCTAAAGGTCATCATTTACTCAAGTTTCTCCAATACTTTTATATTAAACTGCAGAGTAAACGATACTAATAACAGATGTACAGAAGAGAGCATGAAAAGGGTAAATGCACGCTGTCAGTACAAGCTGGAAACATTACAATTCATTTTTTTTCTTCCCCCTACTGATTCTAATTTGTCGGCACCTATTTTGGATGTTGCGACAATTTATTGTCTCCATGCCAACTCGTCCCCAGCATTACAACCGAGTCACAATGATCAGCATCTGGACCGTGTCATTAAGAATGCAGAGCCTTTGTACTGAATTCACTTAGAGCCATGTGAGGCCCCTGCCATTGGTCAGTCATGTATGTAACAAATGGGTATCTCTTGAAAAAGGTATTTTAAAAATACAATCAGCAACCTTTTCAGCAAACACCCCTAACCCCGGTGAATCCCCCACTCCACCTCCCCCCCCTCTCCCCTGCTAAAATAATATTAAACAAATAAAAACGTCCTTTCTACTGAGTTTGAATAATTTTGCCTGGTGGCTCTGTAGCCATGGAAACAAATGCCAATATGTTCCATATGTACCGCATTGCCTGTGAAGTAGATATTATTGGCACTCTTTGCTTGTCTAAAGCCTCCAGAAAAGCTGCTTAATTTAAACCAGCCAAAGAGCCATGAAAGAAAATTACTGTAACCACTAACACAGTTTCCTTTCAATTCTTAATGTAGGGCATCCATCAAACAAGAAACCCTTTATCAGGAGGGGGGGAAAGGTATGATTTTTTAAAAAAAATTGCTGTTCCCACACTTACGCTTCTTGCATGTTCTGAATTAATTGCTGCAATGCTTACATTTTTTTCTTACCACTCATGTAAATCTGATGTAAGATCCCAGGGTAGGGCAGAGCTTCAGTCCTCCAGATTATCCAACATACCCTGATTACAATTACGTACAGATGTTAACCGAGGAAATTGCACAGCATGGTTTAGCTGAAAGCACATTTGAGTCACTAAGTCGGAGAGGTCCTGCTAAAATGAAATCAGCGACAGGACTTTGCAATAAAATCCAAGATTGAACATAAAAAGGGAGTGCATTGTGGCTATGCTTTGTCATTATATCGCTATATTGATTCTGCACTGCAGGATTGATACAAATGCAATAGCACAGCAAGCCCATAGGGACTGAAGCATGTCTAGTGAAAATTGGAAATCAATAGGGGTCTATAATCACAAGAAAACTGCACTGTTCTCATGGTAAAGAAAGATGACAGACTTCACCTGTCAAAGCTGCTGCTATTACATTGGGTGTTTTATGAAACCTTTTTTACCTTACCCGGGGCAATACATCACCGCAGAGTAAGGTCTGTTACCTCATGTGCAGTGCCTTTAATAATATATAAGGTCACCTTAAGTAATTTGAATATTAAAAGAAACATTGAAACTGAAGCGATATCCAATGCAAAGCTGTTCAACATCAGCAAGTACTGTACTGTATGACACTAAACTACGAACACATTAATTCTGATCTCATCGAAATGGTGAGCAAAATCTTTGCTCCAGGTTTGGGAACTTGACATCAAGTGTATTACAGGTCCCAAGTCCAACGCCCCTGTCACACTCATTAGTGGCCAGTGGAGGCGGGGATTAGGCGGATTGACAGCAATTAAGATGGGCACAATTTTGGTGGTTTTGGGTTTCGGGGAGGTTTGTATAATTACAAGAACATAATATGGGTACCCTCACTCGCAGCAAGATAAATATGGCAGAGGCAGCTTTGGGCAGCCCTCCTCAAAGGATAATAATAATCTTTATTGTCACAAGTAGGCTTATATTAACACTGCAATGACGTTACTGTAAAATCCCCTAGTCACCACACTCCGGCACCTGTTTGGGTACACTGAGGGAGAATACAGAATGTCCTATTCATCTAATAAGTACGTCTTTTGGGAGTTGTGGGAGGAAACTGGAGCACCCAGAGGACACCCACGCAAACACGGGGAGAACGTGCAGACTCCGCACAGACAAGCAGGAATCGATCCCGCATCCCTGATGCTGTGAAGCAACAGTGCTAATCACTATGTTACCGTGCCGTCTGTAGGGCAGACAAATCTGTAGTGATATGCATATGCAATTGTAGATGTAAATATGTTTGACCTCCGACCAGTAGGTGGCAGACAAGCTATATCATGTGACACTGCAACCTGAGGTGAGTCTATAGAAGAAATCATCATGGTTAGTTGTGTTTGTGACTGTTCCAGTCTGTTAGTATTGGTTTCTAACCCACAGTCTGTTATAAAATAATAAATTCAACTAGTCTAGAACTAGATGTTCTTTGGTGTGCTGACGCAATCATTGTCCATGCACCAGAACATAACATGGTACCAGGAGTGGTGATCTAAAAACTGAAGATCTGAATGTGAACATTTGAAAAACACAGCTTTCAAATTCGGAAACAGTGCTGCAAGAAACAAACGGGGAACATCGAAAGAAATCTCTGAGAATGCTAAACCGGTAAAAGAAGAAGATGGAAAGTTTGAAAACGCCTCAGTATCTTCGAGTAACTGGTCATGTCAATGGCAATTGGCACGCATTTAAGCAACAGTTCATGTTGTATGTGGCAGTCAGATGAACGGAAAATGGCATTATTGCTAACTGTAGCAGGCCCCTAGATGATAAAGATTTACAACACATTTGTTTTGAATGGGAGGAAGATAGCGAAAGCTTTGATGCCATCATTAAGATGTTTGATGAGTATTGTACTCAGAAAAAAAAACTTTCTAGAGGTGCATATTTAGAATGCTAATGCAGAAGATGGGCGAGTCCTTTCATAGCTTACTTAACGACACAAACTTTCAACAGCACGGTAGCACAGTGGTTAGACTTTGGTACACAGCTCCAAGGTCCCAGGTTCGATTCCCAGCTTGGGTCACTGTCTGTTCTCCCTGTGTCTGCGTGAGTTTCCTCCGCGTGCTCCGGTTTCCTCCCACAAGTTCTAAAAGATGTGCTGTTAGGTAATTTGGACATTCTTCTCCCTCAGTGGACCGAACAGGTGCTGGAATGTGGCAACTAGGGGCTTTGCACCGTGGCTTCATTGCAGCGTTAATGTAAGCCATATTCCATCGGGCAGGAGATACAGAAGTCTGAGAACACGCACGAACAGACACAAAAACAGCTTCTTCCCCACTGTCACCAGACTCCTAAATGACCCTTTATATGGACTGACCTCATTAACACTACACCCTGTATGCTTCATTCGATGCCAGTGCTTATGTAGTTACATTGTACCGAGGCAATATCCAGGATTTGGAAAAATTTGCACGAAGTGCAAAGGCAAAACAGATTTTGCCAAACAATATTTTGCAAACAGGAAAGCTAATCTAGGAAGTCTATCAATACTGTTAATGATATTAATTTTCAGGGCACATTTTTCATCAATGTAGCCTTGAATGAAGACAGGGCAAGCAAAGCCAAATGGAGTAAAATGTCACCTATAGAAACAAAAAGTTATAAAAATGATATTGCAACAGCAACAAAAGATAAATGGACAGTTTCATTGTTAATGAATAAATCACTCATCAACGTTAAAATAGGCACAGGAGCGAGAGCAAATCTCATCAGCATCAGTCATATTGAAGCTATAAAAATAAAGCCCAGAATACTAACCAAGCCAGTCTTCCTGAAGGACCGTAATGGCCAGAAAATTGACACATGAGGCATGTGTGAACTCAATGTCCAAGTAAAAGATAAAGGGCGCGATTCTCCCAAAACGGGAGAAATCGTAAAGCTTCCCGACCGGGAACCGATTCTGGTCCCCGGTCGGGGCTAGCAGCCCGACGCCGTAGGCTCCTGCATGACGGGCTTAACGATATTCGTTAAGCCCGCTTGCCGGAGTTAGCGCCGGCTGACACGTCATATGACGTCAGCTGCGCATGCGCGGATTGGAAGACTCCAACCCGCGCATGCGCGGATGACGTCATCGCGTATTTGCGCGAAACCCGCGCATGCGCGGGCCGGGTTGCCCCTCAGCCGCCCCGCGAATGGATACTGCGGGGCGGCGGAAGGAGAAAGAGTGCGCGGGCATCGGGCCCGCTGCCCGCGATCGGTGCCCAACGATCGCGGGCCCATGGCACCCTTGGCACGGCCGTGGTACTGCCGTGCCAATCGGTGCCATGGTTATGAAAAGCGAGTTTGTGACGCCGTTTTTACGAACGGCCAGACCAGGTGTGTTTGCCGTTCGTAAAAACGGCGTAAAGGGCTGGGACTTCGGCCTATCTAACAGCTGTGAATCGCTGCCGGCCGTAAAAAAACGGCGGCAGCGATTCGGGTCGGGAGTTGGGCGGGGGGTGGGGGAGAATAGCGGGAGGGCGGGAAAAAATGTCGGGAAGGCCCTCCCGCTATTCTCCGACCCGTCGTGGGGGTCAGAGAATTTCGCCCATTGTTCACAAAGTCGGATTCACCATAGTAGCTAAAGATTGTGAGTGGCTGTTGGGTGTTGAAGCCTGTGAAGCATGGATCTTAGCAAGGCCTTTGACAAGATACCGCATGGTAGGTTGTTGCAAAAGGTTAAATCTCACGGAATCCAGGGCGAGGTAGCCAATTGGATACAAAATTGGCTTGCCGACCGAAGCCAAAGGGTGGTTGTGGAGGAATGTTTTTCAAACTAGAGGCCTGTGACCAGCAGTGTGCCTCAGGGATCGGTGCTGGGTTCACTATTATTTGTGATATATAGAAATTATTTGGATGAGAATGTAGGAGGCATGGTTAGTAAGTTTGCAGGTGACACCAAGATTGGTGGCATGGTGGCTAGTGAAAAAGGTTATAAAAGATTGCAACAGGACCTTGACCAATTGGGCCAGTGGGCCGATGAATGGCAGATGGCGTTTAATTTGGGTAAATGTGAGGTGATGCATTTTGGTAGATTGAAATCAGGGCAGGACCTATTCAGTTAATGGTAGGGTGTAAGGGACAGTTACAGAACAAAGAGATCTAGGAATGCAGGTTCATAGCTCCTTGAAGGTGGAGTCGCAGGTGGACAGGGTGGTGAAGAAGGCATTCAGCATGCTAGGTTTTATTGGTCAGAATATTAAATACAGGATTTGGGACTTCTTGTTGAGGTTGTACAAGACATTGGTAAGACCACACATGGAATACTGTGTTCAGTTCTGGTCACCCTATTACAGGAAGGATATTGTTTTTTTTTTAATAAACAATTTTATTGAGGTAGTTTTTGGCTTTATAAACAGTTACAGACATCATCAGAAAGGAAGCAAAAAAGGCAAAAATGTGCAAACATCCACGTTCTTTCAATACTTCCACCGTAACATATTGCACAAGCCCGCTCCCCTCCCATCGGTACTACCCGCCATATTTTCCCTCCTACTCTACTCTAACCCCCCCCCCTGCTGACGCTCACTCTCCCGCAAAGAAGTCAATAAATGGTTGCCACCTCCGGGTGAACCCCTGCACAGAACCCCTCAAGGCGAACTTGATTTTTTCCATCCCCAGGAAACTCGACATGTCCGCTAGCCACCACTCCGTCTTCGGGGGCTTTGAGTCCCTCCACGCCAATAGTATTCGTCGCCGGGCTATCAGGGAAGCAAAGGCCAGCACATCGGCCTCTTTCTCCCCCTGGACGCCCGGGTCTTCCGAAACCCCAAAAATTGCCACCCCTGGGCTCATCACCACCCTTGTTTTTAGCACCTGGGACATGACCCCCGCAAATCCCTCCCAGTACCCCCCTCAGCTCAGGGCATGCCCAAAACATGTGAACATGGTTCGCTGGTCCTCCCGCACACCTAGCGCATTTGTCCTCTATCCCGAAAAATTTGCTCATCCGAGCCACCGTCATATGGGCCCGGTGAACGACCTTAAATTGGATCAGCCCGAGCCTAGCACATGTCGCGGTCGAGTTTACCCTACTCAGGGCCTCTGCCCACAGCCCATCCTCCATTTCCCCGCCTAGCTCCTCCTCCCATTTAAGTTTCAGTTCCTCTGTCTGGGACCCTTCCTCCCTCATGAGCACCTTATAAATACCCGAGACTCTACCCTCCCCTTCATCCCTCCCAGAGACTATTCTGTCTAGGATCCCCATTGGCGGGAGGCGCGGGAAAGATGGGACCTGTCTACGAACAAAGTCCCGCAACTGTAGGTATCTAAAATCATTTCCCCTTACCACCCCAAATTTCTCCTCCAAGCTCCTCAAACTCGCGAAGCTCCCTTCCAGGAACATATCACCCACCCTTCCCGCCCCTGCTCGCCGCCATACTCGGAACCCCCCATCCATACTGCCGGGGGCAAACCGATGGTTGTCGCAGATTGGCGCCCAGACAGACGCCCCCATCTCCCCCACATGCCTCCTCCACTGGCCCCATATCCGCAGGGTCGCCACCACTACCGGGCTGGTGGTGTACTTGGCCGGCGGCAGCGGTAGAGGAGCCGTGACCAGGGCTTCCAAACTGGAGCCCCTGCACGAAGCCGCCTCCACCCGCTCCCAAATAGACCCCGTACCCACCATCCACTTCCTTATCATAGCGATGTTGGCCGCCCAGTAATAATTGACCAGACTCGGCAAAGCCAGCCCTCCCTCGCTGCGGTTCCTCTCCAACATCGCCTTCTTTACCCGCGGAGACTTTCCCGCCCAGACAAAGCTCATGATCAGCCCGTTAACTCTTTTGAAGAAGGACTGTGGGATAAAGATCGGGAGGCACTGAAAAATAAACAAAAATCGAGGGAGGATTGTCATCTTTACAGTCTGCACCCTCCCTGCCAGCGACAGCGGGAGTGCATCCCATCTCCGAAACTCTCCCTTCATTTGCTCCACCACCCTGGCCAAATTTAACTTATGCAGCCTGCCCCAGTCTCGTGCCACCTGGATTCCCAAATACCGGAAATTTTCCTCAACCAGCCTAAACGGTAGCCCTCTCAATCTATTCTCCTGGCCCCTTGCCTGGACCACAAACATTTCACTCTTGACCGTATTTAATTTGTATCCTGAGAACTGGCCGAACTCCCTCAGCATTCCCAGTATAGTTCCCATCCCGGCCACTGGGTCCGACACGTACAGGAGCAGGTCGTCTGCATAAAGAGAAACCCTGTGTTCAACCCCGCCCCTCACCATCCCCTTCCAACCCTCTGCGGCTCTCAGCGCCATCGCCAGCGGCTCTATGGCCAGCGCAAACAGCAGCGGGGAGAGCGGGCAGCCCTGCCTGGTCCCTCGGTACAACCTAAAGTACTCCGACACTTCTCTGTTAGTCCTGACGCTGGCCCTCGGGGCCTGATATAATAATTTGATCCAATCCACCAATCCCTCCCCGAACCCAAACCGTCCGAGCACCTCCCATAGATAGTCCCACTCTACCCGGTCAAAGGCCTTCTCGGCGTCCATTGCCACCACTACCTCCACATCTCTACCCGCCGGGGGCATCATTATCACGTTGAGCAATCTCCTCAGATTGGCCGCCAGCTGCCGACCTTTAACGAACCCAGTTTGATCCTCCCCAATCACCTCCGGTACACAGTCCTCCATTCTCCCCGCCAGTACCTTTGCCAGGAGCTTGGCGTCTACATTAATCAGGGAGATTGGCCTGTAGGACCCGCACACCTCCGGGTCTTTACCCCGCTTCAATATCAGAGATATGGTGGCTTGTGACATTGTCGGCGGCAGGGTCCCTCTGTCCCTTGCCTCATTGAAAACCCTCGCCAAGACCGGGCCCACCAGCTCAGAGAACTTCCTATAAAACTCTACTGGGTATCCATCCGGCCCCGGGGACTTCCCCGATTGCATGGCCTTTAGGCCCCCCAATACCTCCTCTACTCTAATCGGGGCGCCCAGCTCTTCCACTTGCCCCCCCCCAACTGTTGGGAATGTTAACCCGTCCAGAAACCTTTTCATCCCCTCCGGTTCTTCCGGCGGCTCCGAAGTATACAGCTTACGATAGAAGTCCCGGAATACCCTATTCAATTCTGCCGGATCCTCCACTTTGCGCCCCCCCTCGTCCCTCACTCTACCTATTTCCCTGGCCGCCTCCCTCCTCCTGAGTTGCTGCGCTAACAGCCTGCTAGCCTTTTCCCCATACTCGTACACCACTCCCCTCGCCTTCCTAAGCTGTTCCACGGCCCTGCTCGTGGATAGTGCCCCCAGTTCCGCCTGTAGCCTCCGCCTTTC
Organism: Scyliorhinus canicula; assembly: GCF_902713615.1. Taxonomy (NCBI): domain Eukaryota; kingdom Metazoa; phylum Chordata; class Chondrichthyes; order Carcharhiniformes; family Scyliorhinidae; genus Scyliorhinus; species Scyliorhinus canicula. The sequence goes on from NC_052149.1 coordinate 25,954,805, forward strand.
CCTGAGTAAAACCTCCCCCGGGGACTCCGCGTGCTCTTCATCTATCCGGCCCATTTCCCTGACCAATCTATCCATCTCTGCCCGGTCTGCCTTGGCTTTGTGGGCCCCAATTGAAATCAGCTCCCCCCGAACTACTGCCTTTAGCGCCTCCCACACGGTCGCCGCTGAGACCTCCCCAGTGTCATTCACCTGCAGGTAATTTTTTATACATTTCCGAAGCCTCTCGCAGATCCCCTCCTCCGACAGCAGTCCCACATCTAGCCTCCATTGCGGGCGTTGATAACTCGCTCCCCCGAACTGCAGGTCCACCCAATGCGGGGCATGGTCTGAAATGGTAATTGCTGAGTATTCCGTGTTCTTTACCTCCCCCATACAGTCCCTGCTTATTACAAAGAAATCTATCCTGGAATATACTTTATGGACGTGCGAGTAAAACGAGTAGCCCCTTCCTGTTGGCTGTCCCTCTCTCCAGGGGTCCACTGCCCCCATTTGCCCCATAAACCCTTTCAGCTCCCTTGCCATTGCTGAGAGTCTACCCGTTCTGGGACCCGACCGATCCAAAGTCGGGTCAAGGACCATGTTAAAGTCCCCTCCCATTATTAGCTTGCGAGAATCCAAGTCCGGGATCTTCCCCAGCACTCTTTTAATAAAGTCCACATCATCCCAGTTCGGGGCATATATATTCACCAGCACCACCCTTCTCCCCTCCAGTCTGCCCCGTACCATCAGGTATCTGCCCCCCCTGTCTGCAGATATGCCCTCTGCCTCAAATTGCACGCGCTTGTTGATCATGATTGCCACCCCTCTGGACTTCGAGTCCAAGTCCGAGTGGAAGACCTGGCTAATCCAGCCCTTCCTTAGCCTGGTCTGGTCTGACACTTTCAGATGTGTCTCCTGCAACATAATTACGTCCGCCCTCAGGGCCCGCAAGTGCGCGAACACCCGCGCCCTCTTAACCGGCCCATTCAGTCCCTTGATGTTCCAGGTGATCAGCCTGGTCGGGGGGCACATCCCACCCCCCCCACCCCGCCGGTCAGCCATAGCCTTTCTCGGGCCGGCCCCTGACCCGTGCGTCGCGCCATTCCTGGCCCGCCCTTCGGCTGCCTCCACCCTCGACCTCCTTTCCAGTGCCTATTTCAAGTCCCTCTCCCGTCAGCAGAACAACCCCCCCCTCCCCTAACCCCATCCCCCGATACCCCCACCCCCGCCATCTACTGGCTGTTACTTCCCCCCCCATCTGACTTCCTTGGCTAGCCAATCTGCTAGCCCGGTGACTCAACACTCCGGCGCCTTCCTGTCCCATTCCCCTTGTTTCCCCGCCCTCCTCCCCACCCACTGGGGCAAGCCAGTTCCAGTGTCTTCCACGAGCTGCACAAAAAGCCCAAACAGGAAAAAATAAAAATAAAAAAAAAATAAAAAAAAACCCCATAAAAAGGGAAAAAAACCACAGAAAAAAGAGAAAAAGCACATAAATGTCCATGAACAAAGGAAAGAGTCTCAAATGTTCCGCTTGGCCCCTTTGGCCCAGCAAACCGTTGAGCAGCGGTCCAGGCACATTCGGCGTTCCTTCCCACAGAAATCCTCGGGCCCTAACTCGCGTCCTTGGGGCCTCCTTTCGGGACCAGCCCCAGGTCCCTCACAAAATCCATCGCTTCTTCGGGCTCGGAGAAGTAGTGGTGTTGACCCTGGTGCGTGACCCATAACCGGGCTGGGAACAGCAGACCAAACTTCACGTGCTTCTTGAACAGCACCTCCTTGACATTCTTAAAGGCTGCTCGCCGCCGAGCCACCTCCTGGCTTAGATCCTGATAAATGCGGAGAACACTGTTGTTCCACGTGCTGCTCCTGGCGCTCTTTGCCCACTGCAGCACCCGCTCCTTGTCCACGAACCTGTGGAACCTAATCACCATCGGGCGGGGGGGTCCGCCCGGCCGCCCCTGCCTTGCGTGCACTCTGTGTGCCCCCTCCAGCTCCAACGGTCGTGGAAAGGCTTCGGCTCCCATCAGCTGCTTCAGCAGGTCTGCTACAAACGCTGCAGCATCAGCTCCCTCCGCCCCCTCCGGGAGGCCGACCATCCTCAGATTGTTCCTGCGGATTCTATTCTCCAGCTCCTCCACTCTGTCCAGCAGTCTTCTCTGCCGCTCTTTCAGGCCGTCCACTTCTACCGCTGCAACCGTTTGCGCATCCGCCTGCTCCTCCACCGCCTCTCCCAGCTCCTTAACTTTCCCATCCTGGGCGTCCATCCTCTGGTTCAGCTGATCCACCGCTTTCTGGATTGGGTCCAAGCTGTCCCGCTTCAGCGCTTCAAAACTGGACTTCATTACCTGGAGCATGTTATCCAGCGCCAACTGGATTGCTGAGTCCGGGGTCCGTGTGTCCGCCATCTTAGGTCCCAGGTAATTTTCTTCAGGTCCTTGTCTCTGTCCCTTTTTCTCCTTCTTCTTCTGCCTTCTGGAATCCCGCTGTTCCATATGCCGCAGCCCGCTCCTCAGCGCCTTCGCTGCCGCTTTCCTTTGCCCAGCACCTTAAATTTTTACCCCCTCCTGGGCATCTGAAGTGGGTCCAAGCTGTCCCTCCTCAGCAACTCCAAACTTTTTTTTCCCTTTGTCCTGGAGGAAGGAAGGTCCGTGGGTCCGCCATCTTACCCTGCAGGTCAGCTTCCTCCTTGCCTCCGTCTCTCTCTCTTTCTTCCTCACCTGCTGGCCTCCCACACTTTCATTTTCTGCAGCCCGCTCTCCTCTTCTGTTCCCGGCAGCCTTTCTGCCGCCTCCGTGGTCCCGCTATCGCGGGGAAACAGCTGTTCAGTCCCGCCGGAGTGAGAGCCCACCGAATGTGCGGCTCACTCGGACATCGCCGCCACCGGAAGTCAGGAAGGATATTGTTAAACTAGAAAAAGTGCAGAAGAGATGTATGAGGATGCTACCAGGACTTGATGGTCTGAGTTATAAGGAGAGGCTGGATAGGCTGGGACTTTTTTCCCTGGAGCGCAGGAGGCTTAGGGGAGGAGAGATATACAAAAGAGACCAGAGGGGACATTTCTTCACACAAAGGGTGGTGAACATCTGGAGAGAGCTGCCAGAGGCAGTGGTAGAGGCGGGTACAATTTTGTCCTTTAAAAAGCAGTTAGACAATAACATGGGCAGGCTGGGTATTGAGGGATATGGACCAAATGCAGGCAAGTGGGGCTAGTTTAGTGATAGAAATTGGGTGGCATGGACCAGCTGGGTCGATGGGCCTATTTCCATGCTGTAAACATCTATGACTCTATAATTGATTAAAAAAAGAGTGTACAGCACTGACTGTGCATTGAGCACACACAGTGGATCGGTGGAGTCCATTGTGCAGGCTTTTCCAGACATTTTTCAGGGTTTGGTGTCTTGCCTTTCACCTACAAGATTCAACTTAAAAGTGATGCTGAACCAGTGATACATGCTCCGAGAAGAGTTCCAGCGCCATTACGTGACCGTCTAAAATCTGAATTGGACAGAATGACACATCTTGATGTGATTTAAAAGATTGAAGAGCCAACAGATTGGGTCAATTTGATGGTGTGTGTTAAAAAAGGATAGCCTGAGAAATAAGGATCTCAGGATATGCATGGATCCTAAAGACCTCAATGCAAATATGAAAAGGGAACACTACCCAATACCGAAGCAAGAGGAGATCACAAGTGAGGGACGGGATTCTGTGATCCTGAGGCTAAGTGTTGATGTCGTCAGAAACACCATCGCGTTTCGCAACGGCGTTAACATGGCCTCAGGATCAGCAATTCTGGCCCTTACAGGGGGCCAGCACGGCACTGGAGTGGTTCACGCCGCTCCAGCTGCAGATCCCGGCGCGAATTGGGTGCCGCGGGATCCACGCATGCACAGTGGCATCAGCGCCAACGCGTGTATGTGCAGTGGCTTCCTTCAACGCGCCGGCCCCGCGCAACATGGCGCAGGGCTACAGGGGCCAGCGCAGAAGAAATGAGGCTCCCAGCCAGAGGGGCCAGCATGCCGATCGGCGGGCCCCGATCGCGGGACAGGCCGCATTGGAGGTCCCCCCCCCGGGGGTCGGACACCTCCTCCCTCCCCCACAGGCCGCCCCCCGACCCTTCCTCGCCGAGTCCCTGCCGCTGAGAGCAGGTGTGGACGGCGCCGGAGGGACTCGGCATTTTTATAACGGCCGGCATCCTGGGCTGAGAATCGGCGGGCCGGCCGCGTAGAGCGGCCCCCAACTGGCGGCCTGCGAACCACGCCGGCGCCGATTCTCCGCTCTGCGGTGAATCGGGTGCTGGCGCCGGGGCGGCGTGGCGTGATTCGCGACGGTCGAGGGGATTCTCCGGCCCGCCCCCGGGCTGAGAGAATCCCGCCCGAGATTCTGATGCAACATATTTCAGCAAACCTGATGCTTCGCAGGAATTCTGGCAACTCAAGTTAGAGGAACAGAGTACGAAGTATTGAACGTTCAATACTCTGGTAGATATTGCTTTCTTCGTTTGCCCTTGGCATAATCACAGCGTTAGAAATTTCACAGCGCCATGGAACACATAGTTGAAGGCATTCAGGGTGTTCGAGTATATGTCGATGACATCATCATTTGGAGCTCCACACAGGAGGAACCCAATGAAAGGCTAATGAGAGTATTGCAGAATGTCAAGAAAATAGATTACGTCTTAACAAGGCCAAATATCACTTTAGTGTGAAGGAAATAACGTTCCTAGGAGACAGGATGTCTGCTCAAGAGTAAAGCCTGATGACATGAAAATACAAGCCATAATGAATATGCCTCAACCAACAGACGAAAAGGAAATACTGAGAAATACTAGGCATGATTAATTTTATCGGTTAATTTATTCCAAATCTCTCAGCGAAGACAGCACGTCTTAGAGAAGTTCTAAAAAAAGTGAATAACTTAATTTGGACAGACAAACATGAACAAGAGTGGATCGCAATAAAAACAGCACTAATGACAACTCCAGTTCCAACATTCTTCGACCCGACAAAGAATACCAAGATTTCAACGGATGAATCAAAGGATGGTCTAGGTGCAGTTTTTCTGCAACAGGAAAATGGTAGTGATTGGAAACCAGTAGCATATGCATCCTGATCAATGACAGAGTCTGAGTGTCACTATGCTCAAATTGAAAAAGAATGTCTAGGATTAGTCAACGGATTCCGAAAATTCCAAAAAATTCCACAGTTTCATGTATGGCCTACCTACTTTCATTGTAGCACCAGATCACAGACGTTTGATGGCCATAGTCAAGAAAACTCTGAGTGAGATGTCACCTCGCATTCAACGGATGATGATGTAGCTTCAGAGGTATGACTTTGAATTGATCTATACACCGGGCAAGCACATTGTAGTAACCGATGCACTATTCAGGGCTACAGAAGCACTGAATGACAATTCCATGGGAGAGAATGTGCAAGTTCATGTGGATATGATCACAGAGACACTACCAGCTCAGATGCAAAGTCAAAACTGATTGTTGCAGAAACAGAAAAAGGTGACGTTTTGTAAATGGTGATACACAATCTCAACAATAGATGGCCAAAAGGTTCATGCTTCAAGTATCATATTATGTGATCAGTGGTAAGTGTAACAAATGGTTTGTTATTAAGACAACAGAGAATTGTTATTCCACAGTCTGTGCAGGAAGAAATACTGCAACAGATTCATGAGGGTCACCTTGGAATCAAGAAATTCAAGAGAAGAGCGCGAGATACGGTATATTGGCCAGGAACATATAAAGTATACAGACAATGGTGGAAAAGTGTTCCACTTGTCAACAATACCAATATCGCCAAGCAAAGGAAACGATAGAGATGGGCGAAATTGTGTCAGTTCCTGAAGGTAAAGAATATTTTCTGATAGTCGACTACTATTAAACTATCCTGAAGAGGCACAGTTGTCAAGCTCGTGAGCCAATTGTGGTGTTCTGCACACAAAAGCAATATTTGCACATCATGGCATTCTTCAGGTTGTCATGAGTGACAGTGGTCCAAGTTTCAATATTTTAAAATATAAATTTAGAGTACCCAATTCATTTTTTCCAATTAAGGGGCAAATTAGTGTGGCCAATCCACCTGCCTGCACATCTTTGGGTTGTGGGGGGGGGGAAACCCACGCAAACACGGGGAGAATGTTCAAACTCCACACAGACAGTGACCCAGAGCCAGGATCGAACCTGGGACCTCGGCGCCGTGAGGCAGCAGGGCTAACCCTCTGCACCACTGTGATGCCCATCGTTTCAAAAGAATAGAAGGCATTTGCGCAACATTATGACTTCAGACATGGAACATCAAGTCCATTCTATCCTCAGTCTAATGGCAAAGCGGAGTAAGGTGTGCAAATAGTCAAAAAACTATTGAAAAAAAATCAATGGACAGTCAAAATGATCCATATGTAGCATTGTTCAGCTATCAAGCATCACCTGTAAACTGTGGTTTGTCACCATCAGAACTGTTAATGAGTCGAAAGCTACGAACAACTCTGCCAGGTCTTTCGGGACTTGTGGGAGGAAATCGGAGCAACTGGAGGAAACCCACACAGACACGGGGAGAACGTGTAGACTCTGCACAGATAGTGACCTAAGCTGGGAATCAAACCTGGGACCCTGGAGCTATGAAGCAACAGTACTAACCACTATGCTAACATGCTGTTCAGAAGGTAGGCCCACGATCTTACACTTTAATCATAGAGCAAGGCCAGGTACTAAGAAGCAATAGGAGAGCACTCCTGAAAGTTAAACAACCTGTTTAACTGCTCAACTGCAAGTGGACAATGTCTATGAAAACTTATACTCTTCAAAACCAACATAACCAGAGGACAAATCAAATATCATTGTGAAGTCTGAATTGCGAACAGTGATGTGATCAGAAGTACCTACAGAAATGCAAGACTGTCAAGCAGATTCATCAGATCTACCGAAGTTAAGAAGGTCAACAAGGCGTAGAAAGAAACCTGAAAGATTGAATCCGTAATTGGACAATATAGCTGGAGATGATATAAATTATTGTGCAATGCATGTCAAACATAATATTATTGAAATTACATATATATGTTGTGTTCCAAATCTCAAGGAAAGGGGATGTAGTGATATGCATAAGCTTGTACATGTAAATATGTTTGACTTGCAGTCAGTAGGTGGCAGGCAAGTTCTACTTTGTGACACTGCAACCCAGAACAAAGGACAAAGAGAAGTACAGCACAGGAACAGGCCCTTCGGCCCTCCAAGCCTGCGCCGACCATGCTCCCCGTCTAATCTAAAATCTTCTACACTTCCGTATCCCTCTGTTCCCATTCTATTCATATCTTTTTCAAGACGCCCTTAAATGTCACTATCGTCCCTGCTTCCACCACCTCCTCCGGCAGCGAGTTCCAGGCCCCTCGGTGTAAAAGACGTACCTTGTACATCTCCTCTAAACCTTGCCCCTCGCACCTTAAACCTATTCCCCCTAGTAATTGACCCCTGTACCCTGGGAAAAAGCCTCTGACTATCCACTCTGACTATGCCCCTCATACGTTTGTAGACCTCTATCAGGTCGCCCCTCAACCTCCGTCGTTCCAGTGAGAACAAACCGAGTTTATTCAACCGCTCCTCTTAGCTAATGCCCTCCATACCAGGCAACATCCTGGTAAATCTCTTCTGCACCCTCTCTAAAGCCTCCACATTCTTCTGGTAGTGTGGCGACCAGAATTGAACACTATACTCCAAGTGTGGCCCAACTAAGGTTCTATAAAGCTGCAACATGATTTGCCAATTCTTACACTCAATGCCCCAGCCAATGAAGGCAAGCATTTTTTTTTTATAAATGTTTTTTATTCAGTTTTCATGTTTTATATTGAACAAATTACAAATTGTTAGAGAGAGAGAAAAAAAAAGAAAACGCAAAAATTAACATATATATTTACAGGTAAGCATCTTCGTAATAATAACTGTGGCCTCCCCCTTTAGCCGGCATACATATTTTACATTCCCCAATATGGCCGAGGCACATGTTTATTGGCATTAATTTACAGTTTGGTTTTGGGCCTTAGCTAGCCGTCAAACCCCCATAACGAACCCGTAGCCCCCCCCCCCCTCCCCTCCCCCCCGCAACGTTCCCCCGATTCCCATCCATTTTCCCCTGATTCTTGGCCACCTGACTATTCTTCCTCTTGTTTCTTGGCCACAAACAGGTCCCGGAACAATTGCATGAATGGCTCCCACGTTCTGTGGAAGCCGTCGTCCGACCCTCGGATGGCGAATTTGATTTTCTCCATTTGGAGAGATTCCGAGAGGTCGGACAGCCAGTCTGCAGCTCTGGGCGGTGCTGCTGACCGCCAGCCAAACAGGATTCTACGGCGGGCGATCAGGGAGGCAAAGGCAAGGGCGTCCGCCCTCCTCCCCAGGAATAGATCTGGCTGGTCTGAAACCCCGAAGACCGCCACTATCGGGCATGGCTCCACCCTCACCCCCACCACTTTGGACATAGCCTCGAAGAAGGCTGTCCAGTACTCCACAAGTCTGGGGCAAGACCAGAACATGTGGGCGTGGTTGGCCGGGCCTCTTTGGCACCGTTCGCATCTGTCCTCCACCTCCGGGAAGAACCTGCTCATACGGTTTCTTGTTAAGTGGGCTCTATGTACCACTTTTAGTTGCGTCAGGCTGAGCCTTGCACACGTGGAGGTGGAGTTGACCCTATGTAGTGCTTCGCTCCAGAGTCCCCACCCTATCTCCATCCCCAGTTCGTCCTCCCATTTCCTTCTTGTTGCGTCCAGTACGGTGTCGTCCCTATCTACCAGTCGGTCATACATGTCACTACAGTTCCCTTTCTCTAGGATACTTGCATCCATAAGTTATTCCAGTAGTGTCTGTCGTGGCGGTTGTGGGTACGTCCTTGTCTCCTTTCGTAGGAAGTTTTTGAGCTGGAGGTACCGCAGCTCGTTCCCCCCAGCTAGCCGAAATTTCTCTGTCAGTTCGTCCAGTGTTGCGATCCTGTCGTCCGTGTATAGGTCCCTGATTGTCAGTGTCCCCCCCCGTCCTGTCTCCACATTTTGAAGGTGGCGTCAGTCAGTGCTGGTGTGAACCTATGGTTGTTGCAGATAGGAGCCTTGTCCGATATTTTGGTCAGGCCAAATTGCTGCCGCAGTTGGTTCCAGGATTGGAGGGTGGCTGTCACCACTGGGCTGCTGGAGTGTTTTTTGGGTGGGGATGGGAGTGCTGCCGTGGCGAGGGCCCGGAGGGAGGTCCCCATGCAGGATGCCTCCTCCGCACGCACCCAAACGGCCTCTGGCTCCTGGATCCATCCCCTTACTCGCTCGGCTGTTGCCACCCAGTGGTAGAATTGTAGATTCGGGAGAGCTAGCCCCCCCCCGGATTTTGTTTTTTGTAGGACCTTCTTTGGGATCCTAGCATTTTTACCCCCCCCATACGATCGCCATGATAAGTTTGTCCAGCACTTTGAAGAAGGCCTTGGGGATGTAGATCGGAATGGATCTAAACAGGAAGAGGAACCTGGGCAATACGTTCATTTTGATCGTCTGGACTCTCCCCGCGAGGGAGAGTGGGAGTGTGTTCCATCTTTGCAGGTCCTTTTTTACTTCCTCCGCCAGGCTGGTGAGGTTCCATTTGTGGATCCCTTTCCAGTCATGGGCTATTTGGATCCCCAGGTAGCGGAATTTATGTTGGGCTTGTTTGAACGGCAGCCCCTTTAGTGCTCCCCCCCCCTTGCTGGTGTACTGGGAAGATCTCGCTTTTGCTCATGTTGAGTTTGTAGCCCGAGAAGGCTCCAAACTCTTTCAGGAGCGCGATGATTCCGTCCATGCTGCTTTGTGGGTCCGAGATGTAGAGGAGCAGATCAACTGCATAGAGTGAGACTCTGTGCTCTCTGCCTCCCCTTCGGATCCCCCTCCAATTTTTGCTGCCCTGAGCGCGATTGCTCAATGAAGGCAAGCATGCAGTATGCCTTCTTGACTACCTTCTCCACCTGCGTTGCCCCTTTCAGTGACCTGTGGACCTGTACACCTAGATCTCTCTGACTGTCAATACTCTTCAGGGTTCTACCATTCACTGTATATTCCCTACCTGCATTAGACCTTCCAAAATGCATTACCTCACATTTATCTGGATTAAACTCCATCTGCCATCTCTCCGCCCAAGTCTCCAAACAATCTAAATCCTGCTGTATCCTCTGACAGTCCTCTCACTATCCGCAATCCCACCAACCTTTGTGTCGTCTGCAAACTTACTAATCAGACCAGTTACATTTTCCTCCAAATCATTTATATATACTACGAACAGCAAAGGTCCCAGCACTGATCCCTGCAGAACACCACTAGTCACAGCCCTCCAATCAGAAAAGCACCCTTCCATTGCTACTCTCTGCCTTCTATGACCTAGCCAGTTCTGTATCCATCTTGCCAGCTCACCTCTGATCCCATGTGACTTCACCTTTTGTACTAGTCTGCCATGAGGGACCTTGTCAAAGGCCTTACTGAAGTCCATATAGACAACATCCACTGCCCTACCTACATCAATAAACTTTATGACCTCCTCGAAAAACTCTATCAAGTTAGTGAGACACAACCTCCCCTTCACAAAACCATGCTGCCTCTCACTAATACGTCTACTTGCTTCGAAATGGGAGTAGATCCTGTGTCGAAGAATTCTCTCCAGTAATTTCCCTACCACTGGCAAAAGGTTCATTGGCATGTAGTTTCCTGGATTATCCTTGCTACCTTTCTTAAACAAAGGAATAACATTGGCTATTCTCCAGTCCTCCAGGACATCACCTGAAGACAGTGAGGATCCAAAGATTTCTGTCATGCCCTCAGCAATTTCCTTTCTTGCCTCCTTCAGTATTCTGGGGTAGATCCCATCAGGTCCTGGGGACTTATCCACCTTAATATTTTTCAAGACGCCCAACATCTCAATGTGACCCAGGCTATCTACACACCCTTCTCCAGACTCAACATCCACCAATTCCATATATTTGGTGAATACTGATGCAAAGTATTCATTTAGTACCTCATCCATTTCCTCGGGCTCCACACATAGATTCCCTTCCCTGTCCTTCAGTGGGCCTCTTGCTTTTTATGTACGTGTGAAAAGCCTTGGGATTTTCCTTAACCCTATTTGCGAATGACTTTTCGTGACCCCTTTTAGCCCTCCTGACTCCTTGCTTAAGTTTCTTCCGACTTTCCTTAAATTCCACACAGGCTTCGTCTGTTCACAGCCTTCTAGCCCTGACAAATGCCTCCTTTTTCTTCTTGACGAGGCCTACAATATCTCTCGTTATCCAAGGTTTCCGAAATTTGCCATATTTATCCTTCTTCCGCACATGAACATGCCAGTCCTGAATTCCTTTCAACTGACATTTGAAAGCCTCCCACATGTCAGATGTTGATTTACCCTCAACATCCGCTCCCAATCTAGGTTCTTCAGTTCCCGCCTAATATTGTTATAATTAGCCTTCCCCAATTTAGCACACTTACCCGAGGACAACTCTTATCCTTGTCTACCAGCACTTTAAAACTTACTGAATTGTGGTCACTGTTCCCGAAATGCTCCCCTGCTGAAACGTCTACCACCTGGCCGGGCTCATTCCCCAATACCAGGTCCAGTACAGCCCCTTCCCTTGTTGGACTGTCTACATATTGTGTTCAGAAGCCCTCCTGGATGCTCCTTACAAACTCTGCCCCATCCAAGCCCCGAGCACTAAGTGAGCCCCAGTCAATATTGCGGAAGTTAAAGTATCCCATCGCAACAACCTTGTTGCTTTTACTCCTTTCCAAAATCTGTCTACTTAATTGCTCCTCTATCTCCCACTGGCTGTTGGTAGGCCTGTAGTAAACCCCCAACATTGTGACTGCATCCTTCTTATTCCTGATCTCTACCCATATAGCCTCATTGCCCTCTGAGGTGTCCTCCCGTCGTACAGCTGTGATATTCTCCCTATCCAGTAGCACAACTCTTCCACCCCTTTTACATCCCCCTCTATCCTGACTGAAACATCGAAATCCTGGAACATTTAGCTGCCAATCCTGTCCTTCCCTCAACTAGGTCTCTGTAATGGCAACAGCATCATAGTTCCGAGCACTAATCCAAGCTCTAAGTTAATCTGCTTTACCTGTTATACTTCTTGCATTAAAACATATGCACTTCAGGCCACCAGTCCTGCTGTTTTCAGCAACATCTCCCTGCCTGCTCTTCCTCAGAGCCATACTGGCCCTATTCCCTAGTTCTCCCTCAAATTTTTCTTCTTCTGACCTATTGCTGCGGTACCCACCCCCCGCCATACTAGTTTAAACCCTCCCGTGTGACACCAGCAAACCTTGCGGCCAGGATATTTATGCCTCTCCAGTTTAGATGTAACCTAGGGGAGTCTGTAGAAGAAGTTATCGTGGTCTGTTGTGTTTGTGATTGTTCCAGTTTGTTAGTATTAGTTTCCAACCCACAGTTTGTAATACAATAATAAATTTGACTAGCCTAGAACTAGATGATCTTTGGTGCGCTGACTCAATCATTGCCAATGCACTAGGACATAACAAAAGCCATGTTCAGCTTGAGGGAGATGCAGCACCTAAGTTGCCACACAAGATGGACCATATATACATGATGGTCACATACCAATTGAATTTTGAGAGAATGGAATCTGTTCCTGTTCATGAATGCTCTCGGCTGCTCAAATAATGACAGCCTTGTCAGAGTAGCTGGAGTGCTGGAATTGTGTTGTGGGCTTATTGATTGCTGAGTGCATCTAGCAGTTGGGACAAAGAAAGGCCTGTCAGCAACCGTTGTCTGCTAGAGAGCTGGGATTGTGCCGGTGATGCAGTCGCACAGCCTTGTGAATCCAGTGGGACATAGCCTCATGAAAAAGGATTGAGGAACGGGGAGGTGAGCAGTCATTAAGGCAGTGTGAGTTGGAAAGGCTGTTGGGGGAAATCAGAGACTAGACCCTTGAAAGAAAAGACCTGAAATCCCTGGTGAGGAAGACAGAGTTTTAAACGATGTTTGTGACTCACAATGATTATTAATCTCTGGGTGGGTTGCTGAGAAATTTGAAGGATCTGTCTTGGTTGTGTCTGTTATTTAACGTGTGATGTGTTCAGCAATATTTTGCTTGTTAATTCAGGCTTATCTCATGTTATTTCCCTATGCCGGAGTTTAAAACCATGAGGTCCTCGGGCAAGTTTCTACATTTGGCCGATGAAGGATGCGATCTAACCAAATTGCAATAGAGTCCCAGTGTCGAGTGTGTTTTGCAGCATGTGATTCCCAGTGCTCGCAGTTTTGAGAAGTACCACACTATCTAACAGGACTTTATTGCAATCTGGGGCCTCAGCAAGGAACGCCTCGCCGAAGCTGTTATATTATATTGAAAGGAGTTGCAAATTTCTATTGCGTGTTGACCAGCCATAGTTGAAAGTAATTCAATTTTGCGAGCATCTGTATCTTTAGTTAAATCTGATGCTTCCAGATAAATTTGAAATTGCTGCTTAAAGAGCTTCCAGTTTGCATTCGAATTACCGGTTATCTTTAGGTGATGAGGAGCTCGAGCTTTGTCCATTGAGGCGTTTGTCTTCGAAGGTTTTGTTTGCTGCGATGCTTCTCGAGTCGAATAGCTGCTAAGGTTTTCTTCTTTTTCTGATGTAACTATATCACTCCAGCTAGTTTACTGAAGCCAAAACCTGGTACCATGTTATATTACTTGTTTGTAATACGTCGTTACTCTTTGCTTTACTTCCAGAATGGTCTCAATTAAACTACCAATCTTCAATTCAAAGCAAAATAGATTTAATGAATAACGAATTAAATATTAATGATGAAATGAGTTCATTCACTCTTACAGAACTATCACTGATGATAAAGTAGATCAGAATAAGTATAAAATATATTTAACTGTAAGTATTAACTCTCTCTTTACCTGCTGTCTTGTCACTCCTGGTTCGAAGAGGACCAAGATCCTTTGAGATCCCATATTTATACATGAATCTAGTGCTGCCATCTAGTGGTTGTCTTACACTATGCTGCAATTGTTAACTATTCATATACCATCATATATACATATCACTACTCAAGCCGCACTTACTCACCTGAACTCTTCAGTGCGGGATAAGATTAGGATGCCATTTTTAATAGGCATCCCTATCTCTCGACCCCTCCCCCCTCCGCCACCAACGTGACAAATCCCAAAGCCGCAACACAACTATAAGGGGGGGATAACTCTTCCAGGTCCACCCATTGTGGGCGGGATTAGTAATTGGCAAGTCTGCATATTAGAGAGAGACAGCTAGTCTCACTCTGAAATGCAGCTCATCTGATCTACCATACCCCACACCCCAACTCACATGGGCAGGACACCCCGGACCTGATCCACAGCGTGGGAAAAATGCCAGCCTCCCAGTTTCCCTGCCAGCACCACCTGGGCAGCTTGGAAATGACAGGTTGGCACCAAGCAGCCTGGCAGTGCCACCCTGCCGAGAAACCCCCTCCCTCCCCCAAGTGGAGTTCCGTCTGGTCCCCGTTTATGGGGATCAGCACAGGATGCCACTTGGCTGAGGTCTCCAAGGCAAGGGGGTTGGATCCCAGGGCCTCGGTAAGTCAGGTGAGCTGCATTTCAGAGTGAGACTCAGTCTAATATGCAGATTTGCCAATTGCTGATCCCACCCACAATGGGTGGTTCCCGGAAGAGGGAGGTCCCGGCATCTACTGGCCAAGCCACATCCCCGTTCAGACACAACACGGCCGGTAGATCACGCCCTAAGTGTTGACGCCGGGACTGAATTGCGTGCGATTCGCATTCCCATTGGGGGTGTTATTCAATAAGAGAGTCAAGTCAGGCAAATGGGCCAGCACTCTGCCAGTGCGAATTCAGAGCAATTCCCGGCATAGTGGGTGTTCTAACTGCTGGGGTTGGAGTTAGCGCCAAAGAGCCTGGCAGCTGGAGCTATTTTTAAGCGCTCCACTTACCTCACACTCAGTCCAGCCACCAAGATGGCTCACAGTAGACCTGCCCCCGAGTTCAGGAGTCTGAGGTGGACCCACATCTCCAGGCCAGTGAGCAGCAGAGAGACACCCTCTTCCCCAGACAGACTGCAGCAATGGCAGTATGAGACAGGCCACTCCCAGCCCGAGGGGGACACCTCGATTCCACGGACTCGGCGTCAAGTCGCTCACTACCTGTTACTGCATCTGGGCTGAGCAGCAACCCCCCCAGCAAACCCGACAGTTTTCAATGGATTTTCAGTGTTTTTAGAGCCTCCCCTCCGTAGCCATGGTGCCAGTCCCTGTTTGTAAATACTTGTAGTAATTTGCGCCCGTGTGAATTCTGCCTGAGAGGAGTGGAGCAACACGGAAGTGCAGAGCATACTGGGTCCAACCCGGTAACTACATTTAAATCAATGCAAATGCCGGTTTTGTATGCCCCCCCCGGCGCAGGGCGCAAACCACATTTTCACCGCCAGGGGAGGACTGGAGCATGGTGCCCAAATTGGCGAAGGGCACGAACCTCATTTCGCTGGAATTCCAATTCTCCACCTGAACAGTGGATTAGTGTTTCTGGCGTCGCAAGGTGGAGAATCCACCTGCTTGTGTGTAAGGTATTGGATTAAATTCTCAACCCCCACCGCCAGTAGCGCAGTTCCCAAGGAGGCGGAGCATCCCGCATTCGTGAAGAAAAGGGGACGGCGCCGGGTATTGACCCCTTTCCAATGCTCCAGCCCCCCACTGGCGTCAGGATCCAGGTTCGAGGTTTGCACCGCACATCAGCAGGAGGATACAAATGGGTCCAGTTAACGGACCAAGCACCATTTTCTCCGGGCCCGCCTGATTCGCCAATCACATGGACGAGAATCACTACTAATCCTGACAAACATGTACCTGGTGCGGTGGACTTTGCAGTGGGCCAAATGTGTAATTCCTTAAGGTCCATCCAAGGGCCAACCTCTCCCACAATGCAAGACCTGCCCACCTCATCCCCACCAGACCCCCCCCCCCCCCACTGCCCCCCACCACCTAAATAAGGAAACCCCCGAAAAAAGACTGCTTAAGTAAAGAGACCCCTAAATTTGGAGACACCTCACAGGGACCCCCTAGTTATGGATGCCCCCATAGAGACCCCCTAAATATGGAGACCCCCACAGACTCCTCAGAGTATGGAGACCATCCCCCCACCATCGCCCCAGAAAAGAGACCCTTGTCACGAAACTCCCCAGAAGAGAGACCCCCATCTGAAAGCTAAAGAACAGTCCAGACAGAGGCAATGGAAAAATTCACTGCTTTCACACTCACTTGGGCAATATATCTGTTGGCTCAGACAGAGGAAGCAGCACCTTTCAATTCCTGGAAAGAGAAAACCGCTCAGCTGCGTTTAAACCCCCGCAGATCTTTGATATGAAGCCGCTCATTCAATTCTCTTTGATATTAATTTTACTAGGCTATGGTTTTTAAAAATAAATTTAGAGTACCCAATTCATTTTTTTCGAATTAACGGGCAATTTAGCGTGACCAATCCACCTACCCTGCGCATCTTTGGGTTGTGTGGGGCGAAACCCACGCAAACACGGGGAGAATGTGCAAACTCCACACGGACAGTGACGCAGAGCCGCGATCAAACCTGGGACCTTGGCGCCGTGAGGCAGCAGTGCTAACCACTGCATCACCCTGCTGCCCACTACTAGGCTATGGTTGACAGCTTCCACACACATCCAGCTGTCAGCATTGTTCCATTTATCTTCCTTCACGGTTGAGTAACTCGGAAGTGCTCTAACCGTAATGTTTATAAACATAAAGCTTTGATTGACAGCTCCTGGACCACTTCAAACAGGAAAATGTGCTGTCAATTTTTGATGACCTCTTCAAAATCACTCAACAGTGAAGGGGGTGATTGGAAAGGACTTAAAATGGAGGCCTCGCAATCCTTGCCATGCATAAATTTTAATGGCGAAGGGTTGAGCATCGCTTCGTCATTGGGCGCTCAAATCAGGTGCAATTCAGCTCTGGTGTCAGAATATAATCTTCCAAATGGAGAATTTTGCCCATTGACTTTGTTCCCTCCCAGCTCCCCGTCTCATACCTCTGCATTGCCTCCGTGCCGTTGGCCTGCACTTTATGTGAGTGGTGCTGCATTCCCAAACCTGAGTAGCTCAGTCCCTTTCACATTTGGACCCCCCCTGTCCTCCCCCCCCCCTTCCATCCCCTTGCCTTTAGAAGCAAGATCACGGCTGCCTGGACCCCTGCTATGCCCTTGCAGTGTCACTTCTCCACAATTGCTCCAGTGTCTACAGAACTAACTCTATGCTATCTTTGCACATTAACTAACCAGTGTATGTCTCTTTCAGAGTTATTCCTCTTTCAGGCCCTAATGTTAGATGGCCACGCCTAGTGACTGGTTCCCTGCTGTGATATCGTTTCCAATTCGGGAACGTGGTCTCCACTCTTTGTCATCCGCTTGCCAGCTGTGTAAAATTCCTTTTTGCCCTTATTGGCTGTTCAGTGCATCACTTGCGTGCTAAAATGCTGAATCACTGCATTCTTGCACCATGTTGACACAGAGGTCCCAGCACCTCTTTAAAAATCACTGGGAGGCAGGACCACGCTCTTCTGGAATGCGATTCTGCAGTCTCGCCTGTCTCTGGTCCCATCATCCTCAGTGAGCAAAGATTCTGCCCGGAGATTCAGCCCTTATCCCAATCCAAAACTTTCGGGTAGTTGGGATGAGAGGAAAATAATAACCAGGCAGAATCAAGGTGCCCTGAAAGCTAAATTACAAAGGAATGTTCAGCACTTACTGAATTTTGTATGATAGACTTAATGCATTGTTATAAAGATATCCTTTGGCATGGTATATGCTGCGTTTGTGTTTTTAGAACAAGGTCCAGTCTGCAAAAATGTTTCCATTGACACATTTAGAATGATCTCCGTACGAACTGACAGGGATAATGTACATTTAGCGTAAATATTTAAGTGCGAACAGAAATTGTTGAAGTATTATTGACTGCAGGACTAACTTCTTGTCAAACCTCATCATTGTCTGGATAATGTTAAATTACATTCTTTTTCCATAGAGCAAACAATCAGGGATAAAAATGCCTAAAATAGATATTCGCTGGTTAGTGTCTATTAAATTAGCACTCTGCAATTATATTCCAACTTTGTTTAATTTCAGATTTCAGCTAAGATTGGGGGAAAGTGCTTTGTGTTTCAGCAATGTTTGGTCTCCGAGCAAATCATTTAGCTGTGGTTGAAGGAAAATCAGACACAGAGTGTACACAGTGGCTGCAATTTGTTTTGATGTTCTGCTGGGTTCAAGAATTTAGGATCAAGTCAAAATGCTTAACAGTTCGACGCTACTATATCCTTCAACTGTCAGGATTCATTTTTCACTTGTGAGGTCTCGGCTCTGTAGCAGCTGGACCGAAAAGCAGGGAACGTTTTGCTCATTGACATGGCACTTGCCGAACCGTGTGAGATTTCCCGAGGTCGACCCATTATGCATTCACAACAAGTTCCGAATTTGGATTGGGACCGGCTAGTGGAAGCTTGCTATCAGCCGGAGATGGGGAATGGTGCGGAGCTGTGGCTTCAATAGGCTGCAGCTGCTATTTAAAGGGCCTACTTTATTGTCATGGTGTGGGAAGCAAATGATGCGGAGCATCTCCATTTTAAGAGCGTATGGATGTGTTTCTTCCCTGTTTGGGTTCCAATCATACTTAACCCATGGGAGAACTACAAAACTCTGCTTGGCAGTTGTTAGAACATAGAACATAGAACATTACAGCGCAGTACATGCCCTTCGGCCCTCGATGTTGCGCTGACCTGTGAAACCACTCTAAAGCCCATCTACACTATTCCCTTATCATCCATATGTTTATTCAATGACCAATTAAATGCCCTTAATGTTGGCGAGTCCACTACTGTTGCAGGCAGGGCATTCCATGCCCTTACTACTCTCTGAGTAAAGAACCTACCTCTGACATCTGTCCTATATCTATCTCCCCTCAATTTAAAGCTACGTCCCCTCGTGCTAGCCATCACCACCCGACGCAAAAGGCTCTCACTGTCCACCCTATCTAATCCTCTGATCATCTTGTATGCCTCAATTAAGTCACCTCTTAACCTTCTTCTCTCTAACGAAAACAGCCTTACGTCCCTCAGCCTTTCCTCATAAGATCTTCCCTCCATACCAGGCAACATCCTGGTAAATCTCCTCTGCACCCTTTCCATTGCTTCCACATCCTTCCTATAATGCGACGACCAGAACTGCATTGTTAAACAATGGGAAACCCCATTGGCCGGCTGGCGCTAGGAAACGGGCGCGGTAGGCCGGAGAATCCTGCCCCTTGTTCTTAAATCTCCAAAAGCATTGTTGGTTCTGGCCACTTATTTTTGAACAGAAACTTAGCCCTCACAAGCATCCTGCTTGGTGGTTCACACAAAACAGTCCTTCTCTGCTCTTTGCAACAGGAACTGCATTGCTTCTTCCCACAGCAGTATCTGCCTTCTCTCATTCTCCCTCTCTTTTTCACTCATAGAAGAACATAGAACATAGAACGATACAGCGCAGTACAGGCCCTTCGGCCCTCGATGTTGCACCGACATGGAAAAAATCTAAAGGCCATCTAACCTACACTATGCCCTTATCATCCATATGCTTATCCAATAAATTTTTAAATGCCCTCAATGTTGGCGAGTTCACTACTGTTGCAGGTAGGGCATTCCACGGCCTCACCACTCTTTGCGTAAAAAACCCACCTCTGACCTCTGTCCTATATCTATTACCCCTCAATTTAAGGCTATGTCCCCTCGTGCTAGCCACCTCCATCCGCGGGAGAAGGCTCTCGCTGTCCACCCTATCTAACCCTCTGATCATTTTGTATGCCTCTATTAAGTCACCTCTTAACCTTCTTCTCTCTAACGAAAACAACCTCAAGTCCATCAGCCTTTCCTCATAAGATTTTCCCTCCATACCAGGCAACATCCTGGTAAATCTCCTCTGCACCCGTTCCAAAGCTTCCACGTCCTTCCTATAATGAGGCGACCAGAACTGTACGCAATACTCCAAATGCGGCCGTACTAGAGTTTTGTACAACTGCAACATGACCTCATGGCTCCGGAACTCAATCCCTCTACCAATAAAGGCCAACACACCATAGGCCTTCTTCACAACCCTATCAACCTGGGTGGCAACTTTCAGGGATCTATGTACATGGACACCGAGATCCCTCTGCTCATCCACACTACCAAGAATTTTACCATTAGCCAAATATTCCGCATTTCTGTTATTCTTTCCAAAGTGAATCACCTCACACTTCTCCACATTAAACTCCATTTGCCACCTCTCAGCCCAGCTCTGCAGCTTATCTATGTCCCTCTGTAACCTGCAACATCCTTCCGCACTGTCTACAACTCCACCGACTTTAGTGTCGTCTGCAAATTTACTCACCCATCCTTCTGCGCCCTCCTCTAGGTCATTTATAAAAATGACAAACAGCAACGGCCCCAGAACAGATCCTTGTGGTACGCCACTCGTAACTGAACTCCATTCTGAACATTTCCCATCAACTACCACTCTCTGTCTTCTTTCAACTAGCCAATTTCTGATCCACATCTCTAAATCACCCTCAATCCCCAGCCTCCGTATTTTCTGCAATAGACGACCGTGGGGAACCTTATCAAACGCTTTACTGAAATCCATATACACCACATCAACTGCTCTACCCTCGTCAACCTGTTCAGTCACCTTCTCAAAGAACTCGATAAGGTTTGTGAGGCATGACCTACCCTTCACAAAACCATGCTGACTGTCCCTAATCATATTATTCCTATCTAGATGATTATAAATTGTATCTTTTATAATCCTCTCCAAGACTTTACCCACCACAGACGTTAGGCTCACCGGCCTATAGTTACCGGGGTTATCTCTACTCCCCTTCTTGAACAAAGGGACCACATTTGCTATCCTCCAGTCCTCTGGCACTATTCCTGTAGCCAATGATGACCTAAAATCAAAGCCAAAGGCTCAGCAATCTCTTCCCTGGCTTCCCAGAGAATCCTAGGATAAATCCCATCTGGCCCCGGGGACTTATCTATTTTCACCTTGTCCAGAATTGCCAACACTTCTTCCCTACGCACCTCAATGCCATCTATTCTAATAGCCTGGGTCTCAGCATTCTCCTCCACAATATTATCTTTTTCTTGAGTGAATACTGACGAAAAGTATTCATTTAGTATCTCGCTTATCTCCTCAGCCTCCACACACAACTTCCCACCACTGTCCTTGACTGGCCCTACTCTTACCCTAGTCATTCTTTTATTCCTGACATACCTATAGAAAGCTTTTGGGTTTTCCTTGATCCTACCTGCCAAAGACTTCTCATGTCCCCTCCTTGCTCGTCTCAGCTCTCTCTTTAGATCCTTCCTCGCTTCCTTGTAACTATCAAGCGCCCCAACTGAAACTTCATGCCTCATCTTCACATAGGCCTCCTTCTTCCTCTTAACAAGTGATTCCACTTCTTTGGTAAACCACGGTTCCCTCGCTCGACCCCTTCCTCCCTGCCTGACTGGTACGTACTTATCAAGAACATGCAATAGCTGTTCCTTGAACAAGCTCCACATATCCAGTGTGCCCAACCCTTGCAGCCTACTTCTCCAACCAACACATCCTAAGTCATGTCTAATGGCATCATAATTGCCCTTCCCCCAGCTATAACTCTTGCCCTGCGGGGTATACTTATCCCTTTCCATCATTAATGTAAAGGTCACCGAATTGTGGTCACTGTTTCCAAAGTGCTCACCTACCTCCAGATCTAACACCTGGCCTGGTTCATTACCCAAAACCAAATCCAATGTGGCCTCGCCTCTTGTTGGCCTGTCAACATATTGTGTCAGGAAACCCTCCTGCACACATTGTACAAAGAATGACCCATCTAATGTACTCGAACTATATCTTTTCCAGTCAATATTTGGAAAGTTAAAGTCTCCCATAACAACTACCCTGTTACTTTCGCTCTTTTCCAGAATCATCTTCGCCATCCTTTCCTCTACATCCCTAGAACTATTAGGTGGCCTATAGAAAACTCCCAACAGGGTGACCTCTCCTTTCCTGTTTCTAACCTCAGCCCATACTACCTCAGAAGAAGAGTCCCCATCTAGCATCCTTTCCACCACCGTAATACTGTCCTTGACTAGCAGCGCCACACCTCCCCCTCTTTTGCCCCCTTCTCTGAGCTTACTAAAACACCTAAACCCCGGAACCTGCAACAACCATTCCTGTCCCTGCTCTATCCATGTCTCTGAAATGGCCACAACATCGAAGTCCCAGGTACCAACCCATGCTGCCAGTTCCCCTACCTTATTTCGTATACTCCTGGCATTGAAGTAGACACACTTCAAACCACCTACCTGAACACTGGCACCCTCCTGCGAAGTCAAATCTGTGCTCCTGACCTCTATACTCTCAATCTCCCGTACCCCAAAACTACAATCCAGGTTCCCATGCCCCTGCTGAATTAGTTTAAACCCCCCCAAAGAGCACTAACAAATCTCCCCCCCAGGATATTGGTGCCCCTCAGGTTCAGATGTAGACCATCCTGTCTATAGAGGTCCCACCTTCCCCAGAACGAGCCCCAGTTATCCAGAAATCTGAATCCCTCCCGCCTGCACCATCCCTGTAGCCACGTGTTTAATTGCTCTCTCTCCCTATTCCTCATCTCACTATCACGTGGCACGGGCAACAACCCAGAGATAACAACTCTGTTTGTTCTCGCTCTGAGCTTCCATCCTAGCTCCCTAAAGGCCTGCCTGACATCCTTGTCCCCTTTCCTACCTATGTCGTTAGTGCCAATGTGGACTACGACTAGTCAGAATGCTTTGTGTTTGAATTTTCCCCAAGTTAAACAAGTCATGTAGCAATGTCTATACTATGACCTCATTATCCACCTTTTCAGAATATTCTGTTTCACCTTAGTTTGAAGGAGATATTTTGAAACATAATCATTTTGTAAAGTCCAGCATTCAGAACAACACTCATGTGGACATTCCAGTACAACAGCATAACACAAGCACTCCGAGCAATCAAAGGAGTGGCAATTCAGGTAGCGCGTGAATATCATTTTCTTCTTTTGTTTTTATACTTGGACTTCCAGGACTGGTGCCAACTGTACCATTCCAGCAAGTTTGATGTGCAGGAAGGAGGAGTTGAGCTGCAAGAGAGCAGCAGAGAGAGTTTGGTCTGAACTATTGTTTAACTTTGACACATGATGGTGGGCATCAAACTACAATACCTAACAATGTAAGTGAGTATAGGGTCCAATTTAATGGATCCAGAGTGACACAACAATTAGCAGCACAAAATAGGTTGGATCCAGAGCAGTATGCATGATATGAGATAACGGGTGTAATGTTATGGCCATGCTGCATCATCAAAGCAGCACGCCACGGCATCAGGTGGCTGATAGAAGCTGGGAGACCCGGCTCCCGGAATCTACCTGGCTCACAACGCCTCGCATTGTGGGTGGGACCACCTTTCAGCAAATCTGCATATTAGAGTGAGACAGCTCGTCTCACTGTAACATGCAAATTCCTGAGGTAAACAAGGCGCAGGATCTATCCTCTTCACCTCGGAGACCTTAGGCGAGCTTCGCTCAGTAATAATAATCTGGATGCACTCAAGCTTGGGGCAGCTGCCGCCAAAGCGCAATGGGGAAAGACCACTGTGTAAGGTCTTACCAGCAAATGTACACTGAGGGGTGGGTAACAGTGTAAAACCCCTCAATACTCCAATGTAGAAAAGAAACATGACAATGTAAATATTTAAGAAAGAACTGTAACATAAAGAAGGATATGTGTGTAATGTCATCCCATTTGAATTGAAAAAAGACAAGTGAATGTGTAACTTTGATGGAAATGTACAGTCAATGTTCTATAATGTTTATTAGAGATTTTATGAATAAAGTATATTTTTTGAAAAAAATATCTTTACTGGTGTCACAAGTTGGCTTACATTAACACTGCAATGAGGTTACTGTCAAAATCCCCTAGTCGCCACACTCCAGCGCCTGTTCGGGCACACAGAAGGAGAATTCAGAATGTCCAATTCACCTAACAAGCATGTCTTTCGGGACTTGTGGGAGGAAACCGGAGCACCCGGAGGAAACCCACGCAGACACGGGGAGAGTGACCCAAGCTGGGAATCGAACTCGGGATCCTGGGCGGCACTGTTGTTCCACCTTCTGCAGGCGGTTCAACTCCTCCAACTACACCTGCAAGCGCTGGATGGCTGCTGACACCCCCTCATGCAGCTGCCGGCTCAGCAACTGCATCTCTACAATCGATGGGGCCACCCTTTCCAGTAGCTCGAAACCCGATTGAATGGCAGCTGTTCCTGGGGTCGGGCCGCACTCCGACCATCCACCTGCTGTACCGCGACAGTGTGCGGCTTGCACCAGATAGTGTCCCAGGACGCTCTTCGCTAAATTGCCCAACCTAGGTGAGTCTCTCTGGGATGGTGAAGGGTGTTGGAGACAGCTGTGACGGGAAGCTAGAGTTGTCCCCGGACTGTTGCTATGGGATGTCTCAGGCTGCAGGTCGAGGGCTCCCGTCACTGTCTGTGTCCTCCTCCTCCTCGCTGCTCTCCTCCTCGGTTAAGGTTGTGGTTGGGGACAGGGGGCGGGAGGCAGCAGAAGGGCCCGCTTCATCGCCAGATGATCCTGCAAGACACAGAAAGACGCATGTTTGGACCGCGGGTTGAGTGGCGGGTGCTGGTGGAGGGGGCAGTGTGGGGGGGGAGGGTGTCGGGATAATGGGGTTGGTGGTGGGCTTGGGGGTGGTGTGGGTGTGGGTGGTGGAGGGATGGTGATGGGTATTGTGGGGTGAAGGGGTGGTGGTGGGTGTGGGGGCGGTGACACATGTGCCATGAGGAACCACAACTCAGCGGGGTCTCACTTACCCACCCGATGCCGACCTCCCCCCAGCGATTACCCGCTCTCTGGGCCCGCCAAACAGGTCCAGTGCCCGCTGCATTGCTGTGGTGAGGGGCCACAGGCCTGCGGTCTGCCTCCGGTTTTCTCCCTCTCATGGCGGTTGCTCGCTGACCTCTCCTGGGGGAGGGTGAGACAGAAAACCCGCCGGACGCATGCAGCACAGGGACGGCTGGTGGCCTTCGTGCCAGGTAACCTGACCATGGCAGCCGGTATGGGTGCTGGCAGGTGGTGCAGGGTGGGGGTTCGGTGGCCCCCCTGGGTTAGGGGGAGGAAGGGTGGGTTACGGGTATGTCGGGCACAGTGCTGCCTACTCACCCTGGTCGCCCCGAGGAGGCTGTGCTGTTTTTTACGGCACTGCCCACGATGATCATGACCTTTCCCACCTGCGGCCAGCCCTGGTGCACAGCGGCGGGTGGCAACCACTTCCCCACCCCGGGGTGCAGGGTGGCCCGCCTCTCCTCCACTGTGTCCAGCAGGGTCTCGAGTTCCACGTTGGTGAACCGAAGGCTGTTCTCCTTGCTGCCAGCTTGTTGGCTGGGATGAGTGTGAGTAGGAGTGAAGTGTTAATATGTGGCTGCAGCTTGTCAGCCTCTCAAGAGTCAATCCTGACTCTGGCGAATCAGACACCGTTTTTCATTGGAATCGGCCATGTTCCACATTCGGATGCTAGCCCATTATCAGTCAATGAAGTGGTCTGGGAACAGAATCAATTTTCCGACAACACCACCAATCATTCCCAGCATCAACTCTTAAATTTCTGGAATGCAGAATTCCACCAAAGGCGTCTCCCATTGAAGCCAGAGGTGAGGACAAACATTTTTACTCAGAGGGTCATATGACTTCACCAGAAAGAAGAGTCATTGAATAGGCTGAGTTACTTAGGCTTTTGATTTACGAGGAAGGTAAAGGGTATAGAGGGTAGACAGGAAAGTAAAATTGAGGCCACAATCGCTTCTCCTGGTCCGGGACTGGCTGCAGTCCCAGCAGTGGCCACAACTTCTGATGAAGCTGCTGGGTCTGGTGAGCAGCCAGCCCTCTGATTGGCCAGTTTGGAGGCGAGACATCTTGCCTCATTGGGAGCAGAAACCATAATCTCAGGCAACCAATTACCTGAGCCACGCAAGGCTGCATCTCGGCTTCTGGGCTGGTGGAGGTGCACTTACCCCTGACCTTCAGCAGGGCTACCTCCTTCACGTTAGCCTTGCTAAAGTCCACGTAGACAATGTCAACCGCACTGCCCTCATCTACCTTCTTGTTTACCCCTTCAAAAAACTCAAACAAATTTGTGAGATGTGACTTTCCCGTTACAAAGCCATGCTGACTTTCCCTAGTTAGCCCTTGCCTGTCTGAATGCCTATAGATCCTATCCCTCAGAATACCTTCTTACAACTTACCCACTACAGAAGTAAGACTCAATGGTTGGTAGTTCCCGGACTTATCCCTACAGCCCTTCTCAAACAAGGGCACAACATTTGCTACCCTCCAATCTTCAGGCACCTCTCCTGTGGCTGTCGATGATTTACATCATCGTGGGCAGCATGGTAGCATAGTGGTTAGCACAATTGCTTCACAGCTCCAGCGTCCCAGGTTCGATTCCCGGCTGGGTCACTGTCTGTGCGGAGTCTGCAAGTTCTCCCTGTATCAGTGTGGGTTGCCACCGGGTGCTCCGGTTTCCTTCCACAGTCCAAAGATGTGCGGTTTAGGTGGATTATCCAAAAAAAATGTTAAGTGGGGGTTACGGGGACAGGGTAGATACATGGGCTTGAGTAGGGTGCTCTTTGTAAGGGTCGGTGCAGACTCGATGGGCCAAATGGCCTCCTTCTGTACTGTAAATTCTATGCTTCTATGAAATATCCCACCTAGGGGGCCGTCAATTTCCTCCCTAGCCTCCCACAATGTCCTGTTAATTTTAACACTCTCTGTTTAGTTCATTTTCATGTTATTCCCTGAGATCTAATTAATTACTCCGATCGTTCAGTTAGATGTTTGTTTGTTTTTGTTACAGCTCCTCGGTTTAAACATCGTTCCTCTTCTGCACTAAACTCCCGATCTCATCAGATTCCTACTGCCACTCGTAGGTTATCCCAATTCTGCGCACATTTCTGGCAGCTCAGAATGTATGTCACCCAGATTGTTCATTTGATGTGACCAACATGAGCATCCAGCACATTTCCCACGAAAACATTTGGGGGCGGTTCTTGAATTGATTTGTTTCTCATTCATGATAATATTAAAAAGTGACGCTCCTGCCCATTATGTGCAAAAGCACTTTAGACTAGCTCAATTTACAGGCTGGAAGATCAAAGCAATGCATAATAAGTGGTGATAAGCGGCAAGGATGATGCTGGCACAATGCCCCACCCTGCACTTTCTGTTCCTTCCCCAATGCCGGCAACCTTAATCTCGGCCTACTGTAACATAGGACCCTCAAGGTTTCAGCCATCATCCATAATAGGTGAACAGCAAATATTTTGCCAGAGCACTCTCCATGTTGGCTCGTCCATGATGGTGATTAAAAATCTGAAATTACCATATTGAAGTGTCATACACGATAAACAATACAGCTCTAGCTTACGTAATCTAAATTAGAGTCTGATGCTTTAATGACAAAGAGGGAACAATCCTGCTGTAATCATTCTCGTCCTATTTAGATTTTTTTTTAATCTATTGAAAGTTAGGGGCATGTTAATAACAAATATTCATTTATTCGTCAGTCATGTTTGACAGCTTTTCCATGCACGCTTATAGATTTTCTTGACAAGCAAATTTACATAATGCGTTATTATGTCTAAATGGAAAAATAAAAAGCCTCTATGTGGTCTGTAAATGGCAACTGCTTGTCAGCTTCATATAATATTCAGTAACTAATGGATCCAAATACAGTAACAAGTTTTATCTTAATAATTAACCTTTTGAGTGCAGAAATTTTCAACGCAGTATTTTTAAAAAAGGATGCACTTGTATTTTTATCACATCCAAAGTAATGCACTGTCCATTGCCAGTGTTTGCATTGCAAAGGGGAATCTAAGTAATATGGGAAGCTGAAACAATCTTAGCATAAATTGAAATCTTGCAGTCTGGTTCTTATCAAATACAGCTGCGTACAATGTGATTTTAGAGGATAGTAGTAGTTTCCAGTGGACTACTCTTTATTATCAATTACAGTGATGCTTTAACAGTTTGTTAATCATTTAATCGTAAAAATGAATTCCCACCTCTAATCTTCTGTCAGCCAATCATTTACTATTTATATTATTTAGAAATATGGCATTTTTTAACACCAAGCGTTGATGTAAAATGTTCTAAAATATCACTGAACATTATATTTAATAGATTATATTTAATATGGGATGACTTTTCTTCCTGCTCATGAGGGTGAGGAATATGTGTGCTGGACAACGGAAAGATTTCACTTTGGATACGCAGGATCAATATCAACTATCTCCAAATCAAAACCAACATGAGTGGGGTGACGAATGGCCAGGTCATTTTCACGTCAGATTTTTCCAGCTACTATGTGTCCACGGTGAATTCAAATCCAGGACCCAAAGTTGGAAGAGAAGTTTAAGTTCTAAAAAGAAATTCAACATCCTCCCCATTGCGTTAGGCAATTTGAAACAAATGGTATTTTATCATTTGAGTTCCACACACTTCTCATTATAAGTAACATTCGTGCCGCACAAGTGCCAGACAATGACCATATTCAACAAGACAGAATTTAACCATGGCCCCTTGAAATTCAATGGCATCACCATCGTTGAATTGAATCCCCTGTTAGCAAAATCCTGGGGGTTACCATTAACCAGAAACTAAACTGAACTGGCCATGTAAATATTGTGATTACAAGAGCAGGTCAGAGAACATCGAGGCAATTAGGAGCCCACAACAGACTCAAAATTACACGATTCTTGCCGGAAAATGTTTCCTGATATTTCTTCTTCCTTGCCAGCGACGTCACGAGTGAACCTCATATGAATAGATTTCCATGAATTTAAATGTCATTAGTGGGCCCCCCGCCACTAAATATTCATACCTTGCCGAAGTGAGGTTTAAAACAGGTTGAGCCCAACGAGAAGCAGTTTAGGGGATCCCTCTGGTGCAGATTTAAGGACAGTTCCTGGGGGTGGGGAGAGCGACATGCCTGGCACAAGTTGGCACTGCCAGGTTGGCACAGTCCAGGTGCAGGCCCTAGTGGGAGCCCCATTGGTGGCTAGAGGTAGGAGAGCATGTGATGAATAATTGGCAACATCCAGTAGTAAGCCCAAATAGAGTTGGCAACTGATATAGAGGAGAAGGTGTGTAAATCAATTGAGTATTCAGGTCAAGAAGGCATCTTTCCTTTTCCTCCTGCTGGTGAGAGAAGGAAGCCCTGCCCAATAAACAGTGAATGCCTCTTAATTGACTTCAGTGGGCACTATCATTCATTAATCTGAGGATGAGCCCTTTTAACAGAAGTAATATCCTATGGTTGTGAAGGGCAACATTAAGGCAGCATGGTGGCACAGTAGCTAGCACTGCTGTCTCACAATGCCAGGGACCCGGGTTCACCCAACCTGCATATCTTTGGACTGTAGGAGGAAACCAGAGCACTCGGAGGAAACCCATGCACACTCAAAGAGAACGTACAAACTCCACATAAACAGTCACCCCATTGAACCCTGGTGCTGTGAGATAGCAGTGCTAACCATTGTGCCACAGTGCCACTATGACCTTGAAGTCACTGTCAGAATTTAACCCCTCGCCTTCCCCGTTTCATTCCTCACAAGACCTCATGCTTCTTCTCGTCGTCTCTAACCCAATATCTCTTTAATATAGTCACATTTCACATTGTGTGATATGCGTCTATCTGGGTTGCGTACCAGATAGTTTACCTTGCTCAATTTCCTATCAATGTATCATGGCCCTCTGAAGCTAGCTTTCAAGGATTCACCAGACACTCTCACCATGAACACTCTCCTGTTGTAACTCTCGGGGTCTGGGACTTCTTATCAACCCTTGTGCTCATTCCCTGCTGGGCTGTCTTCAAATGTTTTAATTTTGAGTCACCCTGCTCTAATTCAATCAAAATATTTGAATTGAACACATTTGTCTCATTCTCCGTGTGTGTCTCAGTCTCATTTAGTTTGCTAAAAAGGGTATCAGATAAACAGATCTCACTGGCCTCACCCTGGGCTCACAATTCCTCCCTCTTTTGGCTTAGCTTATGAGCCTCTGATCGTTTTACCACATAATCTGGAGCTACTCCGGGTGGTCTGTTTGTAATTTTTCTGCGGCAGGATTCTACATCAGCTGTTTGACTACCGTAGGCATCATTACCATCTGGCATCCTGCTATATAATTTCCGAGAATGAACTGAATGCCTGCAAAGGGCAAGTTTCCTACCACACCACGTACTACTTTCCCTGTCCTCAAGCTACTCTGTAAGCTTATTTTTCAAAAGGAATTTCTTTCATTTCACTGAGAATGCTGCTAACCAGAACCTTTTATTCAATTTCCCTTGTGGACAGCAAATATCTTTGTCCCACAATATTAAGGATTCACTCACCCTGTATCTCATAAAATTTCAATGCCCTATTCTATCCTGTTGACATGGAAATATTTTACCATGGCACACAAAAGCTTTAAACATATCCGCCACCTGCCAGTCACTCTGCCCCATAAATTTTTTTCACACATTTTCCTCCCTACTGCATGCTCCTTTACTTGTATACAAATGCTACCTGCTTCTCCTGTTCTCCAGCCTCTGATTTCATATTTCCCATGTTAAGATTTATAACCCCAACCAGCTTTCCGTATAACCCCCAGTATACTGACTTGGTGTGGCCGAATCTATTACAATGAAAACATCTAACCTTTTTCGTATCTCTCACCCATCTAACAGACTCTGTTTTATTTTGAGGTGGAGCCTCCTTGGAGTTTCTGACCTCTCCCTTTCTTGTTGGCCTGTCCTCTTGCACACCTTCCCAGTTTCTAGCTTTTTCCGACTTAAGAGTGGTGTAAAGAAAGGTCTTTGAGCCAGCTCATAGTCACCCACAAGCTCCATGGCTTGTCTGGCAGTTCTAACTTTTTGTTCCTCAACATGAATTGTAATCTCCCTAGGCAACGAATCTTTAAATTCTTCCAACAGCATTATCTCTCTAAGGGCGTCATAAGTTTCTTCTATTTTCAATCCTCGCACCCAGCTCTCAGAATGACTTTGTTTAGTCCTTTTGAATTCAAGGTAAGTCTGTTCAAACTGGTCATTTGCAGCTCAAACTTTTATCTGTAAGACTCCCGTACCAGCTCAAAAGCACCCAATATAGCTTTATTTACTGTCTCATTGGCCCCAGACCTTTCCTCGGACAAGGACACAGAGACTTTTCTAGCCCTACCTAGATGTTTAGTCTATAAGAGTAGGGTCAAAATGACTTGTCATTTCATCTGCTTAGCTATTTTCTCAAAAGCAGAAAAAAATGTCTCAGCACCTCCTTCATCGATTTATGGGAGAGTTTAAACATATCTGAACATCTCCATGCCTGTTTCCGATCTAGAGCCACATTTTTCCTCATGCAGCTCTGGTGTACTGGCTGCAATTCGCCACATTTTGATTTCATGTTCTCCTCCTTTATCCTTTCCTCGTTCTGCCACTTCTAACATCTGCATTTACAGAGCTGTCTCCCTTTCTCTTTCCCCCATTTCTAACTTCTTAATTTCTATGTCTCTTTGTGAGTTCAATTTCCTCACTTTGTGAAATATTTGGTCTGGCCAGCCTCTCGTATTTTTAAATGTGTCGCTTTCAATTATCTCAGCCTCCTTCGCCCCTGGAGATAAAACTACTTCCAATTTATCTGCCAATTCCATCAATTTGGTTTCAGGCGCACTTTTCAAACTTGCTACGGTTATATTGCCTACCTCTAGACAAGATCGAGTTGGTTCAAGAGCCATTTGTTCAGCCTTCGTACTTTAAATAACACATTCTCACTTGGTTCCTCTTGATGCTCACTCTCGTTACCTTTAAAAAGTCTAACATCCCCCACCCCTGAAGAGTTAAGCTTTTTAAGAGCCCGAACTCTACCTGTTGCTGGGCAGATCTCATCCTATTATGTCGACTTAGATTAGTTTTACTCATGAAGTCATAGAGGTTTACAGCATGAAAACAGGTCCTTCGGCCCAACTTGTCCATGCCGCCTACTAAGCTAGTCCCAATTGCCTGCATTTGGCCCATATCTCTCTATACCCAGCTTTCCCATGTAACTGTCTAAATGCTTTTTAAAAGAAAAAATTGGACCCACATCTACTACTCGTTCCAGACAATCGCCACCCTCTGTGTGAAACAATTGACCCTCTGGACCCCTTTGTATCTCTCCCCTCTCACCTTAAACCTATGCCCTCTAGTTTTAGACTCACCTACCTTTCAGAAAAGACGTTGACCATCTACCTTATCGATGCCCATCATTATTTTATAGACCTCTATAAGTTCACCCCTAAGCCTCCTGCGCTCCAGGGAAAAAAAGTCCCAGTCTATCTAGCCTCTCCTTATAACTCAAACCCTTAAGTCCTGGTAGCACCCTAGTAAATCTTGTCTGCACTCTTTCTAGTTTAATAATACCAGAACTGACCAGAACAGTACACAGTATTCCAAGTGTGGCCTTACTAATGTCATGTACAACTTGAGCAAGGCGTCCCAACTCCTGTATTCAATGTTCTGACCAATGAAACCAAGCATGCTGAATGCCTTCTTCACCACCCTGTCCACCTATGACTCCACTTTCAAGGAGCTATAAACCTGTACTCCTAGATCCCGTTGTTCTATAACTCTCCCCAACTCCCTACCATTAACTGAGTAGGTCCTGCCCCGATTCAATCTATCAAAATGCATCACCTCACATTTATCTAAATTAAACTCCATCTGCCATTCATCGGCCCACTGGCCCAATTGATCAAGATCCTGTTGCAATCCTAAATAACTTTCTTCACTATCCACTCGGCCACCAATCTTGGTGTCATCTGCAAACTTACTAACCATGCTTCCTAAATTCTCATCCAAATCATTAATATAAATAACAAGTAACAGTGGACCCAGCACTGATCCCTGAGGCACACCGCTGGTCACAGGCCTCCAGTTTGAAAAAGAACCCTCTACAACCACCCTTTGTCTTCTGTCGTCAAGCCAATTTTGAATCCATAGGGCCTCACCCTGGATCCTGTGAGATTTAACATTATGCAACAACCTACCATGCTGTTTCTAGGCAAGACCATGACAAAATAAAAGGTGGCCTAGCCAGCGATGTCCACATCCCATTAATTAATAAAGTAAATAAATAATTCTGATCTATTACAAATGTGTGCTCTTAATTTTGGTCCTCAGCACACAATGAGTTTAAGTTTTACAATTTATGCATAGGTTCACTTGACATTGTTAAATAGTGCAACATGTCTCTAAAAGGATTAACTTTAGCTTGCTATTACATTTTCTATTTTCTAAGAACAACCATTTCTCTTTATTACCTGGCAATTCACCATTTTACAAAATGTCATTTTGAAATATCTGCTTCCCAGAATTAAAAAAAACATTTTAATCCCACACTTTCAGCTATTCTTGCATCATTCCTTAGGGAAGAGTGGGCTGCCTGTTCGTGAGTGTTTGCTGAGGTTTTGTAACAGGTTTTTCAGAGCTGTGCAAGAGCCATCTGGGTTGACTTTCTTTTGATATTCCCTTTCTAATACTTAACAAATATCAACCTACACCATCTTGAGATTTTACTCTGATACATGGGTGGCACAGTGGCGAGCACTGCTGCCTCACAGCGCTAGGGACCCGGGTTCAATCCCAGCTTTGGGTGGCAGTCTGTGCGGAGTTTGCACATTCTCCCCAACCTGCGTGGGTTTCCTCCTGGTGCTCCAGTTTCCTCCCACAGTCCAAAGATGTGCAAGTTAGGTGGATTGGGCATGCTAAATTGCTCCTTGGCATCCATGGATATGCAGGTTTGGTGGAGTTATGGGGTTATGGTGGGGGAGTGGGCCCAGGTAGGGTGCTCTTTCGTAGGGTCGGTGCGGACCCAATGGGCCCAATGACTTCCTACTGCAGCCGAGGGATTCTATGGATCCTCTATGGATATATGGATCTTATATCAGCAAAACAAGAAATCCACTTTCTAGAGAATCTCCAACAGGGATTCACTGGCTGGAATTTCCTCCAGGTTCCCGCTTGCCCTGACCTCACAGCAATTTTACGCTGCAGCAGGCAAGGCCTCGGATGGGAAGCCCACCCTCGCCCCAGTTGGCTCTTAAATGGCCAATTATGTGCCCCAATCTTTAGGCCCGCAGGATGATTGAAGCTCTGTGGGCGAAACACAGAAATAAAAAAAGCTTTAAAAACTCAGCCTCCCCCACTGCCCACCACCCTCACTGAAATTCGCCAACTTGCCAATCAACAAGGCTTCCAAAACGTATACAAATCTCAGTCCAACACTGCACAGCTCTGTCCCGGAAGATGAGCTGGGACTTCCTATTCCTTACTCCAAAGTACTATCGGCAAATGGCTGCATGACAGCCAGTTTTCTCGGCAGAATCCTCCCCACTTCTGACGTTTTCGCCGGGTCAGCCGGGAATCCTTGCCTTGTGTAATTCAGCCCATGCATACACATTGTATTTCCCTCCCTGACATTTTGTTTCCCCTGCCATTCATCAGTTATTCACTTTCAGTTAATGGCTTGAAGTGCCTCCTTTTGAGCGTTTCTAAGAAACCCTTGCCCCCATATGAAACCCTCTCTGTCTTTTTAAATGATATCTACGTGCAATTGCTGCTCCCACCCCTCGGGAGTAATTTTCATCTTTCATGGCCGAGCAGATGGGGGGAATGGAAATCGGGTGGAGTTCTATCACGCGTTGGCACAGCTTCAGGACGGAGTGGATATGGAGTGGGTTCTAATTTGTGCGGCGTAATCCACTCAGCCCAGATTCCCAAAGTAATGGTGAAGGTGAAAATTACTCCCCTCGAGTGCTCCCTTCTTTTCTATCCAGATCTGCTTTTGGAGCTGAAAATCAATCGTACAAAATTGCGCCACAATTTTTGACTTCATTAGCACAATCTATTGTGACACGTTCTTAGCTGTTTTGAATGGATTTACACAAATCAGCCCCAGTCTATCTGAAGTGTTTTAATTCGATTATTTCAGAAGGGTCTTGATGTGACC
Source organism: Scyliorhinus canicula (assembly GCF_902713615.1). Lineage (NCBI taxonomy): Eukaryota > Metazoa > Chordata > Chondrichthyes > Carcharhiniformes > Scyliorhinidae > Scyliorhinus > Scyliorhinus canicula. Next base: position 25,989,934 of record NC_052149.1, read on the forward strand.
TATTTTGAATTAGTTTAAATTCAACTGTATTACAGTTTGCCTCTCTTTTTAAAAAAAAGGGCCACATGTTGCATCATCTTTCAACGTAGTGAAATAAGTAGCATCTCCAACAGAGTAAGTCTCCTGGTCTGGCTGTGCCTGACTTATCCTGGTCTTATCTTTGTTATCAAATCCCTTCATGATCCCCCCCCCCCCCCCCCCCCCCCCCCCCCCCGATTTTCCCTCTGGTCTCCTCCAGCCCTTAGAACTCTGTGAGATATCAGCGCTCTTCCAATTCTAGCCTCTCACACATTGCTGATTTCAACCACTCCACCAGTGGTGGTCACTGCAGCCTCGGCAGCACTGCTGCCCTTCTGAAGGGCAATCAGGGATGGGCAATAAATGTTAACCTAACCAGTAACAGCCACATCCCGTGAATGAATATAAAAAAGGCCCCAAGCTCTGGAATTTCACCTCTAAACCTCTGCACCATAATTCCCATAAGACACTCCTTAAAACCTCATCTTTCAACAAGCTTGTGGTCGCCTGACTCCTATTTCCCTTTTGTGACCCTGTGCCTATTTTCTTTGGTAACCCTCCGATGAAACCTCATTGCTTGGGACGTTTTGCCACGTTGCAAATTGCTATCTTTAGATAAGTTGTTGCGTCCATGGCTGTTTAAGGATACCTTCAAAAGTTAGGGCATTCACTTGTTGATTTTAATCATTGTATTTTCTTGATGGTCAGGGCTTGACGTTTTGTTTCTTCCGACTTGATGGTCTGTATCTATTTTCCAGCTTGCTTTTGGAAGGGGAGGATTTGGTGACTGGCAGCCTGCATCCAGCCCGCTGTGTTATACACTGAAATCTCGGTGCCAACCCTCTGCATTTTCTGCGGTCAGCATTTCTGAGAGGTGCCGAACATTGGCTGATGAAAATCAGCTTCATAAGAATTCCTCCAACAGCATTTCATGCTGAGTTGCAACAGAATGTCCCAAGTAGCAGCCAGATAAAGCAGCAAGGGGATGGTAAGTAGCAGCTTGGAGCAAGGCATTACCTGGAGAGTACTATTACATACAAGCCAACCCTCAGTGTGAAGCGTTTTGAGTCAGCCGTCCCTTGTTAGTGTTCACAGACAAAAGTCAGTGTGAGATTTAAGCTCGCCATGCTGTGCTGAGTTCACCCCTGTCATGCACCTCAACAAAGCTTCTCTGTCCACATGTGGCTGTGCTGGAGGTTGAAGCGGTTTTCAAACGTTGCAGCAACTGCTTCAAGTCAGGAGCAGGTATTTTGTTTTAAACAAATTTAGAGTACCCAATTATTTTTTTCCAATTAGGGGGAAATTTAGCGTGGCCAATCCACCTAACCTGCATGTCTTTAGGTTGTGGGGGTGAGACCCAAGCAGACAAGGGGAGAATGTGCAAACTCCACACGGACAGTGACCCGAGACCGGGATTGAACCTGGGACCTTAGCGCCGTAGGCAGCAAAGAACAATGAACAAAGAAAAGTACAGCACAGGAACAGGTCCTTCGGCCCTCCAAGCCCGTGCCGACCATGCTGCCCATCTAAACTAAAATCTTCTACACTTCCTGGGTCTGTATCCCTCTATTCCCTTCCTATTCATGTATTTGTCCAGATGCCCCTTAAATGTCACTATCGTCCCTGCTTCCACAACTTCCTCCGGCAGCGAGTTCCAGGCACCCACTACCCTCAGTGTAAGAAACTTGACTTGTACATCTCCTTTAAACCTTGCCCCTCGCACCTTAAACCTATGCCCCCTAGTAATTGACCCCTCTACCCTGGGGAAAAGCCTCTGAGTATCCACTCTGTCTATGCCCCTCATAATTTTGTAGACCTCTATCAGGTCACCCCTCAACCTCCGTTGTTCCAGTGAGAACAAACCGAGTTTATTCAACCGCTCCTCATAGCTAATGCCCTCCATACCAGGCAACATCCTGGTAAATCTCTTCTGCACCCTCTCTAAAGCCTCCACATCCTTCTGGTAGTGTGGTGACCAGAATTGAACACTATACTCCAAGTGTGGCCCAATTAAGGTTCTATACAGCTGCAACATGACTTGCCAATTCTTGTACTCAATGCCCCGGCCAATGAAGGCAAGCATGCTGTATGCCTTCTTGACTACCTCCTCCACCTGTGTTGCCCCTTTCAGTGACCTGTGGACCTATACACCTAGATCTCTCTGACTTTCAATACTCTTGAGGGTTCTACCATTCACTGTATATTCCCTACCTGCATTAGACCTTCCAAAATGCATTACCTCACATTTGTCCGGATTAAACTCCATCTGCCATCTCTCCGCCCAAGTCTCCAAACGATCTAAATCCTGCTGTATCCTCTGACAGTCCTCATCGCTATCCGCAATTCCACCAACCTTTGTGTTGTCTGCAAACTTACTAATCAGACCAGTTACATTTTCCTCCAAACCATTTATATATACTATGAACAGCAAAGGTCCCAGCACTGATCCCTGCGGAACACCACTAGTCACAGCCCTCAATTAGAAAAGCACCCTTCCATTGCTACTCTCTGCCTTCTATGACCTAGCCAATTCTGTATCCACCTTGCCAGCTCACCTCTGATCCCGTGTGACTTCACCTTTTGTACCAGTCTACCATGAGGGACCTTGTCAAAGGCCTCACTGAAGTCCATATAGACAACATCCACTGCCCTACCTGCATCAATCATCTTTGTGACCTCTTCGAAAAACTCTATCAAGTTAGTGAGACACGACCTCCCCTTCACAAAACCATGCTGCCTCTCACTTATACGTCCATTTGCTTCGTAATGGGAGTAGATCCTGTCTCGAACAATTCTCTCCAGTAATTTCCCTACCACTGACGTAAGGCTCACCGGCCTGTTTTTCCCTATATTATCCTTGCTACCCTTCTTAAACAAAGGAACAACATTGGCTATTCTCCAGTCCTCCGGGACATCATCTGAAGACTGAGGATGCAAAGATTTCTGTCAAGGCCTCAGCAGTTTCCTCTCTAGCCTCCTTCAGTATTCTGGGGTAGATCCCATCAAGCCCCTGGGACTTATCCAGCTTAATATTTTTCAAGACGCCCAACACCTCGTCTTTTTGGATCTCAATGTGACCCAGGCTATCTACACACCCTTCTCCAGCATCCACCAATTCCTTCTCTTTGGTGAATACTTATGCAAAGTATTCGTTTAGTACCTCGCCCATTTCCTCTGGCTCCACACATAGTTTCCCTTGCCTATCCTTCAGTGGGCCAACCCTTTCCTTGGCTACCCTCTTGCTTTTTATGTATGTGTAAAAAGCCTTGGGATTTTTCTTAACGCTATTTGCCATTGACCTTTCGTGGCCCCTTCTAGCTCTCCTGACTGCTTGCTTAAGTTCCTTCCTACTTTCCTTATATTCCACACAGGCTTTGTCTGTTCCCAGCCTTCTAGCTCTGAAAATGCCTCCTTTTTCTTTTTGACGAGGCCTACAATATCTCTCGTTATCCAAGGTTCCCGAAATTTACCGTATTTATCCTTCTTCCGCACAGGAACATGCCGGTCCTGAATTCCTTTCAACTGACATCTGAAAGCCTCCCACATGTCAGATGTTGATTTACCCTCAAACATCCTCCCCCAATCTAGGTTCTTCAGTTCCCGCCTAATATTATTATAATTAGCCTTCCTCCAATTTAGCACATTCACCCTAGGACCACTCTTATCCTTGTCCAGTAGCACTTTAAACTTACTGAATTGTGGTCACTGTTCCCGAAATGCTCCCCTACTGAAACTTCTACCACCTGGCCAGGCTCATTCCCCAATACCAGGTCCAGTACAGTCCCTTCCCTAGTTGGACTGTCTACATATTGTTTTAAGAAGCCCTCCTGGATGCTCCTTGCAAACTCTGCCCCATCTAAGCCCCTAGCACGAAGTCCCAGTCAATATCAGGGAAGTTGAAGTTTCCCATCACAACAACCCTGTTGTTTTTACTCGTTTCCAAAATCTGTCTACCTATCTGCTCCTCTATTTCCCACTGGATGTTGGGAGGCCTTTAGTAAACCCCCAACATTGTGACTGCGCCCTTCTTATTTCTGATCTGTACCCATTTAGCCTCACTGCCCTCTGATGTGTGCTCCCATAGTATAGCTGTGATATTCTCCCTAACCAGTAGCGCAACTCCTCCACCGCTTTTACATCCCCCTCTATCCCGCCTGAAACATCTATATCCTGGAAAGTTTAGCTGCCAATCCTGTCCTTCCCTCAACTAGGTCTCTGTAATGGCAACAACATCATAGTTCCAAATACTAATCCAAGCTCTAAGTTCATCTGCCTTACCCGTAATACTTCTTGCATTAAAACAGATGCACTGCAGGCCACCAGACCCGCTGTTTTTAGCAATATCTCCCTGTCTGCTCTTCCTCAGAGCCATACTGGCCCTATTCCCTAGTTCTCTCTCAATGCTTTCACCTTCTGACCTATTGCCCCGGTACCCACTTCCCGCCATACTAGTTTAAACCCTCCTATGTGACACTAGCAAACCTCGCGGCCAGGATATTTATGCCTCTCCAGTTTAGATGCAACCCGTCCTTCTTATACAGGTCACACCTGCCCCGGAAGAGCTCCCAGTGGTCCAGATAACGGAAACCCTCCCTCCTACACCAGCCATTTAGCCACGTGTTTAACTGCTCTATCTTCCTATTTCTAGCCTCACTGGCACGTGGCACAGGGAGTAATCCCGAGATTACAACCCCAGAGGTCCTGTCTTTTAACTTTCTTCTTAGCTCCCTGAACTCCTGCTCCTCATGCCCCTTCCTGCCTAGGTCGTTAGTACCAATATGTACAACGACCTCTGCCTGTTAGCCCTCCCCCTTCAGGATGCCCGCTACCCGTTCAGAGATATCCTGGAGTCTCTTTCACGTCCACAGAAGCACCTATTTTACTGCAGCTCAGTGGGGGGTGAAGGCTAAAAGATGGGCCACGTAGCTTTTCAATGCCCTCCAATCAGACATTCTCTACCCAATCTAGGAACCCGGTTGCTGAAAAGCAACCCCCTGCTTCCCCTTCCCATGAGCGCACCATCCCGCGACCACTCGCCTTTGGCCTGAGATCCCGCATTGATACTGGGGGTGCATTGCCACCAGCTGCCTCCATTCCCATTGGCAACATGAGGAGCTGCCAGCCTCTGATTAGCCAGAGGTTCTTGGCAGTTGGGTCTTTCAGCACCGAGGACCCCAATCACAGGGAAGTCCAGAAAGCGGCCACTTAAGTGTCTGAAGTGCATTGGTTTCCATTAGGCCTCCCTCAAGGAACTGACAATACTCTGACTGGTGGGCGAGGTTGGCCTGACAAAATACAAGGCATGTAGGATGGGATGAATCTGGGTGGTGAAGTCGGGTGAGGTGCCTGACACACTGGAGAGGGAACACCTGCTGACAGGCGATTCGGTAAACCTAATGTTGTCTGTAAAACCTCAGGCGCTTCGACCAGTTTATTATTCAACCATTATACCCAGGTGCCTTTCTTTGCAGGATGGACAAAGGACAAATACAAGTACATGATTCCAGCAAATATATTTAACAAACAGTAAAACAAGTTACCCCTCTTAAATTATTCCCAGATAATAACAGCCCCAATATTCTTAATATTATCCGAACCGATGGACTCAGTCAAGCTGCCAGTCCAATTCTTTGAGTCTCGATCTCCTCAGGGTCTTCGACGATGAAGGTGTTCTTGCACGTTGCTTCCTGCCATCTCTGTTCGGTCATCCAATCTACTCGGTTACTTCTGTACCGAGTCTTCACTGGGGAGGGTCCTGATGGTCAATCTTTATACCCCTCTTTGCACCTTTCCAGAAAGTTCTCTGACCTTCAACCAGCGTGGTCTCCGGGCGGGATCATACTACCCAATGATGTTGCTGATTGCAACTCTGCAGGACACCAGGAACCCACCCCCAGGGGTCCATTCTTTGGTGTATTGTTCATACGTAACCTCTCTCCATATATGGTAACGGTGGGAAAACTGGGTGCGAGAATGTCAGCTCCATCTGGGTAAACCAAAACTGATTATCTCCTGATGTGTGATTGACAGGGCAGGTCCAGGCATGTCCTGGCAGTCCCTATGTTTAGTGCATTCTAACTTGGCCATGTCCAAATTCTCACCAGGTCGGCCTGGAGCTGACTGCGGTTTAATTTAAAATGTCCAATTCTTAATTTAAAGTGTCCAATTTTATATTGAGCCTAAAATTCAGACCGCTGTCCATTTTACCACACGAAGAAAAGTATGAATGTGTTACACATGGCACTTTGATGGCCACTTCACTTCTCGTTATCCTGAGAACAAGGTGTGGTCTCATGGAAGAGGTAAGTCTAGAAAGGGTTATGAGGAAGAAACCACAGAGTGAATTCATGGTTGTACTGATTGGGTCACTGGGAAAAGGAGAGCCGAGGTAGCGGGGGGGGGGGGGGGGGGGGGGGGGGGGAATAAATGCAGTCAGGAACAAAAAGTAGACGTTGTACATATTTTTTAAAAAACTTATGTCGTTATTTATGGTGATATATGTTGATATGTATGTGATAGTATAGTGAAAGAACAATGGCATAATGAGAGGACATATGTCTGATTCACAATAGAGTAAAAATGGTTATGGACAGCACGGTGGCACAGTGGTTATCACTGCTGCCTCACAGCGCCAGGGTCCCAGATTCAATTCCGGCCTCAGGTGACTGTCTGTATAGAGTTTACACTTTCTTCCCTTGTCTGGGTGGGTTTCCTCCGGTTGCTCTGGTTTCTTCCCGCAGTCCAAAGATGTGCAGATTAGGTGGATTAGCCATGCCAAATTAGTGTCCAAAAGGTTGGGTGGGTTTACCGGGTTACGGGGATAGGGTGGGGGTTGGGCCTAGGTAGGGTGCTCCTTCCAAGAGTCGGTACAGACTCGATGTGCCGAATGGCCTCCTTCTGCACTATAGATATTCTATAATATCAGTCTGGTAGAAATGTTTCTCTTTCCATGCATCAGCTTCAAGAAAATTACTGGCAGGAACATACCTCCTACCATCTGCCTGACTCAAGATTGATAAATCATACCGGGGAGGGAGATGAAAACTGGATTCTTTACCACCTTTGCAACAAGGGTGCCTTATACCAGCTTCCAAGGAGTACCCAGATTTGGCTAATTACATGCGTTGCATTTTTCTCATCGTCATCTTTAGCACAGTGGGTTAGCGCTGTTGCATCACAGCACCAGGGTCCCAGGTTCGATTCCCGCTTGGGTCGCTGTCTGTGCAGAGCCTGCACTTTCTCCCTGTGTCTGTGTGGGTTTCCTCCGGGTGCTCCGGTTTCCTCCCACAAGTCCCGAAAGACGTGCATGCTAGGTGAATTGAGCATTCTGAATTCTCCCTCTTTGTACCCGAATAAGCACTGTGTGGCGGCTAGGGGTAAGCCTATTTGTGAAAATAATGAAGATTATTATTATTATAAAGTTGGAATTTGCTTTATATCAAGTGCCTCTTCAAGGTTAGTCACATTACAGGGTCCTTGTCCAATTAGGATTTGCTAATATTGAAGAGTGGTTAAAATAATGTGGAAGCAGGAACAAGCAAGACCTGTCAGCCATGAGTATCAGATTGACCAGAACAATGGAGACACTGAAGCTAGCACACAGCTTAACTGTAAGGTCACTTTAACCACCTGATATAGTCCAGGACATCTCCAGTTCCTTTGTAACATCAGGCAGGGAACATAGGTTAAATGATTTTCAGTTAAACCATCTGGTAGTTTGGTGAGACAGAACCCCACTCCAATATCTAGGTGTTGTGAAATCTGACTCATATTAAATGGAACGATTCTTTAAGGATATTTGGAAGTTGTTTGGACATGTGACAGATGGATAAAGAGGGATAAGTACGAACGGGTAGTGGCCATCATTAGTTACACCTCACAGGAATGTTGGAAATTCAACAGCCATGGAAGCCAAGCTTAATTAAATACGAACTGCAGGAAACCAGATGCACGAGTCTACTGTATAACTATAATAGTCACTATTGGTGTCAGAGCAATAAACTTGCATTTGGACAATACTATCAAGCCTGAGCTATGAGGAGTAATTTAATTTAATTTAAAGACATTTCCTTACACTTGCTGAAAACATTCTGCCAATTTTATGCCAGATAGTGTCAAATTAATTTTATAAAGTAGACTGACATTGATGTAGGAGAACTTCAAAGTATTTCTGCCTATTTGCTAAGTGAAATTAACTTTATTGAAGATCTCTACCACAATCTAAGAAGAAGTGTTTGTCCAATTCGGTTCATATAATCCCTGCAGTGCAAAAGAAGGACATTCGGCCCATCGAGTCTGCACCAACCCTTCGAAAAACCACCTTACCAAGACCCAATCCCCTACCCTATTCCTGCAACCCCACTCCAAGGGGCAATTTATCACGGCCAATCCACATAACCTGCACATCTTCGGAACTCGGGGAGGGCACTGGAGCATCCGGAGGGAACCGACACAGACACGGGGAGAATGTACAAACTCCACACAATCACCCAAGGTCAGAATCAAACTCAGGTCCCTGGCGCTGTGAGGGAGCAATGCAAACCACTGTGCCACCGTGCCGTCCCACTATTGTGTGGGAATGAAACGCTGGTGCCAAAGGTGGTATACCCTTTGCTTTGATGTCATGAACTAACAATACATTTCCCTGCTCTACACAGCCATTCATTCTTGGTATTAATGTTAAATTGGAAAAGAAAAATGTTATTCAAATGCATTATTCATTCTTCTATGAATATCATTGACAGAAATTTCCACCCCAAGTATATGTTATTACCAATCTAAGGATAATCACAAAAGAAGTGGAGAAATGTTGTGGACAAAGACAGTGTACTAGGCAATTGAACAAAAAGATTGAATGTAATTTTTTCAGAGATTTGGGTAGGTCTTCTCTTACAGGGATCCAAAGGGAAGAAGGGGTCAAGACACTCCCCTTCAATGGTGGTCATGAAAGGGGCTTACTAGGCATGTGGAATTGGCAAACATTGTAGATTCTCCCTTGTTGACGTGTGCCCGTTTGCCTGCCCCCCGTGCCTCCAATATCGTGCCCAATGCTGTTTACACCCACTCCCATTGAGTTCACAAACGCCAGCAGCACCAGTAGGGGTGGTTTCAGCATAACCATGGGGACGTCTGGGCACAATCTTCTCCATCAAATTCAGACTGAGCAGCGAACCTTTGGAACTGCCTGTCATCAGGCAACGGCTGACAGTGTCAGATATATTTAAAGACAGCATAGTGGTGTTGTCACTGGACAAGTAAACCAGAGGCCCAGAGTAATGCTCTGAGGTTCCAGGTTCAAACCCTGCCACTGCAGATGGTGAAATTTGAATTCAATAAAAGTCTAATGATGACCATGAAACCATTGTCGATTGTTGTAAAAAAACATCTGGTTCCCTGACCCATCCAGGCATTGCCTTCTTCCAGACCCTTCCATCAGGCAGAAGGTACAGAAGTCTGAAGACCCGCACATCCAGATATAGGAACATCTTCTTACCCACAGCTACAAGACTCCTCAATGACTCCCCCTCGGACTGATCTGTTCCTTGTAAGAACACTATTCACGACACCCTATGCTGCTCCTGCTCATGTATTTGCTTTGTTTGGCCCCTTGTTCCACACTGTAACCAATCACTGTTTGTCGATGTACCATTTGTCAATGTATTCTGTTGATTATTCTTTTTGTCTACTATGTACGTACTGTGTACGTTCCCTCGGCCGCAGAAAAATACTTTTCTCTGTACTTTGGTACATGTGACAATAAATCAAATCAAAATCAAATCTGCCGTCCTTACCTGGTCTGGCCTACATGTGACTCCAGACCCACAGCAACATGGTTGACTCTTAACTGCTCCCTCAAGGGCAATTAGGGATGAGCAATAAATGCTGGCACAGCCTGCAACGCCATGAACAAATGAAAAAAAGTTTTAAAAATAAAATAAAATGTGCGATGACTAAAAGGAGCTAATTATCTCAACTGATCTTCACAATTAAAATGATACCATCCCAGTTATAAATCAAAGCATGCTCTGAATTAAGAATCCCTTTCATCCGAAGAAATGTCTGGAGTATCATAATTAAGAAATGGGATACAGCATAAGTTGTGTCATAAATCAGCTACTCAATTTCATTCTTCAGCAACAATTTCGTTGTTCTTTTTTAAAAAGTCAGTGAGTATACTTGTTCTTGTACAAATGTGTTTTGAAAAATATATTAAAGGGCACTACTAAAAGTAACACAGTGTTTGTGTTTTATGAAGAACAAAAATTTAGGTGAAGTCTGAAGTGATGCTAATTGCGTGGGATCACTCCTCATCTAATTATGCTACAATTGATTTGGCAAGTGGATAACATACTGCAATGAATCCCTAATTAACTGCTCCAAGCTAAATCTATGTTCTTGCATCTATACACAGTTTGGAGATGGTAGAATTGAAACTTGTGCCTGATCTAGGTACAGTTACTTTAATAGTGACATATTCTGTTGGGTCGCAATCAAGGTGGCCATGAAACTAGTATTTTCAACCAAGCATAGCATTCCTACTTAGTTGCTGCCTGAGGTGTCCTGCATTGTAATATGGATCCATTGTTAGTCCACTCTGCGATGGTGATCTTGAACATCTCACCTCGTTTCCATATTTGGAAATTTTCTGCGTGTTGCTGATACAAGGGCAATTTGGGATAAGGGTGCTTTAGTTAGGAAGTGCTCACAGAACAGTTAACTATGGAGAATTGCTACAGAAATTGTAGTGTCGGAGTCAGATACAGATAAATTGGACAAGAAGGTGTGAAAGTAAAACACTGCGAAAATCGAATTGATTGACTGTGAGAGTGACATAAGGGCTGCTGGTCCTATTACATTCAATTCTTTGCCTTGATAATCACATTTGCTCTATGCTGGATAAATAATTGGAGAGGGTGGTTGGAAAAGCTGCTAGGCGAATCGTCGAGTAGGCGCTGTTCTATTAATCACCATTGGAAATGTTGGTGTCCTGGAAAGCCTTTACTCTATGAGTGCAGGATAGCTATAGACATGGTCGGCAGGTTGCAGAACAAAATCTGTCACTTGCATTTTGCACTCAGTACAGCTCCAAGCCAAGCAAATCCGTGGACTTGATGGATACCCCACATCACATCTACTCATGCTGCATCATAGAAGCGTGGTTGGCAGTCAGTCCTTTACAAGATTGGACCTACAGCAGAGCCGCAAGATGTTTAGCAGTCAAATCAGACTTCCATGTTTTCAGCAGGGATATAAAGGTTTGTGTGGCTGCAGTTCCTAATTTATTCAAACACTAATCTTAAAATATCAGCAGCAAAGATTTGTACATTGAATTATGTAGAATATATTGTATAAAACCAGGACATAAAACACAGCTAAGTCTGTGCTAGTGATAAGAATTCACATCAGTTTCTTCCCATTCCACCTGTCTCACCTATTCCCGTTTCTCTTTTGTCCTTATATATAGTTTCTTTTGGAGAGCATCCAAGCTATTTTCCACAACCATTTCCTGCGATAATGATTTCCGTATTCTAACCAGTTGGAATAAAAACATTTCTCCTTATTTTTCCGTTCGAATTAATGCTTGCTATCTTATTTATGAACCCTAGATTTGGATTAAATTGTAGGTGGAAACAGTCTCTCCATATCTCCCCTGTCCAACCTATTTCTAATTTTAAAGACCTCTGTGAAGTCACCGCTAAGTCTTCTCTTCTTTAGAAAAAAAAAGTCCATAGCTGTTTAATCTTTATCGTTAGCTGTAATCTCTCACTTCCAGTGCCATTCGTATAAATCTTTTTGCCCTTTCTGTGATGCTTCAATGTCTTTTCTAATACTACGGAGACCAGAAGTGTGCAGGGTTTTCCAAGCGCAGCCAGACCAGAGTGGCATATAATTTGACCACAACTTTGCTACTTTTGAATATTATATTCCGACAATAAATCCCAGTGATCTGTTTGCATTTTTAATTGCTTTGCCGACCTGCAAAGTTGCTTTCACCGCTTTGCTCACTCCAAATTCCCTTTGCTTTACCATCCCAATCCAAGTGCTTATTTTCGAAGGTATTTCTTCTTGTACTGAAAGCTGGAATCCATACATTTTTGAACTAGAAGAGAATCAGGGGACATGGCAGCACACAAACCTTTTGCTGCCTGCTCACTTACATGATTGTGATGTGCAGCCAGCACGAAACACGCTGTTGAATGGCTGCACAATTGAGTGGGAGATGAAAAACCTTGAGGGACGAGGAATATTTCAGCTAACCTGTGCTGCTTAAAGCAAGCTAGCGGTCCTTAAAGAGACACAAGCTGGCTTGAGCAGATGCTGGAATTCATTGGCAGAAGGGTCTTGAATCTGGAAAAGACAAACGAAAGGACGTACTGGCGCTGGAGGGTGTACTGTACTCATTGGAATTTAGAAGGATGAGGGGGGATCTTATAGAAACATATAAAATTATGAAGGGAATAGATAGGATAGATGCGGGCAGGTTGTTTCCACTGGCGGGTGAAAGCAGAACTAGGGGGCATAGCCTCAAAATAAGGGGAAGTAGATTTGGGTCTGAGTTTAGGAGGAACTTCTTCACCCAAAGGGTTGTGAATCTATGGAATTCCTTGCCCAGTGAAGGCTCCTTAATTAAATGTTTTTAAGATAAAGATAGATAGTTTTTTGAAGAATAAAGGGATTAAGGGTTATGGTGTTCAGGCCGGAAAGTGGAGCTAAGTCCACAAAAGATCCGCCATGATCTCATTGAATGGCGGAGCAGGCTCGAGGGGCCAGATGGCCTACTCCTGCTCCTAGTTCTTATGTTCTTATGAGACAACATGGCAGTGAGTGAGCTCCAAGGTTCTCTGATGGAGCACTGGAGGTGCTGGAGCTGGAGGTAGACAGGGGGACTGAGATCTTCCATTCTTATGGGGCAATAATCCCTTCAGACGAACCCTGCAAAGGCAATGGGAGCAGATAATCAGCACAATGCACATATAGTTACAATATAGATCAGTTCCCAGTCAGGTCTGCGCTGTCGTTTTGTGCAGCCAGACCAGAGTCACATATAATTTGACCACAACCAAAGGTTTTGCACTGGAGTGCTGAACCTGGTGCATTTGAGTGCTACAGTGAGAGTTTGGTGACTGAGGGAGTGCTAAATTTGGTGCATTTGAGTGCTACAGTGAGAGTTTGGTGACTGAGGGAGTTAGGTGAGGAGGGAGCAAGGTGCTCTTTTCATTTCATTTCCGCAAAGAGCGAGAAGGGAGCCAGGAGTTTACCGAGCGTGCAGCTGAATGGGAGCAGAGTCAGAGGGCGGAGGTCCAGTTGGTCTACAGGGCAGCTATATTCTGTAAGGTAAGAGGGGATGGAGGCTAGGGCAGTTGCATGCTCCTCCTGTAGGATGTAGGTGGTGAGGGATACCACCGGTGTCCCCGCTGACTATACCTGTGGGAAGTGCACCCAACTCCAGCTCCTCAGAGACCGTGTTAGGGAACTGGAACTGGAGCTGGGTGAACTTCGGATCATCCGGGAGGCAGAGTGGGTTATAGGGAAGAGTTACAGGGAGGTAGCCACACCCAAGGTACTGGACAAGAGTAGCTGGGTTACAGTCAGGGGAGAGAAAACTAACAGGCAGACAGTGCAGGGATCCCTCGTGGCCGTTCCCCTTCAAAACAAGTATACCGTTTTGGATGCTGTTGGGGGGATGACCTACCGGGGGGAGGCCCTAGCAGCCAGGTCTCTGGCACTGAGTCTGGCTCTGGGGCTCCAAAGGGAAGGGGGGAGAATAGAAAAGCAATAGTAATAGGAGATTCAATGGTTCGGGGAATAGATAGGAGATTCTGTAGTTGTGAGCGAGACTCCCAGAAGGTATGATGCCTCCCGGGTGCCAGGGCCAGGGATGTCTCGGATCGTGTCTTCAGGATCCTGAAGGGGGAGGGTGAGCAGCCAGAAGTCGTGGTTCACATTGGTACCAACAACGTAGGTAGGAAAAGTGTGGAGGTAATAAACTAGTTTAGGGAGTTAGGCTGGAAGTTAAAGGCCAGGACAGACAGTGTTGTCATCTCTGGTTTGTTGCCGGTGCCACGTGATAGCGAGGCTTGAAATAAGGAGGGAGTGCAGTTGAACACATGGCTGCAGGAATGGCGCAGGAGGGAGGGATTCAGGTATTTGGATAATTGGAGCGCATTCTGGGGAAGGTGGGACCTGTACAAGCAGGACGGGTTGCATCTGAACCAGAGGGGCACCAATATCCTGTGAGGGAGGTTTTCTAGTACTCTTCGGGAGGGTTTAAACTAATTTGGCAGGGGAATGGGAAGCGGATTTGTAGTCCAGCAACTAAGGTATCTGATATTCAGGACGCCAAAGCACGTAGTGATGCAGTGGGGAAGGTAACACTGACAAAGGAGAGTACTTGCAGGCAAGAAGATGGGTTGAAGTGTGTATACTTCAACATAAGAAGCATCAGGAATAAGGTGGGTGAACTTAAGGCATGGATTGGTACTTGGGACTACAATGTGGTGGCCATCACGGAAACTTGGAAAGAAGAGGGGCAGAAATGGTTGTTGGAGGTCCCTGGTTATAGATGTTTCAACAAGATTAGGGAGGATGGTAAAAGAGGTGGGGGTGTGGCATTGTTAATTAGAGATAGTATAACGGCTGCAGAAAGGCAGTTCGAGGAGGATCTGCCTAATGTGGTAGTATGGGTTGAAATAGGAAAGGAGCAGTCACCTTGTTGGGAGTTTTCTATAGGCCACCCAATAGCAGCAGAGATGTGGAGGAACAGATTGGGAAACAGATTTTGGAAAGGTGCAGAAGTCACAGGGTAGTAGTCATGGGTGACTTCAACTGCCCAAATATTGAGTGTAAACTCTTTAGATCAAATAGTTTGGATGGGATGGTGTTTGTGCAGTGTGTCCAGGAAGCTTTTCTGACACAGTATTTAGATTGTCCGACCTGAGGGGAGGCCATATTGGATTTGGTACTTGGTAATGAACCAGGGCAAGTGATAGATTTGTTAGTGGGGGAGCATTTTGGAGGTGGCGACCACAGTTCTGTGACTTTCACTTTAGTAATGGAGAGGGATAGGCGCGTGCAACAGGGCAAGGTTTACAATTGGGGGAAGGGTAAATACAATGCTGTCAGACAAGAATTGGAGTGCATAAGTTGGGAACATAGGCTGTCAGGGAAGGACACAAGTGAAATGTGGAACTTGTTCAAGGAACAGGTACTGCATGTCTTTGATATGTATGTCTCTGTCAGGCAGGGAAGAGATGGTCGAGTGAGGGAACCATGGTTGACAAGAGAAGTTGAATGTCTTGTTAGGAGGAAGAAGGAGACTTATATAAGGCTGAGGAAACAAGGTTCAGACAGGGCGCTGGGGGGATACAAGATAGCCAGGAGGGAACTGAAGAAAGGGATTAGGAGAGCTAAGAGAGGGCATGAAAAATCTTTGGCGGGTAGGATCAAGGAAAACCCCAAGGCCTTTTACACATATGTGAGGAATATGAGAATGGACTAGAGCGAGGGTGGGTCCGATCAAGGACAGTAGCGGGAGATTGTGTATTGAGTCTGAAGAGATAGGAGAGGCGTTGAACGAGTACTTTTCTTCAGTATTTACAAATGAGCGGGGCCATATTGTTGGAGAGGACAGTGTGAAACAGACTGGTAAGCTCGAGGAGATACTTGTTGGGAAGGAAGATGTGTTGGGCATTTTGAAAAATTTGAGGATAGACAAGTCTCCCGGGCCTGACGGGATATATCCAAGGATTCTATGGGAAGGAAGAAATGAAATTGCAGAGGCATTGGCAATGATCTTTTCGTCTTCACTGTCAACAGGGGTGGTACCAGGGGATTGGAGAGTGGCGAATGTTGTGCTCCTGTTCAAAAAAGGGAATAGGGATAACCCTGGGAATTACAGGCCAGTTAGTCTGACTTCAGTGGTAGGCAAAGTAATGGAAAGGGTACTGAGGGATAGGATTTCTGAGCATCTGGAAAGACACTGCTTGATTAGGGATAGTCAGCACGGATTTGTGAGGGATAGGTCTTGCCTTACAAGTCTTATTGACTTCTTTGAGGAGGTGACCAAGCATGTGGATCAAGGTAAAGTAGTGGATGTAGTGTACATGGATTTTAGTAAGGCATTTACATAGGCTGGGCTGGTTATTTACATAGAATTTACAGTGCAGAAGGAGGCCATTCGGCCCATCGAGTCTGCACCGGCTCCTGGAAAGAGCACCCTACCCAAGGTTAACACCTTCACACTATCCCCATAACCTAGTAACCTCACCCAACACTAAGGGCAATTTAGCCTGGCCAATCCACCTAACCTGCAATCTTTGGACTGTGGGAGGAAACCGGAGCACCCGGAAGAAACCCACGCAGACACGGGGAGGATGTGCAGACTCCGCACAGACAGTGACCCAAGCCGGAATCGAACCTGGGACCCTGGAGCTGTGAAGCGATTGTGCTATCCACAATGCTACCGTGCTGCCCCTTTTTGATAAGGTTCCCCATGGTAGGCTTATGCAGAAAGTAAGGAGGCATGGGATAGTGGGAAATTTGGCCAGTTGGATAACGAACTGGCTAACTGATAGAAGTCAGGGAGTGGTGGTGGATGGCAAATATTCAGCCTGGAGCCCAGTTACCAGTGGCGTACCGCAGGAATCAGTTCTGGTTCCTCTGCTGTTTGTGATTTTCATTAATGACTTGGATGAGGGAGTTGAAGGGTGGGTCAGTAAATTTGCAGATGATATGAAGATTGGTGGAGTCGTGGATAGTGAGGAGGGCTGTTGTCGGCTGCAAAGAGACATAGATAGGATGCAGAGCTGGGCTGAGAAGTAGCAGATGGAGTTTAACCCTGACAAGTGTGAGGTTGTCCTCTTTGGAAGAACAAATACGAATGCAGAATACAGGGTTAACGGTAGGGTTCTTGGCAATGTAGAGGAGCAGAGAGATCTTGGGGTCTATGTTCATGGATCTTTGAAAGTTGCCACTCAAGTGGATAGAGCTGCGAAGAAGGCCTATGGTGTGCTAGCGTTCATTAGCAGAGGGATTGAATTTAAGAGCCGTGAGGTGATGATGCAGCTGTACAAAACCTTGGTAAGGCCACATTTGGAGTACTGTGTGCAGTTCTCGTCACCTCATTTTAGGAAGGATGTGGAAGCTTTGGAAAAGGTGCAAAGGAGATTTACCAGGATGTTGCCTGGAATGGAGAGTAGGTCTTACGAGGAAAGGTTGAGGGTGCTAGGCCTTTTCTCATTAGAACGGAGAAGGATGAGGGGCGACTTGATAGAGGTTTATAAGATGATATGGGGAATAGATAGAGTAGACAGTCAGAGACTTTTTCCTCGGGTGGAACAAACCATTACAAGGGGACATAAATTTAAGGTGAATAGTGGAAGATTTAGGGGGGATGTCAGAGGTAGGTTCTTTACCCAGAGAGAAGTGGGGGCATGGAATGCACTGCCTGTGGAAGTAGTTGAGTCGGAAACGTTAGGGACCTTCAAGCGGCTATTGGATAGGTACATGGATTATGGTAGAATAATGGAGTGTAGATTAATTTGGTCTTAAGGGCAGCATGGTAGCATTGTGGATAGCATAATTGCTTCACAGCTCCAGGGTCCCATGTTCGATTTCGGCTTGGGTCACTGTCTGTGTGGAGTCTGCACATCCTCCCCGTGTGTGCGTGGGTTTCCTCCGGGTGCTCCGGTTTCCTCCCGCAATCCAAAGATGTGCATGTTGGGTGGATTGGCCATGATAAATTGCCCTTAGTGTCCGAAATTCTATGATCTATGATTAACCTAGGACAAAAGTTCGGCACAACATCGTGGGCCGAAGGGCCTGTTCTGTGCTGTATTTCTCTAAGATCTATGTTCTCTGTCGGTTACATACCAGGTCAACTTTATATAGAACTCAATCATGAATGTCCTCTGGCTCCCCGCCCCCTTAGCGGTGAGTTCATACTTTGTGAGACTCACGGGGAGACTGATTGCTCCAACCCCATAGGTCTGGTGCGGGTTATAACATCCCTCACCCCCCCCAAAGTCCGAAGACTCTTCTGATGACTGTGGAGTGGGAGGACGCTGGACTCTCTTCGTCCGCGGCTGTGCTTCCTGCAATTGTGGGCTGGATCAGGCAGCGTATATCTGGATGGCAAATGTCACTTCCATATGGAATGCTATCCTCAGTACCATTTGGCAGCAGTGCTAACCACTGCACCACAGTGCTGCCCTCGCAAGTTCCAATTCTACCTGCGAGTACACATGGCTCACATCGAGCTGGAGTGTCCAATGGCCAGTTTTGCACATAGGTCCTCGATGCGTGACATCAGGTAATAATCCAGCCAGGGGGCCCTGGTCCCCACACAGCCTCACGGTCTTATCTGGTTTGAGCACCGGGACCACCAGTGCCATCCATTCGGCGAAACGGACTGGTTTAACGATCCCGAGGCCTTTGAGCTGGCTTAGTTCAGCCTCACCTTTCGCTAAGAAAGGGTAAGAGACCAGGCGAGCCCTAAAGTACTTTGGTTGTGCGTCCGAGTCTACTGAGACTTTCGTCATAGCCCCCTTTATTTTTCCCAGTCCAGGCTAGAAAGCCTCTGGGTATTTCCCTCTAACTTGGTAGAGAACCCCGGATCCCATTCGGAAAATTTGCTGGCAGTCCAGGAGTAAGTGCTTTAACCAATCGCAGCCTAGCAGGCTGGGGCCGTGTCCCTTTGCTATGATCACCGATTGTTACCTGTAAACTACCGGAGTCATTACGGTTCCTGCAATGGCTAATGGTTTGCCGGTGTACGTCGCTAGCCTTGCATCTGTGTGCCGCAGATCTAACTGTTTCACCCCCATCCTTACCCTGTCGACGGTCTGCTTTCCAATTACTGAAACCATAGCTCCTGTGTCAGGTTGCACGTCAGATTGATTACCATTAACCTGCACAATTATCTTGACAGCGGTCACTCTGGGTGCTGCAACGCAATGCAGCTGCATGTATTCCTCCTGTGGCTAGTCCAGGTGGAAAGTGCGAGTCCTTGGTTGGCACCTGCCTCTACCGGGGTGCCGGGATTGCTGGCTGACTTGTGCATTGTGATCCCTGTGGCTTCTGTGTCCATATGCCCCACAATGACGGGACTCTCCCTCTAGAGACTCCGGGAAGGTATCCCATCAATTCATTTCAGTCTGAGATCAATGAACCTGGCCTCTACGGTACTCAGCCCAGGACGGGGTTTCAGTCTTGGGGGCACTCGGTGGCAGGGGGGGGCGTCCTAGGGTGTCTACCGCCATCCCCTGGATTTCTTGCACGCCTCTCTCAGTGCTTTCACGGGAAAGTGAAATTTGCACAGTCTGCTGAAGGTCGAGGGGCGGTTTGCCCAGCAGCTTCCTTTGGATAGACATGTTATTGACGCCGCAGACCAAGCGGTCTCGCAGCGTTTTGGAGAGTATCCGTATTCACAAAACTCAACTAGTTTTCGTAGCCTCATTAGAAACTCGGTTACGGACTCTCCTGGGGTCCTCTCTGCCATATTGAAATGGTATATCTGCACTATTAAGGATTGTTTAGAGTTGTACCACTATGATTACCAATTCTTCAAAAGCCTTACTGTCCAAAGCTGCAGGATATGTAAGGCTCTTTATCACCCCATAAGTATGAGCTCTACAGACAGTCAACAATATCACTGTCTGTCGATCCACATTTGTGATGGTGTTCACCCAGAAAATGTAACGCATGCATTCAGCGTACTGTGTCCAAACCTCTATGCTCGCATCAAACATATTCAACCTTCCGAACAAAGGCATTTTTGCGATAGAAAAATTACTCCAACCTTAACCAAGCATTGGAAAGGAGGTGGTTATTCATCTTATGGTGTAGCAGCCAAGACAGTGGTCCAGTTTGCCTATCCTAGTCGCCAGTTTAGTAGCCCTCATACAAGTCCGAATTGAGTAGGTGAAAGAAAGCTGCGTTTATTGAGAAGCAATTGTATTTACAATATACAGAAATCCCAGCTGGATCTGTGCTGTAGGTTCCATACCTGGCGGACTTTATGTGGAACTCATTCATGAATGTCCTTGGGATCCCAGCCTGCTTAGCGGGGAGCTCATACTTGTGAGACTCACGGAGAGACTGATTGCTCCAACCCCATAGATCTGGTGTGGGTTATAACATCCCTTAACCCCTCCAAAGTCCAAAGTCATAAGATGCATTAAAGACTGACTTGCAAGAACATTTCTCTCCCCGTCCCCTATTAATAGTTCAAAGATTCCACTTTCACCGCCATGCACAGGATGAAGGGGAAAACATTCCACTTTTGTTGCATAACTGCGAAAACTGCAAAGTACTGTGAATTGGGACAGACTTTGGATGAGACACTTTGTGACCAATTTGTTTGTGGCCCCAGGAATGAAGCCTACCAACGGAAATTGTTGACAGAAGCTGCATTAACCTTAAATCTGCACCGGCTCTTGGAAAGAGCACCCTCCCCAAGGTCCACACCTCCACCCTATCCCCATAACCCAGTAACCCCACCCAATACTAAGGGCAATTTATCATGGTCAATCCACCTAACCTGCCCATCTTTGGACTGTGGGAGGAAACCGGAGCACCCGGAGGAAACCCACGCAGACACGGGGGGGATGTGCAGACTCCGCACAGACAGTAACCCAAACCGGAATCGACCCTGGGACCCTGGAGTTGTGAAGCAATTGTGCTATCCACAATGCTACCGTGCTGCCCTGAGTCTGATGATGATCTGTATAAAACCTTGAGACCTCTTTTGAATAATTTGTGCTGCATTAGACTCACCCCAGAGCTGGATATTGAGGCTTTAGCGAGGATGCAATACAGATTCACAAAGATGTTGCTTGGTGCAAAAATGAATTGAAAATGTTAGATTTTTTTTCATTAGAACAACAATTCCTCCCCGAACAGGTGCCGGAATGTGGCGACTAGGGGCTTTTCACAGTAACTTCATTGATGCCTACTTGTGACAATAAGCGATGATTATTATTATTAATTAAGAGAAGCAAAATGTTCTCAATAGTTGAGGGGTCTAAATGAGCAGCTCTAGACACAAGACTAAAGTAAGATTTTAGAGCAGAGTTCAAGTATCTTGTTTAATAACTTTCAAAACATTTACCAATATTAATCCCTCAATAACATTGATACATTAATTTCTCTGCTTCTTTTGAACTTACATTGAATTGAAAGTTGCTTCAACAAATTGGAACTGTGATATTTAGAATTAAATGTTAAGTACACCATCCCGGGCCCTTAAAGAAGCCTTCGGCCTGCCTTCTGTTGATCACAGTCTCTCTCTCTGTTGCCCATCGTGATCGCCAACCCTCACCAACACTGCCAGTTCCGACCTGCAGACTGCCATCTTTCCATCCAAGCTTCAACCTCCCGCCCACCACCTTCTGATTCCCCAGGGGACGTCCCCAAGATCTCTGCTTGTGGCCATCTCATGCTGGCTTTTCTGGCTGCTGTCGGGTGGGAAATGGAATTTAAAATGATAGTGGTCGTGCTGTTAAGATTCAGCAAGATCTTTGCTTCTTCAGATGCTTTGACTTCTCCTGCTACCTTCTTATGTGATAAACTATGTACATTGTAAGTAAGGTGATTTGACAATGAATTATGACTATGTCAAAATCTTGATTCTCTTTCTTTCACTGAAAATTTGCAAAGATCAGCCAGTTTCTGCCAGTAAATGTTTTTTTTTAAAATTTAGATTACCCAATTATTTTTTCTATTAAGGGGCAATTTAGAGTGGCCAATCCACCTACTCTGCACATTTTTGGGTTGTGGGGGCGAAACCCACGCAGACACGGGGAGAATGTGCAAACTCCACACGGACAGTGTCTGCCAGTAAATGTTGCTGGTATAGATTGTTCAGCTGCTCAAATGACTTTTAGGCTAGGATGCACAGAATTATGTACCATAGTTCTACTTTGACTGTATCACTAGCAACTTGTTTTTGTTTTTGCTTATTGGGGTTCATTGGTGATAATTGCACTTTAAGCTTGGAAAGATGAAAGCTCTTTATGTTTAATACTTGCCCTGCTGCCTTGAACAAGAGAAGGACCAGTTTGAATCGGTTCTGATTCACAACATGAGGTTCTCTTGTGCAGCTGTGAACATCAGTCTCCAAGAACAGTTACACATATCATTAGTTCCTGTGCTAATTCGTTCCTATCTCTTTCCAGATATTTACAGATAACACGACAATATATAACACACCCATTTCTTCAGAAGCTAAGTTCCTTATCAATGTAGCTGTTCCAGTCATTAGCTTTTCTAATCTAAAGAAGATGATCAATTAATACAAATTAATGGAAATAAACGGAACTTCTTCTTAGGCACTCTTATGGTATGCATTCGTCTCTAAAAATATTACTCA
The DNA here is from genome assembly GCF_902713615.1 of Scyliorhinus canicula. Taxonomy (NCBI): domain Eukaryota; kingdom Metazoa; phylum Chordata; class Chondrichthyes; order Carcharhiniformes; family Scyliorhinidae; genus Scyliorhinus; species Scyliorhinus canicula. The sequence continues at coordinate 26,012,321 of NC_052149.1, forward strand.
TGGTATCACTCTTATAGTATGTATTCTTTTCTAAAAATATTATTCATGGTATAACTTAAGTGAAAAGATTGTGAGCCTCCAGTTTATAGACTTGGCATTCATTACTTTTAGTGGTGAGTTGGCACACTGCACAGGCAATGTCCCTGGTGTTGCATGATAGAACGGCGGAGCAAACTCGATGGGCCAAATGGCCTAATTCTGCTCCTACTGTTGCAATATTTATCCGGTTATAAATATGGCAGTCAATATGGTCACCTTCCTTAATCCTAATTATGTTTGCTCCAGAGTCGCCAGGTATCTTTCGATACCACCACAAGGTTCAAACCCGAATACTGATCAAAGAACCAATGCACCAGTTAGTTAGGTTCAAAGTCAATACTATTTATTTACACACACAATAATATCTACTCATGCACAAAATACCACAAACTAAACTATCACTAACGCTAACGCCTATACTTAACTTCGGGTGCCCACTCAGTCAGAAGAACAATGGCCGTTGTTCGGATCCGAGGTGGTTGGGTTCGAAGAGGTGACAGGAGAACAGCTAAGGTCGTCCATCTGATAGCGAGCGTTGACCTTGGACTTACTTGCTTCTGGTGCAGCTGGTGGACGGGTCTCTCCGCTTTGAGAGCCGAGTCCAAGAGAGCGATTCTCTCTTGGGGCCTCCTTCTTATACCTGAAGGGGCTTTGCACGCTTTTAGGCGGGCCTTGAACTTGGCCCCGATTAATTGGGCCGTATCCATTTTGTATTCTGGAAGTGGCCATCCCAGATGGCAACACTATCTCTTATGAACTTGTGAAATTATAGAACATAGAACATAGAACATAGAATAGTACAGCACAGAACAGGCCCTTCGGCCCTCAATGTTGTGCCGAGCCATGATCACCCTACTCAAACCCACGTATCTACCCTATACCCGTAACCCAACAACCCCCCCCCCGCCATTAACCTTATGCAGGGCTTGGGCTTGCTGATGCTAATATTGTGTCCTTTTCTGCTGCTGATAATGTTGTCTCTCTGGATATTGATGTTTCTGGTGTTGTCAATGTTCTTTTCTGTCTTATCCAGCTCCGGTGCATGTCATATGAACATAAGAACATAAGAACTAGGAGCAGGAGTAGGCCATCTGGCCCCTCGAGCCTGCTCCGCCATTCAATGAGATCATGGCTGATCTTTTGTGGACTCAGCTCCACTTTGCGGCCCGAACACCATAACCCTTAATCCCTTTATTCTTCAAAAACTATCTATCTTTACCTTAAAAACATTTAATGAAGGAGCCTCAACTGCTTCACTGGGCAAGGAATTCCATAGATTCACAACCCTTTGGGTGAAGAAGTTCCTCCTAAACTCAGTCCTAAATCTACTTCCCCTTATTTTGAGGCTATGCCCCCAGTTCTGCTTTCACCTGCCAGTGGAAACAACCTGCCCGCATCTATCCTATCTATTCCCTTCATAATTTTATATGTTTCTATAAGATTCCCCCTCATCCTTCTAAATTCCAACGAGTACAGTCCCAGTCTACTCAACCTCTCCTCGTAATCCAACCCCTTCAGCTCTGGGATTAACCTAGTGAATCTCCTCTGCACACCCTCCAGTGCCAGTACGTCCTTTCTCAAGTGAGCAGACCAAAATTGAACACAATACTCCAGGTGTGGCCTCACTAACACCTTATACAATTGCAGCATAACCTCCCTAGTCTTAAACTCCATCCCTCTAGCAATGAAGGACAAAATTCCATTTGCCTTCTTAATCACATGGGCAGCACGGTAGCATCGTGGATAGCACAATCGCTTCACAGCTCCAGGGTCCCAGGTTCGAATCCGGCTTGGGTCACTGTCTGTGCGAAGTCTGCACATCCTCCCTGTGTGTGCATGGGTTTCCTCCGGGTGCTCCGGTTTCCTCCCACAGTCCAAAGATGTGCAAGTTAGGTGGATTGGACATGATAAATTGCCCTTAGTGTTGGGTGGGGTTACTGGGTTATGGGGATAGGGTAGAGGTGTTAACCTTGGGTGCGGTGCTCTTTCCGGGAGCCGGTGCAGACTCGATGGGCCAAATAGCCTCTTTCTGCACTGTAAATTCTATGTAATCTATGTACCTGTAAACCAACTTTCTGTGACTCATGCACTAGCACACCCAGGTCTCTGCACAGCAGCATGCTTTACTATTTTATCATTTAAATAATAATCCTGTTTGCTGTTATTCCTACCAAAATGGATAACCTCACATTTGTCAACATTGTATTCCATCTGCCAGACCCTAGCCTATTCACTTAACCTATCAAATCCCTCTGCTGACTTCCAGTATCCTCTGCACTTTTCGCTTTACCACTCATCTTAGTGTCATCTGCAAACTTGGACACATTGCCCTTGATCCCCAACTCCAAATCATCTATGTAAATTGTGAACAATTGTGGGCTCAACACAGATCCCTAAGGGACACCACTAGCTACTGATTGCCAACCAGAGAAACACCCATTAATCCCCACTCCGTGCTTTCTATTAATTAACCAATCCTCTACCCATGCTACTACTTTACCCTTAATGCCATGCATCTTTATCTTATGCAGCAACCTTTTGTGTGGCACCTTGTCAAAGGCTTTCTGGAAATCCAGATATACCACATCCGTTGGCTCCCCGTTATCTACTGCACTGGTAATGTCCTCAAAAAATTCCACTAAATTAGTTAGGCACGACCTGCCCTTTATGAACCCATGCTGCGTCTGCCCAGTGGGACAATTTCTATCCAGGTGCCTCGCTATTTCTTCCTTGATGATAGATTCCAGCATCTTCCCTACTACTGAAGTTAAGCTCACTGGCCTATAATTACCCGCTCTCTGCCTACCTCCTTTTTTAAACAGTAGTGTCACGTTTGCTAATTTCCAATCTACCGGAACCACCCCAGAGTCTAGTGAATTTTGGTAAATTATCACTAGTGCATCTGCAATTTCCCTAGCCATCTCTTTTAGCACTCTGGGATGCATTCCATCAGGGCCAGGAGACTTTGTCTACCTTTAGCCCCATTAGCTTGCCCATCATTACCTCCTTAGTGATAGCAATCCTTTCAAGTTCCTCACCTGTCATAGCCTCATTTCTATCAGTCACTGGCATGTTATTTGTGTCTTCCACTGTGAAGACAGACCCAAAAAACATGTTCAGTTCCTCAGCCATTTCCTCATCTCCCATTATTAAAACTCCCTTCTCATCCTCTAAAGGACCAATATTTACCTTGTAGAAAGTTTTACTGTCTATTTTTATATTCTGAGCAAGTTTACTCTCATACTCTATCTTACACTTCTGTATAGCTTTTTTAGTAGCTTTCTGTTGCCCCCTAAAGATTTCCCAGTCCTCTAGTCTCCCACCAATCTTTGCCACTTTGTCTGCTTTTTCCTTCAATTTGATACTCTCCCTTGTTTCATGATATCCACGGTCGATTTTCCCTCTTTCTACTGTCCTTCCTTTTTGTTGGTATAAACCTTTGCTGAGCACCGTGAAAAATCGCTTGGAAGGTTCTCCACTGTTCCTCAACTGTTCCACCGTAAAGTCTTTGCTCCCAGTCTACCGTAGCTAGTTCTTCTCTCATTCCATTGTAATCTCCTTTGTTTAAACACAAAAACACTAGTATTTGATTTTACCTTCTCACCCTCCATCTGTGTTTTAAATTCCACCATATTGTGATCGCTCCTTCCGAGAGGATCCCTGGGCGCGATTCTCTGCAAATTCGGCGAGTCGTAAAGGCTGCCGTGAAACTGGCTGTGTTTCACGGCAGCCTCCGCGCCCCCTCCCGGGACCCAATTCTCCCCCCCCCCCGGGCGGGGCTAGCAGTGGGGCCCTGTGAAGCACGGCATCGCGGCCTTAGCGACCGTCACTAAGTCCGCGCGCCAAGCGTCATAACGGCTGATGCGCACAATGACGTCAGCCGCGCCTGCGCGGGTTGGACGGCTCCAACCCGCGCATGCGCGGATGACGTCATCACGCAGATGCGTCACACCCGCACATGCGCGGGCCGTCATGCCCCTCAGCTGCCCCGCGGACTGATCCTGCGGGGCGGCGGAAGAACAAATAGTGCGCGGGTATCGGACCCGCTGCCCGCGATCGGTGCCCACCGATCGCAGACCCATGCCACCCTTGGCACGGCCGTGCCAATCGGTGCCATGGTTGTCCGGGACGGCACTTTGCGGCCGTTTTCACGAACGGTGAGAGCAGGTGTGATTGCGTTTGTGAAAACGGCCGTAAAGGCCTGGGAACTTAGCCCATCGGCCTGGGGAGAATCGCTCTTCGCCGTAAAAAACGGCGAGCAGCGATTCGTGTCATGGGGCGGCCGTGGGGGGGGGGGGGGGGGGGGGGGGGGAGAATAGCGGGAGGGCGTGAAAATTGTCGGGAAGGCCCTCCCGCTATTTTCCGACCCGTCATGGGCAGCGGAGAATCGCACTCCCTAACTATGAGATCATGAATCAATCCTGTCTCATTACACAGGACTAGATCTAGGACCGCTTGTTCCCTCGTAGGTTCCTTTACATACTGTTCTAGGAAACTATCGCGGATACATTCTATAAATTTCTCCTCAAGGTTGCCTTGACCGACCTGGTTAAACCAATCGACATGTAGATTAAAATCCCCCATGATAACTGCTGTACCATTTCTACATGCATCAGTTATTTCTTTGTTTATTGCCTGCCCCACCATAACGTTACTATTTGGTGGCCGATAGACTACTCCTATCAGTGACTTTTTCGCCTTACTATTCCTGATTTCCACCCAAATGGATTCAACCTTATCCTCCATAGAACTGATGTCATCCCTTACTATTGCCCGGATGTCATCCTTAAATAACAGAGCTACACCACCTCCCTTACCATCCACTCTGTCCTTCCGAATAGTTTAGTACCCTCGGATGTTTAACTCCCAGTCGTGACCATCCTTTAACCATGTTTCAGTAATGGCCACTAAATCATCGTCATTCACGATGATTTGCGCCATCGAATCAGGGTAACACTTTCCAGATTTTTGTCGATCTGCTTCAGTGGACTTTGATCAATCTTCACTAATAACTTTCTCCCATTGGGGTATGCATAGAACTTCCCACACCCATACACAACTGCCAAAATCCCGCTCTGTGCTGGTATATCTGGTTCCGCTGGGGTTAGAGCTTTGGATGCAAATGCCATCGGCTTTGTCTCTTGTACCAGGGTAGCTCCCAGTCCTTTTGTGGATGCATCTACTTGAAGAGTGACAGGCTCCTTTCTGTTGTGGTTTGGGTAGGTGGTGTGGTTGTGGTGCTGTCACCGAATTCACAATCCAGCAACCCATGATAATGCTCTGAAGACCCAGGTTCGAATCCCACCATGGTAGATGGTGAAATTTAAATTCAATAAAAATCTGGAATAAACAGTCTAATGATGACCATGAATTGATTGTTGTAAAAACCCAACTGGTTCACTAATGACTTTGAGGCAGGAATATGTGCCATCCTGACCTGGCCTACATGTGACTCCAGACCCACAGCAACTCTTAAATGGGCTGGCAAGGGCATTAAAATGTTTGGCCCACATCCCTTGAATGAATATAAAAACTTGCCTCCTGGCAATATGACCTTTCTAAGTTTGTTAAAACGCCTGTCATGTGACTCTGATCATCTTCCGACATCAGCTCCCACAGGTTTGCGGTGTGCTCCGACGGTCGAAGAATCCCTGGGGGGGGCAGCGCAAATTCCGCCCCAATGCCCCGACGCCTGCTGCCGTATTCTCCAGCGCTGTTTTTCAAGCAGGGGCGAGATTCCCGCCATGCCGGTCGGGGGCTATTGGCAGCGGACTCCCCAGCAATTCGCCAGGTCCTGATGGGCCGAGTGGCCGTCCAGTTTTGGCCCGTCCCGCCGGCGTGGGTTAAATATGGTCCCACACGGCGGGACCTGGCAGGTCAGTGGGTGCGGTCCTCGGGGGGGCGCGGGGGGATCCGACCCCAGGGGGTGGGGGCGCCCCCACGACGGCCTAGCCCGCGATTGGGGCCCACTGATCTGCGGGCGGACCTGTTCCGTGGGGGCACTTCTTCCTTCTGCGCTGGACCCTGTAGGGCTCCGCCATGGCCGGCGCGGAGAAAAGAAACCCCTGCGCATGCGCCAAGATACGCCAGCCGGTCTGCTCATGTGCGAGATCACGCCAGCCCTTCACCGCATGCGCAAACTCGTGCAGTTCCTTGGGTGGCCGGCTGGAGTGCCGCCAACCCCTCCGGCATCCACCTAGCCCCCGAAAGTGCGGAGTTGAAAGTGCTGTTGACGTCCGAGGGGTTGGCACCGGTTCTCCCGTTGGTGTGGGGATTTAGTCCCCCAGAAGGGAGAATCCCACTGATATGGTATGAAACAGCTCACACATTGAATAAAAGCTAAGAAACATCTCAACTTTCTCCTTTCTCTTGGGGTTTCCACCCAAGAGGTAGTCATGATTCTTTCAGTGCTTGGCTTGACTCCATCAGGTGTAGACACCACTCTGAAGAACTGGCATTCTGTGTCACTTTCACAATGCATTTGTCTGTATTGAATTTCATTTTAACATTTTCATGCTGCCTTGTACAAGGGAAGGACCAGTTTGAACTGCTTCTGATATGCATACTGCTTCTGATATGAGTATTGTGTGCAGTTTGGGTCTCCTTCTCTGAGGAAGGATGTTCTTGCTCTCGAGGGAGTGCAGTGAAGGTTAACCAGACTGATTCCAGGGATGGCGAGAGATTGACTAGGTTAGGATAGTTCTCGCTCGAGTTCAGAAGAATGAAGGGGATCTCATAGAGACTTATAAAATTCTAACAGGACTAGACAGGGTAGATGCAGGGAAGATGTTACCAATGATGGGTGTGTCCAGAACCAGGGGTCACAGTCTGAGGATTCAGGGTAATCCATTTCGGACAGAGATGAGGAGACATTTCTTCACCCAAAGAGTGGTGAGCCTGTGGAATTCATTACCACAGGAAGTAGTTGATGCTAAAACATTGAATATATTCAAGAGGTGGCTGGATATAGCACTTGGGGAGAATGAGATCAAAGGCTATGGGGAGAAAGCAGGATTAGGCTATTGAGTTGGATGATCTGCCATGATCGTGATGAATGGCGGAGCAGGCTCGAAGGGCCAAAAGGCCTCCTCCTGCTCCTATCTTCTATGTAGCTATGTATCTGTGCATCACACGACTCTCTAGTGGAGCAATGAAAAACGGTCCCTTGGAAAACACACACACAATTATCCTAGCTCTTTACATATATTTACTGATAATATAACAACATATAACAACTGATATGTAGCCTAAACTTCCAACACAAAGTAAATGACAGAGTAAATGTATAGCTAATTGGCCAATTGGCCAAATTACTTAAAAGGGTTGCTTTGCACACCTACCCACCTGATTCAAAAGCCTGATTCTGCTCACAGACGTTTTGCTGCCACAACTCTGCCCAAGCTAAAACTTGTTTGAAAATGGATGAAATTTGTCACATTTGTGACTGAAGAATTCAATTATCAGTTAGTGCCAGAACTCCGATTTGCAATCATGTAAGTGTGACATTAAAAATCTTATCCACCACACCACCCTGCATCAAACCCTTTAAATCAGATAGCATTTTATCTCGGCTCCTCACAAAAGCACAATGTGAGGCTTTCAAGATCCCAAAGCACATTCTTCACACCATTCAGGCAAAAGTATAGTAATTGGTTGTCCTGAGTGTCTGTCTAAAAGTTATTTACACACAGCCCTGAAACTCCCCTATCATTTCTTTAATTATTTATGACATAATTTGATTCATTGCTGCCTTCAAAACAAATCCAAACTGTCTTGTACTCATTTTATATCACGTCTGTGCTTATGCTGGTTATTTGGAGACAGATTTTGCAAGGACGGGAAACAAAAGGCCAATCTGTCCTCCTCCAGATGCAATGGGTTTTAGAGGTTATGTATTTATTCCCTCAACCCTCACAGTATAGCGTGCGATGCATTCTCAACATTCTGCCTTCTTGGCAGCTTCCCCAGTTCAAAGTCAACTAATCACACATCTTGCTTTATTTTTATACTGGATAATTTTTAAATGCATTTCCCGCAAGTAGGAATCACAATGTTTTCCGCTCTTATTTTTTTGTTGTTGGTAATTTCTGGGAATGTTTCTCCCCACCCATCTCCTTCCTATACAGTCTTTTACACCGCCTGATCAGAGAGGCGAGACTCCTGGCTTAAAATTCACCCCAAAGAGTGGGCATTAATTCAATATTTTTTATTTCAAATTCCCAACGTTGTTTTTTGTTTGCTTTTCACAGATTCTGCCTCTTCACTCGCAAATTGATTGAGGTTGCTTATGACACCCGAACAGAAGGGAACCAGTCCGCTGTGGCCTGCGCCTCCACAAAAGCTTTCTTGATTAAATTAAGCTGACGTCACACACACAGCCACCCCCAGCATCACTGCCACACCCCCACCTGCCCTCCCACACCCCCACCATGCTCCTTTCTGTCCTCTTGGAAGTGGCGAGCATAATGTATTTTGGAGAACCAATATCCAAGACCTGAGAATATGTATTGAAAACTTTGTTAGTCTTGAGTTATTGTGTGAAGAATAAATGCATCATTTCTTTTTAATGAGGGAATTACTTGCTGGGTTATATTCGTGAGTTAACACTTAGTCTCTATAATGGTGTCCCGCATATCATGCAAACTGGAGAAAGTGTTATGTTGAACACAAATGTACATGTAAGACACGCTTATTTGGACTTCCATCACAGCAATATGATTTTGTCACTTGTGTGGTACATTTATAATTAATTTACTTGTTTTTCACAATATACAACTGCGCACCTTGGTGACTCTCATTTTTTCTATCTCATTTTAAAATATTATTTTCAATTAGGTAAGCAAAGGGACGTGTGAAGATTATTTTTAACAAGCCAGTGCATGAGACACCACAATTATTTAATTGATAAGCATGCAAAACAATTCAAGCCATTATATATTTTAAACAAATTACTAAGAAATCCTTCAGATTTTTTTGACAAAAAACAGAAATAAAGATATGTTTGCCAGCGAACTAGTACTTAAAGAAATCACAGCTATCAAGAAAGAAATTAACATGTATAACTAACACAAGAAATAGATGCAGAAGTAGTCCATATGGTCCATCAAGCCTGCTCTGTCACCCAATACGATCATGGCTAATCTTGGACTTCATCTGCTCCCCATATCCCTTAATTCCTTGAAACCAAATCCTTGTCTATCCCAGCCTTAAGTGTTTTCAAAGATAAAGCATTCATGCCCCTCTGGGGTAAAGAATTCCAAAGATTCGCAACCGTTTGATTGAAGTAGTTTCTTCTCATCTCAGTCCTAAATGATTGGCCCTTCTCCTGAGATTGTGTCCCCTGTGTTTAAGACACCCCAACTGGAGAAAACAATCTCTCAGTATCTAACGGGGGCGGCACAAGTGGCACAGTGGTTAACACTGCTGCCTCACAGCACCAGGGACCCGGGTTCAACTCCAGCCTCGGGTGACTGTGTGGAGTTTGCACTTTCTTCCCGTGCCTGCGTGGGTGTCCTCTGGATGCTCTGCTTTCCTGTGCGAATGTCCTCTGGGTGCTCCGGTTTCCTCCCACAGTCCAAAAATGTGCAGGTTAGGTGGATTGACCATGATAAATTGCCCCTTAGTGTCCAGGGATGTGTAGGTTAGGTTAAGGAGTTATTGGGATAGGGTGGGGGAGCACTAGGATGGAGTGCTCGGTCAGAGGGTCAGTGCCAACTCGATGGGCCGAATGGCCTCCTTCTGCACTGTAGGGATTCTGGACCCCATCAAGCCCCTCGGAAATTTTAAAGTTTCAATGAGATCGCCTCTCATTCTTCTAAACAACCAATAATATAAGCCTAATTTACTTAGCTTCTCATCACAGAATATCCCCCTCATCCCAGGGTCACTGCACTGCCTCCAATGCAAGTATATCTGTCCTTGGGGGCTGGTTTATCTCAGTTGGCTAGACAGTTGGTTTGTGGTGCTGAGTGAGGCCAACAGTGCAAGTTCAATTCCCATACCAGCTGAGGATATTCATGAAGGCCTCGCCTTCTCAACCTTGCCTGAGGTGTGGTGACCCTCAGATGAAATCACCACCAGCCACCTCTCCGCCACAATGGGAAAGCAGCCTCTGGTCATCTGGGACAATGGCGACTTTACTGTATCCTTTCTTAAATGTGGAGATCAAATCTGCACACAGTATTCTAGATGTGATCTCATCAAAACCCTGCACAAATTGTAGCATTTTTGTACCAATACCTTGCAATGAATTAAAAATCGGGAAATGCTGGAAAAGCTCAGCCTGTTTGACACCATCTGTATAGAGAGAAACCGTGTTAACGTTCTGTGCCCAATAGGACTTTCGGAACACCCCATGCAATAAATGCCAACATTCCATTTTCGTTCCCACTTGTTTGCTGTACCGGCGTGCTAACATTCTGTTTTCCATGCACGAGCACAGCTTTTTGAACATTAATGCTTACGAGTTACACACCTTTAAAAAATGATTCTACTTTTCTATTCTTACAGCCGACGTGAATAACTTTACATTTCTTCACATCCCTTTGTCATCTTGGTGCCCACTTACTTAGCCAGTCTAAATCTCTTTGCGGCCTTTCTGTGTCCTCCCCACAATTTAACACCAACCTAACTTGTATCATCAGCAAACTTTGTTACAACACTCTCTGTCTCTTCATCTAATTTTTTAATATAAATTGTAAATAGCTGAGGCCCCAGCACTGATCCTCGCAACACTGCAATTTACTGACTGCCAACTTGAAAAGGCCCCAGTTATGCTCACTCTCTGCTTTCTATCTGTTAACCAATCCTCTATCCCAGCTAAAATATTATCCCAACTCCATAAGCCCTTATCTTCCTATTCCCTTTTGTGTAGCAACTTACTGAATGCCTTTTGGAAAGCCAGGTTCAATACATCAACTGATTCTCCTTTATCTACCCTATTAGTTACATTCTCAAAAATCTCCAAAACATTTGTCAGACAGGGGGCGCGATTCTCCAAAATGGAGACAAAGTCCCGATGCCGGAGTGAAAACTGGTGTAAATGGAGTCACACGCGCATGCGCGGTTGCCGTCCTCCCCGAGGCCGCCCCGCAAGAAGATGGCAGATGGATCTTGCGGGGCGGCGGAGGAAATGAGGTCCTCCTTTAGAAAGGTCAGCTGCCAATTGGTGGGCCCCGATCATGGGCCAGACCCCATCGGAGGCCCCCCCGGTGCAGGAAACCCCTCCCCCCTCCTCACAGGCCACTCCCCCCCCCCCAGCATTCCCGCGCAGTTCCCGCCGGCAGCGACCAGGTGTGGACGGCGCCGGCGGGAACCTGTCATGTTGGGGCGGCCGCTCAGCCCATCCAGGCTGGAGAATAGCCGGAGCGGCGTGGCGGGACTTGCGCGGCGCCCCGGCGATTCTCCCACCCGGCGTGGGGGGGGGGAGAATTTCACTCAGGATTTCCCTTTCGTAAACCCATTTTGAATTGTTCTAATCATTCTATGCTTTTCCAAGTAGTTTGTTAAGACTTTCTTAATAATAAATGTCAGTATTTTTCCAACAACTGATGTTAGGCTAATTGACTTAGTTCACTGTTTTGACTCTCTCTTCTTTCTTGAAAAGTGGGGTAATATGTGCCAATTTTCAACTGAATCGGACCATCCCAAAATCTGAGGAATTTTGGAAAATGATAGCAGCACATTCACAATTGCTGCAGCAATCTCTTTTAAACCCTAGGGTCAATATAATAATAATTTTTATTGTCACAAGTAGGTTTACATTAACACTGCAATGAAGTTACCGTGAAAAGCCTCGAGTAGCCACATTCTGCCGCCTGTTCGAGTACACAGAGGGAGAATTCAGAATGTCCAAATTACCTAGCAGAACATCTTTTGGGACTTGTGGGAGGAAACCAGAGCACCTGGAGGAAATCCAAGCCGACACGGGAAGAATGTGCAGACTCCACATCGACAGTGACCCAAGCCGGAATTTGAACCTGGGACCCTGGCACTGTGAAACAACACTGCTAGCCACTGTGCTACCGTGTAGACCATCAGGCCTTGTCAGATTTTAGTCCCTTAAGTTTCTTCAACATTTTTTCTCTGCTGGTAGTAGTATTTTAAATTTTCTATTTTGTTTTAAGCTCCGAGGTTACCATCTATTCCTGGTGTGAAACCTGTCTTTTTCTGTGAAGAAAGACATATTTGTTCGATGCCTCCGCTATTTCCTCGTTTCCCCTGCTAATGTCTCCTGGCTCTGCTTCTGGCAACCAAAGTTAGCTACTCCCTTCTTTTTTATACATTTAGAAAAGCTCTCACAATCTATTTTTAAGATGTCGATGGATGCCATGATGGAGATGCCGGCCTTGGACTGGGGTGAGCACAGTGAGAAGTCTTACAACACCAGATTTGCCACCATTCACCTCAGGAAGGAGCAGTGCTCTGAAAGCTGGTGTTTGAAACAAACATGTTGGACTTTAACCTGGTGTTGTAAGACTTCTTACTGTAATCTATTTTTATACATCTGGCTAGTTTTCTCTCATAGTTTATGTTTTCCCTTTTTATCAATTTTTTGGCGACCCTCTGCTGGTTTCTATAATACTCCCAATCCTCAGTTTTGTTACTATTCTTTGCAACATTGTAAGCCATTGATTTTCATCTAATACTATCCTTAACTCCCTGGCTTCTAAAATATTCCCAATCCTCAATCTTGCTACTATTCTTTGCAACATTATAAGCCATTTATTTTCATCTAATACTATCCTTAGCTCCCTGAGTGAACCACAGGTGGGTTTTTTTGGCTCAGCTTTTGTTTTTCAATGGAATGTATTTTCATTGAACATTTTGAATTGTTTCTTTAAGTGTCTTCCACTGTTCATTTACCTCCATACCTTTTAAACCAGGGGTGGGCAAACTACGGCCCGCGGGCCGCATGCGGCCCGCCAAAGGTATTTCTGCGGCCCACCAAGTCATTAAAAAAAAAAAAAAATTTTTTTTTTAAATTTTTTTTTTTTTTTTTTTTTTTAAATTTTTTTTTAAGGTTAATGGGGGGGGACTGTTGGGTTACTTACTGGTATAGGGTGGATACGTTGACTTGAGTAGGGTGATCATTGCTCGGCACAACGTCGAGGGCCGAAGGGCCTGTTCTGTGCTGTACTGTTCTATGTTCTATATGAGGCGCCCAGAATCATAACCGGGTGAAGTAATTATTTTACTTAATATACTATGCGGCCCTTTGTGAATTGTGAATTTCTGAATGTGGCCCTTGCACGGAAAAGTTTGCCCACCCCTGTTTTAAACTGTTTGCCCAATTATCCTCAGCCAGTTCTCCCCTCACACTGACGTAATTGGCTTCATTTAAGTTTAAGATTCTTGTTTTTGATTTGTTTCAAATTTAACATGGAATGAATTCAATAGTATAATGGTCACTATTTCCAGTGGATCTTTTACAGTGGCATTATCAATTAACCCTGCTTCATTACACAATATTTGATCTAAGATAGCTTTATTCTTTGCCAGTCCCACACAGATTGCTCGAAGAAACTGTCACAAAAACTTTCTTCGAACTCAACTTCTAGATCATTCTTGCCAATTTGATTGTCCCAGTCTTTATTAAGATTTAAGTCCCCCACAATAATTTCCATAGTTAAAAACTCTGACAACTTCTTATTTAATGATCAACCCAACATACAATTGCTGTTAAGAAACCTATAAACGACCACACTTTTCCTATTTCTAGCTTCCGCCCATGCTGAGTTTACTTCATGATCTTCTGAGGCCATGATCCTTTCTCACGAATGTCCTTATGTATTCCTATATTATCAGGACTCCCACTTCCCCTTTGCCATTCTGTCCACCTTTCCGAAATATTGTGCACCCTGGAACTTGGGGACCTGAGATGAAGCGTGATGCACGCAACAGTACCGTGCAATCATCGCTTGCACTGGTTCATGGACACTCAAGGGCCTTGCCACTTTTGCGGCCTTGTGGAGTCCGTGAGCCACGTCTAAGTTCAATGTCCGAGGTTGCACTCCCTTTTTGGTTTCTTAACAATGTTGTTGTTAAAGTTATGTTTGCACTTCAGCCCCACGCTCCCGATCTACGGGCATCCGGAAGGGGGCGAGGAAGGCGAGGACCTCCTCATGAACCTGCTCCTGGGCCTGGCGAAACTTGTCATAAACAGGTCCAGGCAGCGGGCGACCGAGGGGGACGTCTGACCACACTGTCTGCCCCCCTTCCGTGGCATTATTCGCGGCCGGGTGTCCCTAGAGAGGGAGCATGCTTTGTCCCCACTCGGTTCCGTGCTCGGTGGGCACCGCAAGGGTTGGACTGCTTTATCAATCCCAGTTTTCACATTTTAATTTGATATTTTTAAGTTTCCATTCCTCTTTGTTCTTTTTTAGGCTGTGCTCCATTTGTTCTTTGCAGGAGTGACTTATCCCTTAATTAATTTCAGTTCTTCTAATTAGTTGATTGGCCCTATAATACTTGTGCACCCTGGAATATCTATATCCCAACCTGATCACCTTGTAACCCCTTCTGGAATGGCAATTAAGTCTTATTTCTTTACCTCTATTTGTGTCAATAGTTCATCTATTTTACAATTCTCTCAGCATTTCTGAAAGAGGACGAGAATATCTTAAAAAGTTAATCCTCCTTGTGTAGTTTTAAAGTGTGTGTTGAAAACACTGCCGTACTCTTAGCAGAAGTTTGCATAAACTGAATTGTGTTAATCAATGACACTTTAATTGTGAGTTAATGTTGAAGAGTTTGCGGTAAATGGAACCAGCTGCATGGACTGTCGGAATGTTGCCAGTTGATGATTGGACACAAGGTTGTTTTGTACTAAGAATACCAAGCTCTCAGAAACTTATTGAATGTGATTTGCATAAACATTTTATCCGTGCTCCTAATTATTTAGCTTACTACTTTAAGGATTGAAGGGGAAATTAGAAAAATGATCTACGACTTGTCCAATACTGGACTTTAAGACAAGAAATCTTTATGCGATGGAAAATTTATGATGCGGGGAAGGCTTATATAAAAGAGATTTTGCATTCATGTGCACCATACTTTTGATATGGCTGAAGTATGTAACATTTATTTGAGTAAAATATTTTGTTTATAAGCATAGCTGTTGCCAACAACTGGTACACAATGCGTGACATAGTTCAGCATTGCATGTTCTCATGCCTTGATTAAGGTTTAACTATCTGGCCTTGTTTTGGAGGGGGGGGCTAATTGTAAAATAAAAGCAATAAACTCGCGACAAGGAAAGCTCAAGACACAGGAATCAAAGAGTCATAAAAGTGCAGAAGGAGGTCATTCGGCCCATTGAATCCACAGCTGGCATGTTCAAAACGATTCAGTCAGTCCTATTTCCCCGTTCTATACCTTCTATAAATTGTATAAGGTGTTAGTGCGGCCACACCTGGAGTATTGTGTTCAGTTTTGGTCTCCTTACTTGAAAAAGGACATACTGGCGCTGGAGGGTGTGCAGAGGAGATTCACTAGGTTAATCCCAGAGCTGAAGAGTTTGGATTATGAGGAGAGGTTGAGTAGACTGGGACTGTACTCATTGGAATTTAGAAGGATGAGGGGGGATCTTATAGAAACATTTAAAATGATGAAGGGAATAGATAGGATAGATGCGGGCAGGTTGTTTCCACTGGCGGGTGACAGCAGAACTAGGGGACATAGCCTCAAAATAAGGGGAAGTAGATTTAGGACTGAGTTTAGGAGGAACTTCTTCACCCAAAGGGTTGTGAATCTATGGAATTCCTTGCCCAGTGAAGCAGTTGAGGCATCTTCATTACATGTTTTTAAGGTAAAGATAGATAGTTTTTTGAAGAATAAAGGGATTAAGGGTTATGGTGTTCGGGCCGCAAAGTGGAGCTGAGTCCACAAAAGATCAGCCATGATCTAATTGAATGGCGGAGCAGGCTCGAGGGGCCAGATGGCCTACTCCTGCTCCTAGTTCTTATGTTCTTATACCTGTAGCCGTGCAAATTTATTTCCTTCAAGTGTCCATTCAATTTCCTATTAAAATCATCGGTCATCTCTGTTTTCTCCATCCTGATGGGCAGTGGTTTCCATGTCATCAGCACTCACTGCACAAAGAAGTCCTTCTCATTTTCCCTTAATTTTTAGGGTGCGCATTAAGAGCGTGATTTAACTAAAAGAAAACAGTCCGTTCTGTGTGGGAATCGAGGGGTTGTTCCCGCCGCTCAAGACCCCTGCTATCTAACCGCATTCTTCGTTTTTTTCAACCCCGGGATGGAATGCCCCACCGAGGCCACAGCATGTTCTACACAGAGGAGCTCCTCAGTGCAGGAAGAGATGCGGGGCGCCATTTTTAAATGACATCTCATCCTCCCAGCCTCTTGATGTGACCTCTGGACCCTCCCAATGCCCTGACCCATCTGTTTGGGGGTCCGTGAGCTCCCTGCACTCCAATACATACTGGTAGGACACCCCTTGGTCCGATCCCCAGAATAGGCAAAATGCCAGCATGGCACATTGGCACTGCCACTCTGGCACCCTGCATGGTAGCATTGCCAGGGTGCCAGCCTGGCAGTACCAAGGTGCCAGGATGGCCCAGCAGTGTGAGCGTGCCAGCCTGGCCAGAGGCCTACCACTTGGGGGCCTCTGATCACCTGGGCCGGCCCCCCAAATGCCCACCCACCTGGTCCCCGTTTCTGGGGACCAGTGCTACACAGCACCCAGCTGTGGTATCCTTGGCGAGGCCGATAGATGCTGGGTGGCCATTGGATCTGGCGGCAGTCCTGTTGCAGTCAATAGCTAACTGGGTTTTTAAGCTCTTTTAGCAATGCAAGTCTAGGTCCTGCCAGATTGCGACGTCTCGACATCTCATTAGATGACCATTGGGAATCCTGGAGAGGCTTCTCCCAGGATCTACCGGCCACGTCCCATCCAGATTCCGGCGGAACGCTGGAGGTAAATTGTGGCCCAAACCTGTGCCCGAGACCATCAGCTAATGGGAACAGTGTGCTGTTGGGTTAAATCGCTGGCTTTGAAAGCAGACCAAGTCAGGCCAGCAGCACGGTTCGATTCGCGTAACAGCCTTACCCCGAACAGGCACCAGAATGTGGCGACTAAGGGCTTTTCACAGTAACCCCATTGAACCCTACTCATGACAATAAGCAATTTTCATTTCATTTTCATTTTCTCGGCCTACTTTATCTAAACCTGTCATAATCTTGCACATGTCAAATCTCTGCGTAATTTCCTTTGCTCCAAAAAGAAGGACCAACTTCTCCATCCTTGGAACTGCTCTGGTAAATCACCTCTGCACCCTCTCAAGGATCCTAATATCCTTTCCTAAGGTGCGGTGACCAACATGAGCTTCATATAACCTTCCCTTCTTTTGTACTCAACACGTCTTTTTATGAAGCCCAAGATTCCATATGCTTTGTTAATTACTCTCTTAGTATGCCCTGCCACCCTCAAAGTAGCTTCATACCCACTCCCAGATTCTTCTGTTCCTGTACATGCTTTAGAATTGTGCCATTGAGTCTCTATTGCCACTTCCTATCCTTTCTGTCAAAATACATCGTCACATAAATTACATTCACTGCTTGTCTGCCCATTCTGCTCGCCTATCTTTGTTCTGTTGCAGTCAATTGGTGTCATCTTCACTGTTTGCTGCACCTCTAAATATGACATCATTGACAAATTTTGAAATCACGATACAAAGTGTTCTGATTCCCAAAAGGGAAACTTGACATGTGATCACAACTGTTTTCTATTTGTATCTCACCATGAGAAAATATGTCTGCTGCAGTCAGGAGCCATAAATTCCAGTAACTCTGTTGGAGATTGTAAATATTAAAATTAAAGCATTTAAAAAAAAGAAAACTGAAATACACAGAACTACATTTACAGAGTTAAAATTAGTCTTGCACAACATTTCGCAAAAAGATTTTTAATGGTTACACTCACAAATAAACAATTTAGGCAATAGTCCTTATAGATATTTAATCTATGAAATTCCAGAAATATTGTCACAAAGCACAACCCATTGTTGCTGTAGGGGCGGTATTTCCCAGGGATTCTCTCCCTCTCTCTCTCTCAGCATCGAGCATTCACTTCAGGAGATCTTACATGGTTACCCCTCAGCATAGCTTCCAAACTCTCTTTATAAGTGTTTTTTTCTCTTTCATCTTTCCCATCATCCTTATCCTGCTTTGAAATTTACCTTCCTGGTTACAAACTCTTTTCCTTATGGCCACTACCTTTGGATAAAATCAAATTTAATAACTGCTTTATTTATTTATGATTGTTTCTAAGTTGTAAACTCCTCCTGCCTCCTTTTTTAAATTCAACAGCTAAAACCCTAATCCTCACTTATATTCTAATGCAAATTTCTACCTTTGTTGTGTTTCCTTGGAGAAATGTAAAATGTCTGCCTTTCAGAAATAGTCCCTTTGATGTCCTCCAATTTTTAAACACTCAATCACCAGTTTAACTAGTCATACATAAGCACAGATGCACACACCCTACAATCCTGCTTCACAGAATAACACAGGAGACTCCAGAAGAATAAAAAAAGAAAATTTTCTTCACAGAAGTAAGGACCCAAAGTTTAGCTTATCTGCTGTAGAGGGAAAGTGCAGTTGACCAGCAGAAATCATAGAAAGAAAATTGAAGAGGTGCTTTGAAGTTATCCGTTAGAACTGAAAGGGTAACCTAAAAATATCTGTGTAAAAAATTTACATATACTATGTATCCATAGTGATACATTTCAAGGGTGTTGTTGCAGTTTGAGATTTTTCGCAACTTTTCTCATGTTCATAATTAAACCATATTTCTTATAAATCAATAGACTCTTTATGCTCTGTGCACATGCAGAAGGATATGGGAGTGCATGTGTACGGAGTATAAAGAGTCTATTGGACTGTGCGAGTTCCGACAATAAAGATTAATTGCAATAAGTTGCTTGATGGCGAAATTACATGGGAGGTCCAGCACATTTGTCCACTTTCTCAAGAGGTGGAAGAATATCTAGGTTACAGAATACAGACTAAAATTGCTTGTTTGGGTTTATTTACAAATAAAATAATGTACAAGATCAAGTTACTGGTATAAGAAATGTTATGGTTTGAAATGTAAATACAGTATCTGTAATTCTTACAGCACTTCCTTCTGTTCTAATAAACACAATGATAAATCTTAACTATCACGTGGGTAGCTTTAAAAAAAAATTAGAGTACCCAATTATTTTTTCCAATTAAGGGGCAATTTAGCATGGCCAATCCACCTACTCTGCACATCTTTGGGTTGTGGGGGTGAAACCCACGCAGACACAGGGAGAATGTGCAAACTCCACACGGACAGTGACCCAGAGCCGAGATTCGAACCCGGGTCCTCAGCGCCGTAGGCAGCAATGCTAGCCACTGTGCCACCGTGCTGCCCTTCACGTGGGTAGTTGACCAGCAAGAAGGACAAGATGGTGAGAGTTCAATAGAAACATAGAAAATAGGAGCAGGAGGAGGACATTCGGTCCTTCGAGGCTGCTCCGCCACCCATTATGATCATGGCTGATCATCAAACTCAATAGCCTGATCCCATCTTCCCACCATAACCTTTGATCCCCTTCACCCTAAGTGCTATATCTAAAAGCTTCTTGAAAACATACAATGTCTTGGTCTCAACTACTTCCTGTGGTAAGGAATTCTACAGGCTCACCACTCCCTGTGTGAAGAGATTTCTTCTCATCTCTTTCCTAAATGGTCGACCCCGTATATTCAGACTGTGACCCCTGGTTCTGGACACACACACCATCAGGACCATCCTTCCTGTATCTACCCTGTCTCGTCCTGTTAGAATTGTTCTATGAGATCCCCCTTAATTCTTCCGATGTCCAGCGAATACAATCCTAACTGATTCTATCTCTCCTCATACGTCAGTCCCGCAATCCTAGGAAACAGTCTGGTAAAGATTCATTGTGTTCTGTGATCTTGCCATTGCATTGATATACACAGAACATCTAGTTATTTAACTAGAACAATGATTTATTGATGAACTCGTGGAAAGATAACCGATTACTATACAGACAAAGTTACTATATGAGGTCGGTGAGCTTTCTTGGAGCTACCCAATGTGCGACTGTCCTGATGTATGGCCTACTACCAACTGGCAGGTGTCTCACATCACGTGACCGTTCTGTGATGCCACCAGCTGGTTGGAGGTTGCATTACTAATTATGTACAAATCTATTCACAGGCATATCACCAAACACTGCACTCCCTCTAGAGCAAGAACATCCTTCCTCAGATGAAGAGACCACAATTGCCACACAATATTTCAGGTGTGGTCTCACCAAGGCTCGATAAAATTGCAGCAAGACATCCTGGCTCCTGAACTCGAATCCTCTCACTATGAAAGCCAACATACTATTTGCCTTCTTTACCGCCTGCTGTACCTGCATGTTTACCTTCAGTGAGTGGTGTACGAGGGAACCTAGGTCTCTTTGTACATTCCCCTCTCCTAATTTATGCCCATTTATGGTAAAACATGCCAACAACATGCTAATGACAGCTGCACACCTTGTACATGCAGCTGACCATCTCAGAGTCCGCACAGCACTGGGCAGCTGGCAGCTTATCTCGGGAGTGGCACAGGGTGGCTGACCCACTTTATAGGGGCAACATGGTAGCACAGTGGTTAGCATGTTGCTTCACAGTGCCACAGTCCCGGGTTCAATTCCCGCTTGGGTCACTGTCTGTGGAGTTTCCACCCACTAGTCCCAGAAGACGTGCTTGTTAGGTGCATTGGACATTCTGAATTCTCCCTCCGTGTACCCGAACAGGCGCTGGTGTGTGGCGACTGGGGGATTTTCACAGTAATGTCATTGCAGTGTTAATATCGGCCTACTTGTGACACTAATAAAGATTATTATTACTCTTGAGGACCCAGAAGAACATTTTAGCTGCTCTTGTCCTGACAAAAAAGAATCATTTTAGACTTACATTCTTGGAGTCTCTTCCTCATTCCCACCAACTTTCATTCAGCAGATTCTCTGCAGCATGCACTCTTGCCCAGAAATGCTTCATAACTGTTCATGAGAGGTCTTCAAATTTGCATAGCTTAATGAAGCAATCAGCTGATTTGGGTGGGTTCCTGACCTTTGTTAAAATGACTGGAAATCAGCAACAGGCCAGTGAGTTGACTACCCTGATCCATTCCTACCCCATTTCCATTGAAAGGCGTTCAAATTCCCCCTGCTCCGATGATACAGACACAGGATCTATTTTCTTATACGGTTCAATTTTTCTCCTCCACTTTCCTCCCCCAAAAAAAGCTAAATAAATAGATCAAAGAGTCAAATCGGATGCTTTGGTTTCCTCCCACAGTCCAAAGATGCGCAGGTTAGGTGGATTGGCCATGTTAAATTGCCCTTAGTGTCCAAAAAGGGTAGGTGGGGGTACTGGGTTACGGGGATAGGGTAGAAGGTGCTCGTTACAAGGCCAGTGCAGACACGATGGGCTGAATGGCCTTCTGTACTGTAAATTCTATGATTCTATAATTTAGGTGATACGGGTATTTTTGTTTTTGCGGTTCAGGCGCATTTTTTTGCACATTCATACATGTGCAACACATTCCCCCTTATGAAATGAGCTCCACAGCAGATTCTGATGCTGTGAAGTTACGTACATTATCGACTTCTAATTCCATTGCTTCACCCATCAAAATAAATTCATCCTGCTTGTTTTTTTTTGTAGAAGCTGCATTTATCACTTTCTACCGATTGATTATTTTCTGCATTCCACTTTGAAATGATCACAGAACATCCTCCATTTTGACCTGTGATTTAACATTATAAAAGCAGCAATTTTGGTGCAGATCACCGACGTCAAAATGTATCCCGAAGTCACAAAAAAATCAGATGTAATAAATTAATGATGCTGATTGATTGAAGTAGCTCCTTAACTGAACATAATCAAAAACAACTTCTGTTCACTTGACATGTGGGAAAGACTAACGGCATTAATGAGCAGAAAACTACCCAATCAATTTTTTTTTGAACTCAGCGATCTGAATCAGCAACCACCACGACAAGAACCAAGAGAACCACTCAAACAGTTTTTTCAAACAGATATTGCCCATCATTTTCTAATTCAGGTAACAAAATACAGCTGGAAATGAACATTTTTGTTCAACAGATGCATGAAAAAAATTACTCTATACTGAAAAGAAAATCAAATAATATAATAATCTTTATTGTCACAAGTAGGCTTAAATTAACACTGCAATGGAGTTACTGTGAAAAGCTCCTAGTCGCCACATTCCGTTGCCTATTCGGGGATGCATAGGGATAATTTAGAATTGGCAGGCAGTAAGTAGTGCGGTGCCACAGGGATAGGTGCTAGGACCCCAGCTATTCAAAATATATAATTAATGATTTGGATGAGGGAACAAAATGTAACATCTCAAAGTTTGCAGATGATACCAAGTTAGATGGGAGGGTGAACTGTTACGAGGATGCAGGGATCCTACAGCAAGATCTGGACAGGTTGGGCGAGTGGGCAAATCAATGGCAGATGCAGTATAATTTGGTTAAGTGTGAGGTTACTCACTTTGGAAGCAAAAACAGGAAGACAGGTTACTACCTGAATAGTTGTAAATTGGGAGAGGGGAGTGTGCAGCGGGACCTAGGTGTCCTTGTGCACCAGTCGCTGAAGGTAAGCATGCAGGTGCAGCAGGCGGTAAAGAAGGCTATTGGTATGTTGACCTTCATTGAGAGAAGTTTCGAGTACAGAAGCTGGGATGTGTTGCTGCAATTAAACAGGGCCTTGGTGAGACCACACCAAGAATATTGTGTGCAGTTTTGGTGTCCTTTTCTGAGGAAGAATGTTCTTGCTTTCGAGGGAGTGCAGCGAAGGTTTACCAGAATGATTCCAGGGATGGTGGGACTGTCATGTGAGGAGAGATTGACTAGGTCAGGGTTGTTCTCGCTGGAGATCAGAAGAATGAGGGCGGATATCGTAGAGTCTTATAAAATTCTCATAGGACCAGACAGGGTAGTTGCAGGGAAGATGTTCCAAATGATGGGTGTGTCCAGAACTAGGGGTCATGATCTGAGGATTCAGGGTAAACCATTTCGGACAGAGATGAGGAGACATTTCTTCACCCAAAGAGTGGTGAGCCTGTGGAATTCATTACCACAGTTGATGCTGAAACATTGACTATATTCAAGAGGTTTTGATTTTGCACAATAACCTCTTATGCGGGACTTTGTCAAACGCCTTCTGAAAGTCCAAATATACATCGACTGGCTCCCCCTTGTCAACTGTACTGGTTACATCTTCAAAGAATTCCAACAGATTTGTCAAGCATGATTTCCCCTTCATAAAACCATGCTGACTCTGACTGATCCTGCCACTGCTTTCTAAAGTTGTGATGAAGCTGAAGCATACTTGAAATAGCTAGACTCAGCAAGGCAATGTACCAGCCAAAGGAGGAGAGTTAAAAAGTGATTTGCACAGTAGGCATTATATTATCCTTGGTGGTAATATGTTGTGTTTTTTGTCTTTTCTTCTAGAATGATCCGATGTGTTGTTGACGAAGAATCCATCAATCATAAGATTGAAACAAAACTAATTTATTATAAAACTATTGATTAAATGAAGTTCACACCCTCTACTGAGCTACAGTTAATAATTAAGTAACATTGAATCCACCGAGCAGTACTCAATAATCTAAATAGCCACGAACTACACTATGATCTAACCTCATGTTAATTCTGTCTAATCTAATCTTCTCCTAATGCTGTTCTCATGCGTTCTCCTTCACTAACACCCAGAATTCCCTCAGGGTCTGATTTATATACAGGGAAGTAGTGGTGCCCTCTAGTGTTTGAGTTACACAGAGATGTAATAATTAATCCTTCACTAACCTGACTATATACATATCATTACAGTAGGGGCAAATGATTAAAATTCTGTCTGCTATTATGATACTGTTTTAGCAGCTGTACACTGAGAGAAGATTTATTATTCAGGATCAAACATTACCAGAGCCCACCACAGCAGCTGAACATCTATCAGAAAAAGCAACTAGTTTTGCCTCAAAGGTGGAAGCTTTCAGAGCAGAATTAGAAAGAATGATCTGAGGATATTTGGAATACTTCCAAACCAAGAAGGCAGGAATATGAACAAGAAACTTAGAACATCTTCTATACCAACTTTCAGATATATTCCCCGCACTGGAACAAGTGTTTAGCAGACTGGATAAGACATTTACCCTCAAATTCAAAAGTATACAATTTTTAAAATCAACTTATTTTTCATTTTAAACAAGCTAACAACGTTGCTGCAATAGCACACATTGGCACTGATTTTAATCCCCTTTCTCAGGTGGGAACAGGAGGAAAGCTATCTTGAATTAGCAGCGCAGTATTTAACCCCCCCTCCCCCCCCTCCCCACATCTGCCAATGGCTATTTTATTTGGAGCTTGAAATGGGTAGCCAAAGGGCTGCAAGAAACAGGCAGGAGCCTCATTAACCCATGCTCATTAACGTACTCACAGTCTGATAATTGGAGTGATTTAACTAGCATTCATTAAAGGAACCACTGACTGTTCAGAAAAATGGCAAAAACAGACTTGCTAATAACCATTTTGGGAAAATGCGAAGCATTAATAACAACAATGCCAGGCCCTCCACAATTCTTCCCCAGGACAGCCTTCTTTCACCTACTTTAACTTATCTTGATCCGTATAAAAGAAAAATAGTTTTTTCAAAAGGAAGATTAATGGGCATTAAACTGCAGAACCAAACATGGCTATTGTTGGGCTGCTATCCAGCAGGGGCAACCAGGCAGCTCAGCATGGTGTTGGCACGTACATTTTCACCAAATATGGCTTACAGTGTACACCCCACACCCCACGACACCCTTAAGCAAATATACGTGAAGTCATAAACCACTCAAATGATAAACTGATCAACATGCACCTTTTCTGACTCAAATCTCAGTGATCGTCTCTAGTGGCTCGCATCAAGCTTGAAATAACTACTGGGTAATAAATTGGGTCAGCTGATACACTCAAAATGAACACAATCAGAGCAGTTGCTTCCTGGCTTTCTCAAAGTTACTACTGCTAATTACCACTACATCTTCCAGGGATAGTTACCATATCAAAAGGTGGAAGATGGACCTTTTAACTCCATTGATCCAAAAATTGTTACAGGCACTTTTTGAAATCTGGGGAAGGAGGTGTTTTCAACAAAAATTCTCTGCTCCGAGTTCATCAGCGCACATTCTGACATCTTTTTAAATTTGAAGGCAAGCTGGGAACAGGAGTGAAGTCCCAAAGTTGCACGCCTGCACCTTGTTTTAATGATGCCTCCCTGGACTTGGTGCTGGAGGCTTGCCAGGCCCACAGAAAGCTACTGATCCCTAATGATGGGAGGAAAAAGATGCTAGTGAAAGCAAGAGTGCATGGCTGGAAGATGCTCTGGAGATGAGCAACAGGTTTATGGCGCCACACTAGAACATAGAACATAGAAAAATACAGCACAGAACAGGCCCTTCGGCCCACGATGTTGTGCCGAAACTTTGCCCTAGATTAATCATAGATTATCATAAAATTTACAGTGCAGAAGGAGGCCATTCGGCCCATCGAGTCTGCACCAGCTCTTGGAAAGAGCACCCTACCCAAGGTCAACATCTCCACCCTATCGCCATAACCCAGTAACCCCACCCAACACTAAGGGCAATTTTGGACACTAAGGGCAATTTATCATGGCCAATCCACCTAACTTGCACATCTTTGGACTGTGGGAGGAAACCGGAGCACCCGGAGGAAACCCACGCACACACGGGGAGGATGTGCAACTCCGCACAGACATGACCCAAGCCGGAATCGAACCTGAGACCATGGTATCCACAATGCTACCGCACTGCCCTTAAGAACAAATTAATCTACACTCCATCATTCTACCGCAATCCATGTACCTATCCAATAGCCGCTTGAAGGTCCCTGATGTTTCCCACTCAACTACTTCCACAGACAGTGCATTCCATGCCCCCACTACTCTCTGGGTAAAGAGCCTACCTCTGACATCCCCCCTATATCTTCCACCATTCACCTTAAATTTATGTCCCCTTGTAATGGTTTGTTCCACCCGGGGAAAAGGTCTCTGACTGTCTACTCTATCTATTCCCCATATCATCTTATAAACCTCTATCAAGTCGCCCCTCATCCTTCTCCGTTCTAATGAGAAAAGGCCGAGCACCCTCAACCTTTCCTCGTAAGACCTACTCTCCATTCCAGGCAACGTCCTGGTAAATCTCCTTTGCACCTTTTCCAAAGCTTCCACATCCTTCCTAAAATGAGGTGACCAGAACTGCACACAGTACTCCAAATGTGGCATTATCAAGGTTTTGTACAGCTGAATCATCATCTCACGGCTCTTAAATTCAATCCCTCTGCTAATGAACGGCAGCACACTATAGGCCTTCTTCACAGCTCTATCCACTTGAGTGGCAACTTTCAAAGATCTATGAACATAGACCCCAAGATCTCTCTGCTCCTCCACATTGCCAAGAACCCTACCATTAACCCTGTATCCCGCATTCATACTTGTCCTTCCAAAATGTACAACTTCACACTTTTCAGGGTTAAACTCCATCTGTCACTTCTCAGCCCAGCTCTGCATCCTATCTATGTCTCTTTGCAGCCGACAACAGCCCTCCTCACTATCCACAACTCCACCAATCTTCGTATCATCTGCAAATTTACCGACCCACCCTAGAACTCCCTCATTCAAATCATTAATGAAAATCACAAACAGCAGAAGGCCCAGAACTGATCCCTGTGGTACGCCACTGGTAACTGGGCTCCAGGCTGAATATTTTCCATCCACCACCACTCTCTGACTTCTATTAGTTAGCCAGTTCGTTATCCAACTGGCCACATTTCCCACTATCCCATGCCTCCATACTTTCTGCATAGGCCTACGATGGGGAACCTTATCAAATGCCTTACTAAAATCCATGTACACTACATCCACTGCTTTACCTTCATCCACATGCTTGGTCACCTCCTTAAAGAATTCAATAAGACTTGTAAGGCAAGACCTACCCCTCACAAATCTGTGCTGACTATCCCTAATCAAGCAGTGCCTTTTCAGATGCTCAGAAATCCTATCCCTCAGTACCCTTTCCATTACTTTGCCTACCACTGAAGTAAGACTAACTGGCCTGTAATTCCCAGGGTTATCCCTATTCCCTTTTTTGAACAGGGGCACGACATTCGTCACTCTCCAATCCCCTGGTACCACCCCTGTTGACAGTGAGGACGAAGAGATCATTGCCAACGGCTCTGCAATTTCATCTCTTGCCTCCCATAGAATGCTTGGATATATCCTGTTAGGCCCGGGGGACTTGTCTATCCTCAAGTTTTTCAAAATGCCCAACACATCTTCCTTCCTGACAAGTATCTCCTCGAGCTTACCAGTCTGTTTCACACTGTCCTCTCCAACAATATGGCCCCTCTCATTTGTAAATACTGAAGAAAAGTACTCGTTCAAGACCTCTCCTATCTCTTCAAACTCAATACACAATCTCCCGCTACTGTCTTTGATCGGACTTCCCGTCGCTCTAGTCATTCTCATATTTCTCACATATGTGTAAAGGGCCTTGGGGTTTTCCTTGATCCTACCCGCCAAAGACTTTTCATGTCCTCTCTTAGCTCTCCTAATCCCTTTCATCAGTTCCCTCCTGGCTATCTTGTATCCCTCCAGCGCCCTGTCAAACCTTGTTTCCTCAGCCTTGCATAAGTCTCCTTCTTCCTCATAACAAGACATTCAACCTCTCTTGTCAACCATGGTTCCCTCACTCGACCATCTCATCCCTGCCTGACAGGGACATACATGTCAAGGACACATAGTATTTGTTCCTTGAACAAGTTCCACATTTCACTTGTGTCCTTCCCTGACAGCCTATGTTCCCAACTTATGCACTTCAATTCTTGTCTGACAGCATCGTATTTACCCTTCCCCCAATTGTAAACCTTGCCCTGTTGCACGCACCTATCCCTCTCCATTACTAAAGTGAAAGTCACAGAATTGTGGTCACTATCTCTAAAATGCTCCCCCACTAACAAATCTATCACTTGCCCTTGTTCCTTTCCAAGTACCAAATCCAATATGGCCTCCCCTCTGGTCGGACAATCTACATACTGTGTTAGAAAAGCTTCCTGGACACACTGCACAAACACCACCCCATCCAAACTATTTGATCTAAAGAGTTTCCAATCAATGTTTCAGAAGTTGAAGTCACCCTTGACTACTACCCTGTGACTTCTGTACCTTTCCAAAATCTGTTTCCCAATCTGTTCCTCCACATCTCTGCTGCTATTGGGAGGCCTATAGAAAACTCCCAATAAGGTGACTGCTCCTTTCCTATTTCTGACTTCAACCCATACTACTTCAGTAGGCAGATCCTCCTCAAACTGCCTTTCTGCAGCTATAATACTATCCCTAATTAACAATGCCACACCCCCCTCCCACCTCTTTTACCACCCTTCCTAAACTTATTGAAACATCTATAACCAGGGACCTCCAACAATCATTTCTGCCCCTCCTCTATCCAAGTTTCCGTGATGGGCACCACATCGTAGTCCCAAGTACCAATCCATGCCTTAATTTCACCCAATTTATACCTGATGCTTCTTGCATTGAAGTATACACACTTCAACCCATCTCCGTGCCTGCAAGTACTCTCCTTTGTCAGTGTTACCTTCCCCACTGCGTCACTACACGCTTTGGCGTCTTGAATATCGGTACCTGAGTTGCTGGACTACAAGTTCGGTTCCCATTCCCCTGCCAAATTAGTTTAAACCCTCCCGAATAGTACTAGAAAACCTCCCTCCCAGGATATTGGTGCCCCTCTGGTTCAGATGCAACCCGTCCTGCTTGTACAGGTCCCACCTTCCCCAGAATGCGCTCCAATTATCCAAATACCTGAAGCCCTCCCTCCTACACCATTCCTGCAGCCACGTGTTCAACTGCACTCTCTCCCTATTCCTAGCCTCGCTATCACGTGGCACCGGCAACAAACCAGAGGTGACAACTCTGTCTGTCCTGGCTTTTAACTTCCAGCCTAACTCCCTAAACTCATTTATTACCTCCACACCCCTTTTCCTACCTACGTCGTTGGTACCAATGTGCACCACGACTTCTGGCTGCTCACCCTCCCCCTTCAGGATCCTGAAGACACGATCCAAGATATCCCTGGCCCTGGCACCCAGGAGGCAACATACCTTCCGGGAGTCTCGCTCGCGACCACAGAATCTCCTATCTATTCCCCTGACCATTGAATCTCCTATTACTATTGCTTTTCTATTCTCCCCCCTTCCCTTCCGAGCCCCAGAGTCAGACTCAGTGCCAAAGACCTGGCCGCTAGGGCCTTCCCCTGGTAGGTCATCCCCCCCCAAAAGCATCCAAAACGTTATACTTGTTTTGAAGGGGAACGGCCACGAGGGATCCCTGCACTGTCTGCCTGTTCATTTTCTTTCCCCTGACTGTAACCCAGCTACTCCTGTCCTATACCTTGGGTGTGGTTACCTCCCTGTAACTCTTCCCTATAACCCCCTCTGCCTCCCGGATGATCCGAAGTTCATCCAGCTCCAGCTCCCTAACACGGTCTCTGAGGAGCTGGAGTTGGATGCACTTCCCGCAGGTATAGTCAGCGGGGATACCAGTGGTATCCCTCACCACCCACATCCTACAGGAGGAGCATACAACTGCCCTAGCCTCCGTCCCCTCTTACCTTACAGAATATAGCTGCCCTGTGGACCAACTTGACCTCCGCCCTCTGACTCTGCTCCCAGTCAGCTGCACTCTCTGTAAACTCCTGGCTCCCTTCTCGCTCTTTGCGGAAATGAAATGAAAAGAGCACCTTGCTCCCTCCTCACCTAACTCCCTCAGTCACCAAATTCTCACTATAGCACTCAAATGCACCAAATTCAGCACTCCCTCAGTCACCAAACTCTCACTATAGCACTCAAATGCACCAAATTCAGCACTCAGTGCAAAACCCTGCGACACTGTTGGATTTTCTTTCAAAAGTGGTTTAATAACATAAGGGCAGGAAGGGTGAATGTGTTGGAACATTTAACTGCATCCTGATGCATGTTACACCAAACGCCTCATTCTGCCTTCTCATGCCTACTTCAGGAATCACTCCTCACACCTTATTACCTTGTAAGTGCACCAATTACCCTCTGTTCATACATTTCCTCACACTCCTAACTTTCCCTTCACCGCTGACACTCACCCACAGCCATATGCGATGTCATGACTCTCTCTCAATTAATCTGAACAAACGTTTATCCATCCACTCACTATATTCCATTACTCTCATTCATTGGTCTCTTCTTCTCCCCTTACAGGAGATGAGAGCACATGAGGGACAGGCAGAGACCCGCAGGTGATCCTCCATCAGTCTTACAGTTAACATCTGCAGAGGAAGAGGCACCGGAGATCAATGGAGTCTCAGCATGCCTGGTCATCGGAGATGGGACTTCCGAGCTACATAATGACAGAATTGAGTATCACATATCCTTACAACATGCAACACTCACTCAATTTGGCTTGATGTCAGCAGTCAGAGAAATTTGATCATACGCACATGCACATCATAATCAATTAAAAATTCTTACTCTGACCATTCTAATTCATGTCTTCGAACCCCCATAAGGCCTTCACACACCCCAGAAGAATTGGTGTAGAAGGGCGATGATCACTCTTCAGAGGTGGCCGCTCACTCTGAGGGTGCACCTTTGCAGGATCGTGCACACCATGCACTATCTCAGAGATTTGCACTTCATTGGGATCAATAAGGAAAATGGTTTTCACCTGATGATTCAAGTAAGCAAGAGCAGTTGGTGGAGCCATAGAATGCAATGGAGAATCCGCATTGGAAGGTACAGGATCCTCCATGCTCTGCTCAGATAGATACAAATCTTGGAGATTGTTGACAAGAAGAATATTTATGGAAGCAGCAGCAAAGAATTTGTAAACTACTGGAAGGCTTTCCAGCTGCAATGTAAAGGGTTCAAAGATCGAAGGACTTTCTCTCAAGCAAGAGTGGCATGATGTGATAGACCCCTACAGTGGTGTCTTTGGCTATGGAAGGAGTGGCCACATGTATGGAGCATCAAACATGGCAATCAAAGGAATGCGTGCAAACCCTCACCAACAGCTCAGACTATGAATGTCTCCTGAAATAGGATTGATGATATTTTCGACTTGGTGTTTCATTGCCCCGCTGACGTGCAGCAAAGTGTTCACTAGTTCATTGCTAGCAGAAGGTGACGGTGGGCCACAAGAGGGATAATGGGGACATGAAAGTAAGGACTCTATTAAAGCACTTCCACTGTCTCCATACCCCACTCAGGCTGTACTCCACAGGCTGCTTCATGTACAGATGGACAAATCTGCCTTTGCACAGATGCAGGCAGGACAATCTTTTGTGGGGGAGCTGGGGCGGGGGGGGGGGGGGGGGGGGTTCAAGAGCTCCAAAGTCCAGAGAGCATCAGCCAAGAGCATCTCAGCAGCTTTCTTCTACCCCTGGAATAACAGGGGTCACATCATGTAGAAGTATTAGGAAGAGGAACAATAAAGATTTGTTGTTGCACAAGTAATGCTATGATGCTAGATTGTTACGGTTCCATTTAATTTTTGAGCCGCATAAATAATTGTTTACACCACTTTTCCTTCTTGTCAATTTTTGGCTGCTCCCTTGACAAATGGCCTTTTGACTTGCAGTGACTGGTAAAACATGACTCAATACCATCATTGTGAAAGGGGTCCTTGTATTGGGGGAAAGCTGGATTTAGCATGTTGCTGCCAGATGGGTGCACTTTGGCAGGAGTCTGCAACCTGTGTCTCTGAAGCTGCATACAGCTCTTCAACATCTTGTGGCTCCACAGTTTTCAGCTGGATCACATTGTCATGAAGATAGATTTTTTTAAAAATCAAGTTAAGAGCCATGTTTTTATTGGAGGGACGAAAGGTTAATCATTGCGCTTGTGTTCTGTGATATAACTGTTATAACAATATACTCAGAACATATACTTGTTTGACTATAAAGATGATTTATTAACAAGCATGTGGAAAAGATAACTGATGAACTATAATACAGACAATGGCTACTAAATCAATTCAGTGAATTCTCCTGGAGCTACTCTAAGTGTGACTATCTTCTTGTACGACTTACTACTAATGGTGAGTATCTTGAGTCACGTGATGGATGTCCATCGCCACCAGCTGGTTGGAAGTCTCATTGATACAAAACTGTACACAGGCATATCACCACAATTGTCTTGCAGTTTCCAGTTCCAGTGACTATTTAAACAAAACAACATAATTGTGTTCAAAACTAACCTTTTTGAGTGGTCTAGATGGTTATAGATATTGGCCGGTATTCTCCGAAATCCCAGCCAAGTGTTGACGGCAGCATAAACACTGGAGTTGTGTACGCCGGCGTCAACGGGCCTCCTGGCCCAGTAATTCTCCAGATTGCAGGGGGCTAGATTGGCGCCGGAGTGATGTGCGCTCCTTTGGCGCCAAAAGCCGGCCCTGCACGGCGGTGCTGGTCCGCGCATGTGCGTGACGGCCGTCTCCGCGGCGGCACATGCGCGTGGTTGCCGTCTTCCCGCTGGCCCCCGCGCATCATGGCAGAGCCCTATAGGGGCCCGGCGCGGAGGAACATAGGCACCCCCCCGGAATTAGCACCAGACGATCGGTAGCCCCTGATCGCGGGCCTGGCCACCATGGAGGCACCCCTGGAGTCGGATCATTTCCCCCCCCCCACCAGGGGCCCCCACAGCCAGAACGCCAAGGTCCTGCCAAAGCCAAAGCACCCGGAGGAAATGGCGGTGTATAGTGACACAGTGGTTAACACTGCTGTCTCACAGCGCCAGGGACACAGGTTCCATTCCACTCTTGGGTGACTGTCTTTGTGGACTTTGTACGTACTTCCAGTGTGTGCGTGGGTTTCCTCTGGGTGCTGTGGTTTCCTCTCACAGTCCAAATACGTGCAGTTTAGGTGGATTAGCCATGCTAAATTGCCCCTTGGTGTCCAGGGATGTACAGGTTTGATTGCAGGGAGTGGGTCAATGCAGATCTGATGGACCGAATGGTTTCTTTCTGCATTGTAGGAATTTTATGGCTCCATTCCATGGTTCTAGGAAACCTATACAGATGCGGGAGAATGTAGCAGTGCCACCGTGTTACCCTTGTGATTATGTTTCTGCCTTGTTTACTTTAATTATCTTATTCATTTATAATTATCTCATAATTAAATGTGTTTTGATGATTCAGTAAGACATTTGTTGAAGCTTGTAAAGTTTAATATAAAACATATTAACAAAAGTAATTTTAGAAGTACAAACTTTGAAGCTAGATAACATTTAACTTGCTGAACAATGACATTAAGCTACCTCCGACCTCAACTTTTACAAATTTTTTGCAATAAAATATATTTTCTCACTTAAACACAACAATCAATAAAATACATTTCCCCACATAAACACAATGGTTCTGTCTGTTTGTAGAGAGGAGGGAAGTGGAGGGGAAAGTGAAGAGAAGGGGAATGCTTTGTCATTTCAATTATTAATACTACAAGCTCAAAGTCGGAAAGTAACAGCTGCTGAAGTGCAGTGTCCTGGCACACATCTCCTCTGACATCATTTCGGGACGTCCTTTGGCAGTACACTCTTAGGGGTGGGTAATTGGTCTGCTGCAATACCTGTCAGAGTGATAGTTCACATTAGCCTACAGGAGGCTTGCATATGTCAACGAAGACATTAAACTTTCCTAAAGCGTTTGAAGTAATCACTGAGGCTTGTAAGGATGAACATTACATCAGGGAGACTCTTAAACAACACAGCTTAATGTACATTGCAAAATCCAAATATACATTATCTCTGAATCAGCTGGGAGGACAGGCATGCTAACATTAGTGTCCTTGAAGGAATCAAAGCACCAGTATCGAGGCCATGATCAGCCAAAATCAACTCTACTGAGCCGCCCATATGCTTAGGATGTCAGAGTCCCAACTGCCAAAGCAAATCTTCTTCATCTAGCTAAAGGAAGGATCCAAACAAGAGGAGAGCAAAGGAAGTTCTTCAAAAACATCTTGAATGCTTAACTCAAGAAATGGAAAGTAGACATCAATGTCTGGGAGACCTTTGCTCTGAAGAGACCTGCTTGAATGAAGCTCCTGATTGAAGGGTCTCAATTCTTCCTGAACACCCGACAGCAAGAGGAGGCCCAAGGAATATTTTGCGACCTAGCGTCCAAATCGATCCCACTTTTTGGAAACAACACATTGGAAACAAATGTGTGATTGAAGATGCGGCTCTAGGATCGGGCACATCAGCCACGCAAGGACCCACAGAACCCATGATCAGCAAGACAGAGTATCTTTGGTGGACAACCATATCCGGTGGCGAGTGATCAGCGCATTCTATCCATTATAGTTCCTTTAATGGAATTAACACCCTGAACACAAACCAAAGTTTGAAAAAAAATCTTTCTTTCATTTTCTGTGACTCCAAATTCACTATGTACAGTAAAGTTCCCTTTTAATGGAATTAACAGCCTCATGACAAACCAAAGTTTAAATAATATGGAATCTTCTGTTCACTTTATTTGCATTTTAAAGATACTTTAAACATATAAATGCTAAACACTAATAATATAAAACATGAACCAACCAAACAAATGGCTCCCATTGACGGAGAAATAAAAGTGCAAATAAAAGTTTGTAAAAACTCACCGAACATGGGGGCAAGTCGACCAAGTTAGCACTGCACCTGGATTTTTAATTCAGCAGGCCCAGCACAGCACATGAATTCAATCTGTCACAAAAAAAGTGGGCCGGGAGTTTGAACGGCCTGCGCTTCCACCGCACGTGCCCATGTGTCCGCAGTTCTGGGTCGTTACACCACGCATGTGCCGCAGCCCAGCGACTTAAGGCAGGGACCCGAAAGGAAAATACGGCCCAATGTCTACTCAGGGTCTTGACTTTCTCCCATGTGACTGAACAGGATCCCACGGATCTTGTGTCAATGTGGCTGGATACCCCATGAGGTACTGTCATCCAGAAGATTTGCTTCCCTTTATTTCCTTCTCTGCAACCGTTCTGCCTTATCATTAAAACGCTGGGACACAAAGCATGATGTCTCTTAATGGACACGTTATTGCCTTTCTGAACGCTTGGTAGCAAGCTCCTCCAAGGCATTAACAGTTGCAGTCTTCAAGATAGCTTCAGAGTGTCTTTGAAGTGTTTTCTTTGTCATTCCCTGGAACATTGACCATTTGTGAGTTAAGAAAACTGGACCTGGTAGGGTTATAAACTATAGTATTAATAGTGCATGTTTTTAGACACAATATTGTTTTTGTTTAAAAATGTGAAATCTTGTATTTTCGTTCTCTCAGTTGTTCTCGGTGTTCGGATCATAGGCCAGAACTAGGTTAGATGATGGGAGCTGGTTCTTTTCCCAGGTTACAGTGGAAGCGACTGCTGGGCCGTGAGGCCAAATGCTAATTCACTGAATTCCTGCAAGTGACAGCTGAACAATGCTCATCAAATATCAACATCATACGGTTAGATGACCCTTTTTTGATCTGGCCTGATATTAAGGCTACCAATAGATCTGGTGCAAAAACATCAGAACCTTTCCATGTTATTAATGGATTTCTGTTAACAAAACACTGCAATCCAACCTGAATCATCCAAGTGTGCCTCTGCTTTTACTGGCATGTATTGTTGCACTGTCACCCACAAGAGCTAATGCAGCCGCTGTGTTTGCTATTAATAAACAACCGTGCTATCTCTGAATTTCAGCCCTTTCTTCCTTCTTCCCTGTCTTCTCAGTTTCTGTGAGTGGTAAACCAAGAGAACCTTTTGATGAATTAATCTGAAATTCTCGGGGAGACTGGACTAAGCAGCAACTGAAAAATGAAATGAAAATCGTTTATTGTCACGAGTAGGCTTCAATGAAGTTACTGTGAAAAGCCCCTAGTCGTCACATTCCGGCGCCTGTTCAGGGAGGCTGGTACGGGAATTGAACCGTGCTGCTGGCCTGCCTTGGTCTACTTTAAAAGCCAGCGATTTAGCACAGTGTGCTAAACCAGCCCCTGGTTGGTTGGAAGAACTGATGAGACCAAAGCAAAGGAGCTGTTGAAAAGGAAAAAAAATGTGCCCACTGTATTTAATAGGGAGGGCAGAATCATCCATCGAGAATTGTGGCAGGCAAGGGCAATTAATTTGGTACAGTAAGAAGTCTTGCAACACCAGGTTAAAGTCCAACAGGTTTGTTTTGAATCACTAGCTTTCGGATTCGAAACAAAGCTGTTGGACTTTAACCTGGTGTTATAAGACTTCTTACTGTGCCCACCCCAGTCCAACGCCGGCATCTCCACATCTTGGCTACAGTTAATTTGGTGGCAGGCAAATAACCTGATTCCCGACGGCAGGTTAAAGTGTTTGAACTTTGTTTTCCCAGCTTTCAAGGTGGTTTAAAGGCAGGTCAATCTTCCTGATGAACCATCTTGGGAACCCCAATTGCATACATTAGCATCTCGTGCAGACTCACTGAAAGATCACCTCACTGGAATTACATTATCCCTCCAAATTAAGCTCGCCACCAGCAAAAACTTAGAACGTTCATTTTTACAACTATACATAGTGCCGTGCACCAGGTGAGCATCTCCTCTTCCATGACATGGAGGTCAGTAAATGCTGACTTGGGGACTTTGCATAACTTCACTCATATCAAGTGCCAATAGCAAAAGCTGTGCCAAGATTAGGATCGGGAGGCTGGCTAAGTAGGGAGGGGAGGTTGTGGGGGGGGTGCCCTGGGAAATGTGGGAGAGAGACTGTCCTGGAGGGCAGCATCAGTAGTGTCAATGTTGAGGTTCTGAGGAGTGAACTCATATTATTGGTGATAGGGGGGAACAGTCACAGTCTGTTGTGGGCTGGGTAGGGTGGCAGGTCCAGGATGAGATCTTGATAGGTGAACGTCTCTTGGGAGAGGTGGATCTCGGAGTGGTACTAGACTGCTGGCTCAGATAACAAGAGGGGGAAGGGTCAGGGTGGCCATGAAAGGAGAGGAATGTGATATTAGGTGGGTCTATGATGATGGGAAGGGTAGTTAGTGGGTGACAGGGGGAGGGTAAAGAGTGGTGGGTGTCCACTTAAAGAAAAGGATTTTAGACAAACATAATGATTTGTTCCATCTTGTCTACCTCCTGAAATTATGGGCTGGATTCTCCCGCCCTGCCCGCCACAAGAACGCTACGGGCAAGCCGCGTAGAACCGAGAACTTCATTGACCTCAGGTGGGATTCTCCGGCCGCATCCCACCCTATCTGTTTAATTCCTTTTATAATTTGTTCAGGTGTTCACAGAATTTGTTTGGAAGGAACCCTTTCTGTTTGATCTGTTGCTGGATTTTCTCCAGATTTAGGAAGTGCTCAGTAATTTTGTTCTTTAGCTGGGAGGATCACAGGCCCAGGTTCAAATTGAACGCATTCATTGCACTGATCATGTGTGACAAGCCTCTGTCCATCCCCTGCAGTTTTCAATTCAGTTTGTTCAGTTTTGCACTTCTGTCCATGAGAAACGCCAACCATGCATTTTCTGACAGCTCGCTGCACACCTCTTGATTTAAGAAAGGTGACAATTTTAGGGAGCAGACCTAAAGATCTCTGGAGTCTTTTCCTCAACTTAACCACCTCACATCTGCATGAAGGATTAGTTCACCGTAGGTGGCATCAAGCTTATTGAGTAACGATTTGAACAAGCGATGTTGCACAAATTGAGTTGACGATCTTGACAACAACTGTCATTTCATGAAACAAATTCAATAACCTTGCTCGCCAGTACTTGTTGGCAGATAACATAGTGGTAATTGACAAAGGAGGGGAAGTCAGGATCATTTCTGCAAAGTGCAACAAAGCCTGCATTGACAGTGTACCATCAGTTGCGATTGAAGCCACTCCAGTTGCTTGATCGGAGTGTTTTTCTCAGTCGCACACCTTTCGAATTTGTTGCAGACACCCTCACTTCTTGTCCTCTCTTTAAGTGGCAAAAGATAGAGAAAGTCTTCCTTTGTTGTTGAGCCTTTGAATGCTAGGCGAGCGAAAACAATCGGAAGGGATATATCAGTCATGCCTACTGATTCATCAAACTGCAGTGAGAAACATTCACAGCTTGATAAGTATATTTGCTGAGATCAGTCCCTGGACAACAGTTCCACCCTTCTAGCTACTGTTAAAGCACCATGTGGCATACTCTTGATGGCTGTTGTAACTTCATCTTTGTTTTTAAAGTCTTTGTACAAGGTGTCAGCAGCAACTGTCTTAGTCCCCTTGATAACTTTGCCATCGGTGAATAGTTTCTCCTGTTTCGCCGGCAGATGGCAAATGCCTTGATCTCCATTACAAGCCAGCTGTTTAGCCCACTGTGCTAAACCAGCCTTTGTGACACCATTTCAAATTATCTCTTTTACTCAAGGCCACACTCTGGTGACAAATGAGACGAACGGTCTTGTCTTTGACATTGGTAAAAAGAAATTCACTTTCCCATTCTTGATGGAAATCGTAGGTTTATGCCCGGTTGGACATCCCTGGCCCCTTGCTCATCATTTTGTTTTCGCCTGGTTTATTTGAGTTCTGGCGCTAGCGATAACCCAGTTGCTCGAGTCTCAGGGAATTTTGGCATGGTTCGGCAGGTGATGAACTGATTGGTCTGGCTCCTCACTCGTCATTTTGTCTTCGCCCAGATTATTCCAAGTTTTGGTGCGAGCGAGATTCTCGTTGCCCGAATCTCGCTGCTGTTTGGCGGTATGGCAGGCAACAAGCTGATGGGTTTGTGTGCTGACAATTGACTTTGAGACTCCAGGATCGACCTGTCAATCATGATCAACTATTTGGAGACCACGGCCCTGGACATTGACTCCAATCTCTCCATGGCAACCGTCTGAAGCTGAACCAGAGTGTTTGCAACTTTGCTCTCATATTTCACCCCAACATAATCTTCCAACCACATATCTGCACCATCACTAAGACTACTTATTTTCATCTCTGTAATGTTGCCCAACCATGCCCCTGTCTCAACATGTCAGGAAATCCTCATTTATGTCTTTGCTACTTCTAGACTTGACTATTCCAATGTACTTCTGAATAGCCTCCCAAATTCCACCCTCTGTAAACTTGAAGTATGTGTCCCTGTCATAATTCATACCAAGTCCCATTCACCCATCAACCCTGTGCTGCCTGACCTACAATATTGTCTGGTTATGCAATGCTTTGATCATAGAATTCTCATCCTGATCTTCAAATCTCACAATGGCCGCACCCCTCCCAATCCCTTCCAGCACCAGAACCTTCCAAGATGTCTGTGTTCCTCTCGTGCTGGCCTCTTGAGCATATCTGATCTTAGTCTGAAGTTATTGAATACGGTGAGTAGGTGCTCACGTTCATGAAACCTTCCACTCTGCTACGAGCGTTTCCAGCCTATACATTCTTACTGCAACTAAAACTTTTATAAAGCCTGTAACCCCACCTAATAAAGTAAAAGTGTATATTTAATGAGTAAAATGATCATTTTCAACTTTTGTTTAGCTCATTAACTGCACACAGCAATTATCTTATAGTCTCACATCTGATTGACACCGCTGTAATATTGGTGTAACCTGTTGTCTTTCCAGCGTGGAGGAATAAAGTGGGAACAGTGCAGAATTAACTCTTTATTAGTGAAACCCCAGAGGTGAGGTGAGAGTGACTGCCCTTGATACCAAGGCAACATTTGACTGAGAGTGGCGTGAGGGAGACCGAGCAAAACTGGAGTCAATGGGAATCGTGGAAAATTCTCTGTGAGTTGGAGTCACACATGGCACAAAGGAAGATGGTTGCGATGGTTGGAGGTCAATCATCTCAGTTCCCGCACATCGCTGCAGAGAGTTCTCAGGGCAGTGGCCTAGGCCCAACCATCTTCAACTACTTCACCAACAACATTCCTTCCATTGCAAGATCAGAAGTGGGGATGTGCCCTTATGATTAAACAATATTTGGCGCCATTTGCCACTCCTCAGATACTGAAGCAGTTCATATTCAAATGCAACAAGAACTGGACAAGATCCAGGCTTGGGTTGACAAGTGGCAAGTAACATTCAGTCACACAAGTGCCAGGCAATGACCAACTCCAAGAAGAGGGAATCTAACCATCACCCTTGACATTCAATGGCATTACCTGTATCCTTCACTATCAATATCCTGGAAGGTACTATTGATCAGAAACTGATTATACTAGCCACGTTAATACTGTGGCTACAAAAACAGATCAGAGTCTAGGAAACCTGTGGTGAATAACTCACCCCCTGACTCCTCAAATCGTGTCCACCATTTACCAAGTGCAAGGTGTGATGGAATACTCTCCACTTGTAGCTCCAACAACGCTCCAGAAGCTTTACACCATCCAGGACAAAGTAACCTGCTTGATTGGCACCCCACGAACATTCACTCCCTCTCCACCACTGATGCCCAGCGGCAGCAACTTACCAAGGCTCTTTTGACAAGTTTCTGTAGACTTTCAGTAGTTATAAAGGTTGACTTCATGATCTCTGAAACAATTCCAAATGGTCCAACTGCACCATGGAGCAGTAGTGCTACACTGACAGCAC
Source organism: Scyliorhinus canicula (assembly GCF_902713615.1). NCBI lineage: Eukaryota > Metazoa > Chordata > Chondrichthyes > Carcharhiniformes > Scyliorhinidae > Scyliorhinus > Scyliorhinus canicula. Next base: position 26,053,064 of record NC_052149.1, read on the forward strand.
TGACACACTCATGCTCATCAAATTTTACTTACATCGTGGTGTGAACTCCCTCCTCGCCTACGGTTTGTGACTGGGTGAAAGACAAATGTACATATATCTCTTGTGATTAAAAGGTTGCTGTCAATGATAGAACTAAACACTTCACCTTTAAGAGAATCATGAATCAGAACGGGTAAATGTAAAATAGTCTTGTGAGAATTAAAGTATTGTTAATAAAGAAGTTCTAAATCAAAGCAACCGTTGATTTACGTGTGTGCCAATGCTCAATAAGAACATAAATCTTTCTTGCATGAATATATAATGAAAACTGTTTATTCAATTTGGTTTCTCTGCAATATTTTTTCATAATTCATGATGATGTAATCGTGTTTACATTTTAAAAAACATTTTTGGTCTATAACATTTCTGACACTATCAATGCTATAAAATAAAAATTAGTCAACATGCAATGACACATTCAATTGGGGGAGTGGAAGGTGATATCAGATCCCTGAGGAAGTGATGTAGCAAGCAGTTTTTATCCCCTTGTGAATGGCACAAAATTTGTTGCAGGGTTTAAAATAAATGTTTTAAAATCTCTGTTGAAACAGTAGACAGAGGAATATTGTAAGACAACACTCACTTAATATTATCAGCAGAAGTTTCATGAATAGTATATCTAAGTAGCATTAAAATTTAATGTCTACTTGCTACTTTATTTCCTTGTGAGGTGGGATTCTTGTGTGTGAGAGGTCAAGGCAACCAAGAAGTTGGGCGGTACGGTAGCACAGTGGTTAGCACAGTTGCTTGCTTCACAGTTCCAGGGTCCCAGGTTCGATTCCCGGTTTGGATCACCTTCAGTGCGGAGTCTGCACGTTCTCCCTGTGTGTGAAGTATCACTTGAGGATTTGATCCAGTTTTGTTTAATTTACGGTTGCCGGTTGTTGGTGAGACATTGCTCACCTCACTTCTAGTCTCTTCACGCCTCACTTCTTAGTTTCCTCACAGCCCCCGTTTCTCTCCTCTCCTCACTTCACTTCACTAAAAATGGTGGTCAAATCATCCATGGATATACTCTTTGATATCTGTATTAAGCGATCCGATCACACCCCAATATAATCCTAATTGGTTTAAGCTATATTCAAAACACATTTGATTTGATAAAAAGCCGTCCATCATGACAATGTAACGCCACTTCTAATTGTTGCTTATTGGTATGTTTCTCATGGGACGTTGTGCTTTATCAAAACCAGCAAAAACTGGTCTAATGCTGACCTACCTATTGCCACCATGGAGACCTCATGTTATCTCATTATGCTAGGCAACTCAAACTGTCTTTTATAAGATTGTTTCACTGAGAATGTTGGAATCAAATATATACATATATATATTATATTTGAGTCGATGTTTTAACTGTCCATTTATTAAAAACAAGGCAATATAGTTCAAGATATTTTTTTAGCTTGTATAATTTATGGGATATGATTCAACCTAATCTCGAGTGGCGTGAGAACCGCACAATGCTTCATCCTTATCCCTTGTTGCTATGGATTCCGCCCTTGCCCTTGGAAAACGTGATGTTTTTATCAAACTTCTGTGTTTTGCAAACTCATGACTGAGTTTGGAAATTGTATGGTTCTTTCATTTTAAAACTGGGAATTGATATTTCTGTCTTAAACAGTCTTCTTACCTATATTAAGTGTATTTAAAATACCTGACTTCTACACTGTGTCTGTGTGGGCTTTCCTCCAGGTGCTCCGGTTTCCACCCACAGTCCAAAGATGTGCACGTTAGGTGGATTGGCCATGCTAAATTGCCCATAGTGTCCAAAAAGGTTAGGTGGAGTGACGGGGATAGGGTGGAGCTGTGGGCTTAGGTGGGGTGCTCTTTCCGGGGTCCAGTACAGACTCGATGGGCCAAATGGTCTCCTTCTGCACTGCAAATTCTGTGATTCTATGGAGTTCATGTGATGATGCCTGGAGACAATTTACCAGGCACTGATACCCATTCCAACTTGGCAGGACTCACTGCCTGACTGGCGGGCAGCGGAGAAAATTCAGGCAGCAGTAGGCCATTACCAGGGATCCACAGGACCAGACCCTAGCATTCAGGTAATTGGGAGCAGGTTGGCAGTGGACTGTTGAGTTCAGGAAGTGATCACAATCGTGAGGGAGAGGAAAGCCTGGGGCAAGGGAGATTCAAGGTTTCCTTGCAAACCTTTAAATCAATGGTCAAAAAGAGCTTTGCCAACGTCATTACAAAAATAACAAATTGCATTTACATATCACCTTTAAAGTAGTGAAATATCTCAAGGCATTTCACTGGAACGTAATCAAATAAATAGCTCCACTAAGGAAAAGAAGGGCCTATCTAGTTGGGTGATTCGAAGTTTCATCAATGGGGTAGGCTACAAGAATTGTCGAAAAAGAGAGAGGTGGAAGGAAAGAAATGTTCATTGAGAGAATTCCAGATCTTAGGATCAAATTGGCTGAGGCCATGAGCAAGCACAATTTGTTTGCCTAGGGATTTGAAACTCACTGCCTGAAAGAGTGGCTGAGACACAAACCCTCAAATCATTGAAAAGATATTTGCTTCTGCACTTGAACTGCCGTAACCACATGGCCATGGACCAAGAGCTGGAAAGTGGGATTAGGCTAGAGGCTGTTTGTCGGCTGTGAGACAGGATGGGCTCAATGGCCTCCAGTGCATTTCTATGGGCCAGATTGTTTTAACCCAGGGGTGGGCAAACTTTTCCGTGCAAGGGCCACATTCAGAAATTCACAATTTTAAAGGGCCGCATAGTATATTAAGTAAAATAATTACTTCACCCGGTTATGATTCTGGGCGCCTCATATAGAACATAGAACAGTACAGCACAGAACAGGCCCTTCGGTCCTCGACGTTCTGACGAGCAATGATCACCCTACTCAAGTCAACGTATCCACCCTATACCAGTAAGTAACCCAACAGCCCCCCCATTAACCTTAAAAAAAAAAATTTTTTTAATTTTTTTTTTAATGACTTGGTGGGCCGCATAAAGCATGCGGCCCGCGTGCCGTAGTTTTCCCACCCCTGTTTTAACCTGTCAGTGGCAGACGTCATGGCGAGCAGGATAGGAAAACGTGGAAAATAATAATAACAATCTTTCTTGTCACAAGTAGGCTTACATTGCAATGAAGTTACTGTGAAACGCCCATCGTCGCCACATTCTGGCGCCTGTTTGGGTACACAGAGGGAGAATTCAGAATGTCCAAATTACCAAACAGCACATCCTTCGAGACTACCGGGAGGAAATCGGAGCACCCGGAGGAAACCCACGCAGATACGGGGAGAGCATGCAGACTCCACACAGAGAGTGACGCAGCCAGGAATCTAACCTGGGACCCTGGCTGTGAAGCCACAGTGCTAACCACTGTGCTACCCCAAACATAAGGGCAGAATGCTTATTTCCTTTCAGAGGCCATCACTTGCCACTTCCAGTCTCAGGCTGCTGAGAGTGAATGATGTGCGCGGGTGCGGTTTAAATATAGCGCCAGGAAAGATGATCCGATGAGATCACGGCGGGACAGATGAATCCCCTCCACAAGATATGACGCGCTTCATGCACATACATATATAATGAGCTGAAAAGCAGATGATCTGGTTTGGAAACCCGCCACGCCAGTCCGCTGCCACAGCACTTAGTCTCCGGAGTGGAAAATTCTGCCCTATGATTCTATAAAGCAGTCTGGTAACAGAGGCCGTGGAATGGCTGCGTAAGATGGTGATGTAGTAGAATAGGATATCATCAGCGTACATGTTGAACATATATTTTTGGACGAAGTTGTCCAGGAACATTTTTGCTTTGAACAAACCGAGTTTCTGAAGCACAATGTGCCAACTTTTAAACAACATAGTCTTTGAGTTACGAAGGATTCTCCTTTCTTGAATGTGAGTAGGTGGTGATTGTTCTGATTCTCAGCTTGAGTTAGTGCCTTCAGTATAGAATATTGAGCTTTAGAATTAATGAAATCCTCAGCTCCCTTTAAATAATGACTTGTCGCAGCATTTCGATCAGGATGTCATGCTGCAGGCATCAGAATTATTAGATCAAAGAGACAGATATCAATCATGCAGTAAAACCTATCTTTAGAAACCAGTCCTAGATTCTGAAACTTTAAGCTCTGGAGTGACAAATATGGAGATCAAATCTTCTGATCAGCGAATACTGTTGTCAACCATAAGGAAATTGCTGGACAGTCCACATACTGTTGTCAATGTGGCATTCACAATCTGCATAAAAATGTCCTTCAGCTTATCTGTACTGTTGAATACTTCAGAGAATTCACTATAGAAAGCATCCTCTGGTGTTGGTATGATGATGCTTTGTCATGCTGAAGATATCCAATGAGTTGCAGTGATTGTGTAGAATGTGTAGACAACCAGGCAATAAACCAGGTCAGTGTAAAACCAGGTCAGTGTATTTAGCAGGCCACAAGAGGAAGTAATTGATCTGATGAGTCATATGAGTCTGTGCTGCCATTGGATCTGTGCAGTATATATTTATCCAAACATTGCAGCAGAGGGGTGATTTTAACTTTGCTCACCAGCAGAAACAGGATGGACAGTTAAAATTGTCTGGAAGACCCAATTGCCTATTCTTCCTTCTCACAATTTTCAATCATAATCTGTTCCAACTGAAACCAGGAAGGTCATTCTTGAAATATGCAGATTGGGCTCTAATAGAACATAGAACAGTACAGCACAGAACAGGCCCTTCGGCCCTCAATGTTGTGCCGAGCCATGATCACCCTGCTCAAACCCACGTATCCACCCTATACCCGTAACCCAACAACCCCCCCCCCCCTTAACCTTACTTTTAAGGACACTACGGGCAATTTAGCATGGCTAATCCACCTAACCCGCACATCTTTGGACTGTGGGAGGAAACCGGAGCACCCGGAGGAAACCCACGCACATACGGGGAGGACGTGCAGACTCCGCACAGACAGTGACCCAGCCGGAAACCGAACCTGGGACCCTGGAGCTGTGAAGCATTTATGCTAACCACCATGCTACCGTGCTGCCCTGTGACACTATTGGTGATTGACAGCAATTTTAACAGCTGATCCAAATGAGGAAGCCACTGTGGTTTTCACTCCCGGTGAAGCTAGCAGTAAGAAGAGTCAGAGCCAATGTCGGCCAAAAAGTTTGATTGTGAAACGCTCCTGTAATCCACTTTCTGCAAGATTAATTGGTTTCAGTCAAATGACCAGGGAGGCTATGCTGATGAGGCCTGGGAATTAAAATCTCCCAACTTTGATGGTCATCTTGGTCCCAGCTATCCAACTCTCATTTCCAGTTAAAATTAGATTTCAACGCTCCCTGTTGGAACAAAATAATGTGCCAATTATGACACTTGAAATATTAGGACTTCAATTTACAAATAACTAAATAATGTGGATAAAGACAAACTGCACAATTTGATGTCACAAATTGTGGATATTTTATGAGGAAGTATGAAGGCCTTCTCTACATTATGTTTTGTTATTGGTTTCAGTCTGTTCCACATATTTACCCATCAAAGTAATAAAACAATACTGCTGAGTACTGGGGACTAATAACATGGCAACAACCACAATATCTACTGAACAAAGCTTGTGATGCACTTAAAGACAATTGCTAAACTTACACTACAGGCATCTTGAAGAAGTCCTTCAAATGTTTGGTCAAATGATGGAGCATATTGTAGAAGAGGCTGACCAGCTTCTCCGAGATCATCATTGTCTGCTGCATACTGCTCAGGTCTGCGAGCTAGAGAGTCGAACCATGAACCAGAATGAAGAGGGCCAAGTACACAGCAGGATTCTGACAATGACCAAGAAGATATGTGAACTGAAACACTTTGTAATCAGCATAAGGCACACATCGGCATTATAGAGAAGGACTTAATTTAAGCTTCAGAGCTATCCGATGAAATAGGTCCAGGAAACAAATGCACAATGCAGCAGCTCAAAGCAGCAGTCTCTACATTTAGTTATGTACTAACTCATAATGGATGACCATCATCAGATCTTATGTTACTTAACACTGAATCATGAGTAGTAAATTTCCTGGAGCCAATTGAAATAAAATGTAAACAAATTTACTACCTCAAGGGTAATGAGCACCTGTATAATTGTTTTGTATCCCACAATTCTCCTGGGTATAATGTGTTTCTTTTAGAACCTAACCTGATGTTTCTTCTAGTGAGAAGAAAAAGTAAAGTGCTTGGATGCTGAGTCACAGAGAAAGCTTCTGCTCCTCAAATGGAGGTCTGGCAAGAGTAGATCATTTAGCCCCATGAGTGTGCTCCACCATTCAATAAGATTATGGCTGATCTGATTGTAGCCCCAGCCCAATAATCCTGCCTAACCCAAGATCCTTTAACTCCCACATTCAAGAATCTATATCCTTCTGCCTTACAAATATTCAATCATACTGCCTCCACCACTCTCTGGATGAGAGAATTCCAATGACTAATGACCCTCAGAAAAAAGAAATCTCCTCATCTTGGTCTGAAATAGGAGACCCTATTTTGTCCGGTCTCTCCCACAAGGGGAAACATCCTTTCAGTATCCACCATGCCAAGTCCCATCAGGTTCCAATATGTCCCAATAAGATCACCTCAAATTCTTCTAAATCCCAATGGATATAGGTCCAGGCAGTTCAACCTTTCCTCATAGGATAGCATACCCTTTGCTTTAATTGCCACCTTGCCATGGTGCAGAGGCTTGAACGTTCCTTTGATCCCGAGAGATATGGCGCTGGGAGTCTTAAAGTCTTGGTAGGGTGATGCATATAGGTAAGGACGGAGGGGAGGAACCCAGATAAAGTGCATTCCAAAACAAGTTCTCAATGGCAGATCAGATGCAAGATACTTGTATGGCATCATCAGCTGCCATGGTGGATGAATGCTGCAGCTGTGATCCCCACTCGTCGAGGTTCTCTCGCCACTGGAACTGGACCTAACCTCTGTCAAGGACCGTGTGTCTGCTGATGTGCAAAGGCATACCCACTTTGATTGATGTCCCCCACCAGGCATCTATCCAGAGGAAACTAACACATCCCCACACGGACAAGCTGTGCAGCTATCGGCGAGAGGTGTCAGAGACAGGACAGTGAGATCTGGATCGGCAGGTTGGCAGTGGAGTTTGATTCAGTCGTCTCACTCTTGGAATAGAAACCGGGGAGGGTTTCAGCAGCTAACTTCACGGCTGAGACGCCCTCCTCAGGATCCACTCTGCTCACCCCGCATGGGGAAAGTGCTAGAAAAGATGACCTAAAAGTGGTCTGTTCCATCCCAAACCTGGCTCGAACACCACATCCAACGGGCTCATCTACCTGCGGTCAAAAAATCAAAGTTAAACCCAACTTTGGAATGTACGAGACCTCGTGGAATATGAGGAAACCATTCAACTGGAACAGAAAGCGGCTCTTGTTACCAGTGAACTCAGGTACATCAACATTGACGTCGCTGCCCTGCAAAAGACCCAAAGAGCAAGCAAAGGGCAGCTGAGGGAAGATGGCGGTGATTACACATTTTTCTGGAGAGGAAAACCCGATGACCAGCCCACAACACATGGAATTGGATTCACCATCAAGAACAAACTAGTCAACTAACTCAAAGCTCCCTGTCAGTATCAACTAGCAGCTCATGACCCTCCATCTAGAACTTGCCAAGAATCAGCAAGCAACAATTGTACGTGCCTATGCCACAACCCTTGATACCAATTATGACTAGGGCAGAACGGTAGCATGGTGGTTAGCATAAATGCTTCACGGCTCCAGGGGTCCCAGGTTCAGTTCCCGGCTGGGTCACTGTCTGTGCGGAGTCTGCACGTCCTCCCCGTGTGTGCGTGGGTTTCCTCCGGGTGCTCCGGTTTCCTCCCACAGTCCAAAGATGTGCGGGTTAGGTGGATTGGCCATGCTAAATTGCCCTTAGTGTCCTAAAAAATAAGGTTAATTGGGGGGGGGGGGGTTACTGGTATAGGGTGGATACGTTGGCTTGAGTGGGGTGATCATTGCTCGGCACAACATCGAGGGCCGAAGGGCCTGTTCTGTGCTGTACTGTTCTATATGACTCCAAAGAAGGCTTCTACTCTACCCTGGACACCATAATCTCCAACATCCTAAATAAGATAAGATCATCCCCCTTGGGGACTTCAATGCCAGGGTTGGAAAGGACTTTCAAATCTGGAAAGGAACCAACGGAAAGGAAGGAGTTGGAAATTTCAACTTCAATGGGATTCACCTGCTGCCCAATGCGCGGACCACCAGCTTGTCATCATTAACACACTGTTCTGCCAAAAAGACAAGTTTAAGACTTCTTGGAGACACCCACGATCAGAGCACTGGCACATGATCGACTTTGCCATCGTCCGATCCCGAGACCAAAAGGATCCCCTTATTGCCAAAGTGCAAATGACTGCTGGACAGACCACCAGCTCATCCACTCCTCTTTGTCCATCAAACTCCACCAGAAGCAGTGGAATATGAAGAAACAGCTCGGAAAAAAGATCAATGATGAGCGGCTTCAAGAGCCAAGCATACTAGTGAACTTCAAACAGAAATCTCCAAAGTGTCCACTCTAATGGTGCGGAGGAATACTGGAAAAGATAAAGACAGCCATCATCTTAAGCTGTGAAGAAACCATTGGCTACAAGACCAGGAACACCAAGTCTGGTTCATCGAGAATGACCAACTATCAAAGGTCTCATCGACAAGAAGAGGAAGATTCTATTTTGCCTGGCTAACTGACATAACCAGCAAGGCAAAGAGGAGAGCTCATCAATCAGCCAAGGCGCAGGTACAAAGAAGAATTAGGGAAATCCAGAACCAATGGTGGACTGAGAAAGCTAAGGAACGGCAACTCCTCACTGACAAGCACAATACCTGGGGCTTCGTCAGTGCTACCAAGGCAATATATGGACCCAACACCCTAGACCTCATATCGGTGCAGAGAAGGGCTGAAACCATCCTGAGAGACAGAGAAATCATTGGCCTCCGATGAAGAGAACTCTTAAATCCTCATTGATGAGGGCGTTGTTTATTCCCATGATTGGTAATATGTTGTATTCTTTGTCTTTTTTTCCAGAATGGCACGATGTAGGGTTGACAAAGAGTATACCAATCAAAAGATTGAAACAAAACTAATTTTGTTATTACACTACTAATTAAATGAAGTTTGAACACTCCACTGAGCTACAGATGATAATTAAATGATATTCTCACTACACTATGATCTAACCTCGTGCTATCTCTAATTCACACTCACTCTGCTCTAAGCTTCTCCTTATGCTACTCCCAGAATTCCCTGAGAGGCTGTCTTAAATGCAGAGAAGTAGCACCGCCCTCTCGTGTTTGATTTGCACAGAGATGTAAGTATTAACCCTTCACTAACCTGACTATATACATATCATTGGAGGCGAGTTTGAGGAAATCCTCCAACTCCCCTTTAAAGATGATCTTGGACCCCCCACCAAGGGTGGGCAAAGTCAAAGCGGTTATTAAACATGTGAAGAATGGAAAAGCCGCAGGAGTGGACAGGATTTCAGTGACTGAAAATCTGGGACAGAGAAGAAAATTTTGCCAACTTTGGGGTTGCCGTCATTGCCACCATCTTCAAGAAAGGAGAGAAAGTGGACTCTGGAAACTACAGACAAATCTTTCTATTCTCAATTGCTGGAAAGATCGCCCAAATCCTCATTAGCTGTCTTCTACCAGTCTCTGAAGTAATCTTTCCACAAAGCCAGTGGCATCCAACCAACCAATGGAACAGGACCATGATTTTCACCTCTCGGCAAGAGAAATGCCAGGAGCAACATCAACCACTCTACATGGCCTTCATCGATCTGACCAGGGCTTTTGACTCAGTCAATCGGGAAGTGTTGTGGAAGACCCTGTGAAAGGCCAGCTGTTCAGAGAATTTTTTCAATATCCTTCCATCCCTCCACAAGGTGACAGCGACAGTCCTCACTGACAGAAATAAGACAGAAATCTTTGAGGTCAAGACTGGAGTCAAGCAGGGATGTGTCATCGCCCCCGCCCTTTTCTCCACCTTCACCGCCACCAACCTTCACATTGTCAAGAACAAGCTTCCCAGTGGAGTGGATATCGTCTACAGGATGGACGGAAAGCTTTTCAACCTCAACTGGTTGAAATGCAAGAAGAAAGCAACACTGACATAGAGTGTGGAAGTTCAGTATGTGGATGGCATCACCATCTTCACTCTCCACGAATCTCCAGCCCATGTTTGACACCTTCGTGGAATTATACTGAAGAATTGGTCTCAGGCTCAACCTCAAGAAGATGCAAATCCTTTACAAGTCCACCCCAGGGCAAGATCCAGTCTCTCTCCCCCTCCCCCCCCCCCCCCCCCCATCAAGATCAATGGGGAGACCCTCTCGAATGTGGAACATTTCCCATATCTGGGGAGTCACCTCTCCTCTAAGGCTAACATTGATGCAGGGATCCAACATCATATTGAATCAATGAGCACCACCTTTGGCCACCTAAGGAAGAGATTCTTTGATGACTGTGACATTGTGCCAACACCAAGATCTTCGTATACAAGGCAGTTGTCCTCCCAACTCTTCTGTATGGCTCACCTGTATGGCCCTGGTGGGGTCTGAGACAGATTCTCTGCATTAGCTGGGAAGACAGGAATGCTAACATCAACATCCTTGAAGGAGCCAAGAGCACCAGCATCAAGGCCATGATCATCCGAAGCCAGCTCCGATGGGCCGGACATGCACTTAGGATGTTAGAGTCTCGACTGCCAAAGCAAATCTTCTTTGCCCAGCTCAAGGATGGCTCCTGAACAAGAGGAGGACAAAGGAAGTGCTTCAAAGGCTTACTTCAAGAAATGAAACATAGACATCAATGCTTGGGAGATCTTTGCTCAGAAGAGACCCACTTGGAGGAACCATCTGATTGAAGGGACACAATTCTTCGAGGACACCCAACAGCAAGAAGACTCCTGGAAAAGGAGCCTGAGAAAGGAATACCAGCGATCTAGACTCCAAGGAACGATCCCACCTCCCGGAAACACCTGCCAAGTGTGCAGTTGGCGGCTCTAGGATCGGGCTCATCAGCCATGCAAAGACCTACAAAACCATGACCATTAACCCGGAGTTTCTTAGAGACAATCATACTTGTTAGCGAGTGATCGTCGAAGAAGAAGAGCCCCCCCACAACCCAGGTGTCAGACGCTTGAATCTTCTCTGAACTACATCATACGTATTTATAAAAGCAAATTACCGCAGATGCTGGAATCCAGCTCCAGCTTTGACAAAGAGTCATCGGACTCGAAACGTTAGCTCTTTTCTCTCCCTACCGATGCTGCCAGACCTGCTGAGATTTTCCAGCATTTTTCCTTTCGATACGTATTTATATCTTTTCTTAAATAAAAAATACAAAATTGTACACAGTGCTCCAAACATGGTCTCACCAACACCCTGCACAATTGTAGCAAAATATGGCAACGTATTGGGAGATTGCAATCTCAATTATTGCCACTAGATTCTCTTTCAGCATGTCCAGTTGTGTGCATGGGAGCAGTGTTCTGGACAGAAATTAGATCTGTGAACTCCTACAAATTTGCTCACTCCATCCAAATGATGATTGAAGCCCAGAACCCCTTTAATAGTAAAATCAACATTCACGAGAGATCCTGCTAGAATACAAAGCATCAATGTGGCTCTGGAAGATATATATGAGTTGCCATGCATTCCACCCTGAACTACAGTTCAGTTAAATGGTCCAATGTAACTGCACATATGTGGGCCAATATGGTATTTTCCACACTCTCAAATAGGGTGAAATTCTCTCATTTATTTTTCAGAGTGTCAGACTCAGACTGAAGACATGTGGAGAACTCTCCAGCTTTCACTCCAGATCTTGAGCCTCTATGCGGAAAATAAAAATCAGTGGGTATGGATTGTGCCATTTGGCAGGGCCTGATTGAGCCAGAAAGGCCGGCTCCACAGAAATCGGGGTGCAATCTTTAAGAGGCGCCCTGCTCAGTGCACAAACTGAACGGCCCCCAACACCCCCATGTAAATATTAGGACTCCCTCACAAGCATCGGGCGGGGGTGGGAAGGGTGGGGACTACCACTCACCGCAACAGAAAAAACATGGCTCTCCAACCCCCACCACATAATACCAACATTGGGCACCCCCGCCCTGAACGAGCTTTGGGCAACCCCTTCTCACCACCAACCCCCTTGCAGGTTTCAGCACGATCACCCCCCTTACAGGCATCAGGGCAACGATGCCTCCGTCACCACGACCACAGTCTCAAGACAACTTTCACCCCTCACAGGCATAAAGGGAACCTTTCCCATGGGACTGCCCAGGTCGACAGTGCCAACCTGCCAATTCCAGCCTGTGCCAAGAGCAGCACCAGGTACTGCTCGGGGGTGTCCCTCTCCAACAGGGGCTATACTTAGCTTTGCATCCCGGGGGGATTCTCTCGACTTAATCTTGTTTTTCAAAACTGTTGCAAACCTCGTTGACATGATGCCACATTGGTGAGGTTTGAATATTCATGTGGCGGAGGGCTGACTAGTCACATGAAATTGCATGCAGAACCATTAAAATGAGGTTCTTGCCTTTTGTGGGCATGAACCTCTTGGCGTCGCCGGCGAGTGGTGGGGAAAATTGGGAAACGTGCTCTCTTCGGAGAGAATCGCTTTTCCCGATTCTCTCTGGATTTTTCACCCTAACATGGGTTCAAAATCATCCCCAATGAAACACTGAACATTTATGCCCAGATTTTAAAAATATACAAAAAAAATACACTTTTAAATTGGATTGGATTTGTTTATTGTCACGTGTACCGAGGTACCGTGACAAGTATTTTTCTGCGTGCAGCTCAAACAGATCATTAAGTACATGAAAATAAAAGAAAATAAATAATGAGGCAACACAAGGTACACATTTATACATAGACACCGGCATCAGGTGAAGCATACTGGAGTGTGGTATTAATCAGGTGAGTCCACAAGAGGGTCGTTTGGGAGTCTGGTAACAACGGGGAAGAAGTTGTTTTTGAATCTGTTCCTGCATGTTCTCAGACTTTTATATCTCCTGCCCAATGGAAGAAGTTGGAAGAGTGAGTAAGCCGGGTGGGAGGGGTCTTTGATTATGCTGCCCGCTTTCCTCAGGCAGCGAGAGGTGTAGATGGAGTAGATGGATGGGAGGCATGTTCGTGTGATGAACTGGGCTGTGTTCATGACTCTCTGAAGTTTCTTGCGGTCTTGGGCCGAGCAGTTGCCTTACCAGGCTGTGATGCAGCCAGAGAGGATGCTTTCTATGGTGCATCTGTAAAAGTTGGTACGTGTTAATACGGACATGCCGAATTTTCTTAGTCTCCTGAGGAAGTATAGGCGCTGTTGTGCTTTCTTGGTGGTAGCGTCGTGTGGGTGGACCAGGACACATGTTTGGTGATATGCTCCCCTAGGAAACTGAAGCTGTTAACCTTCTCCACCTCAGCCCCATTGATGCTGACAGGGGGTGTGTACAGTACTTTGCTTCGTGAAGTCAATGACCAGCTCTTTAGTTTTGCTGCCATTGAAGGATAGATTGTTGTCATTGCACCACTCCACTAAGTTCCCTATCTCCCTACTGTATTCTGACTCATTGTTATTTGAGATCCGACGCACTGTGGTCGTGTCGTCAGCAAACTTGTAGATGGAGTTGGAATTTTGCCACACAGTCATGTGTGGACAAGGAGTATAAAAGGGGGCTAAGTATGCAGCCTTCCGGGACCCCGGTATTGAGGACTATTGTGGAGGAGGTGTTGTTATTTAGTCTTACATGATTGTGGTCTGTGGGTCAGAAAATTGAGGATCCAGTTGCAGAGTAAGGAGCCAAATCCTTGGCACAAATCACAACGTTCTACAACTAAAAAAGGACCCTGATCAGGAAAAAAACAAAACGAGACTGAACTAACCAGGAATATAAAAAGAGATTGTAAGAGCTTTTACAAGTATATTAAAAAAGAGTATCTAAGAAAAGGTTGGTTTCTTTAGAAGAAGAGACAAGAGAAATTATCACTGGAAGTGAGAAAATGACAGAAACATTGTTCAGATAGGGCAGCACGGTGGCCTAGTGGTTAGCACAACCGCCTCACGGCGCTGAGGTCCCAGGTTCGATCCCGGCTCTGGGTCACTGTCCGTGTGGAGTTTGCACATTCTCCCCGTGTCTGCGTGGGTTTCGCCCCCACAACCCAAAAATGTGCAGAGTAGGTGGATTGGACACGCTAAATTGCCCCTTAATTGGAAAAAATAATTGGGTAATCTAAATTTAAAAAAAAAAACATTGTTCAGATATTCAGATATTTTGCGTGGTTCTTCACAGTAGAAGACACAAGTTACATACTAGAAATAGAGGGTAACCTTGGGCAGCGCAATATATCAGCAACTGAAAAAGTACCAGAATATTGGTTGTCAGTCTATCTCCAATAATGGAGACAGAGCGGCCTGGGAAGTAAAGGGAAGTGTTGAAGATGGACCATGTAAGGATGACAGAGCCGTGGAAATTGGAAGCAAAATTGATTAATTTTTCCAGGTCCAGGCGAGAGCGTGAAGTGCCACCGATACAGTCATCGATGTAACAGAAAAAAAAGTTGTGGGAGAGAGCCTTACCGGGACTGGAGCAAGGAATGTTCCACATACCCCATAAAGAGATGCCATGACTGGGGCGAATGTGCAGGAAGTGCGACCAAGTTAAAGGAGAAATTGTTGAGTAAGAGAACAAATTCAGCTAGGCGGAGGAGGGTAATGGTGAACGAGGAATGTTTGAGCCTCTGCTCAAGGAAGAAGGGGAGAGCCCTCAGACCATCCTGGTGAGGATGATGGCGTAGAGGGATTGAATATCCCATAGTGAAGAGGAGGTGGTTAGGGCCAGCAGACTGGAAATTGTTGATATGATATTGGACATTGGAGTAATCAGGAATATAGTTGGAACAAGGCTAGACAAAGGGAGTGAGAATGGAGACTGGATAGGAAAATGAGTTCCATGGGGCAGGAATAGACTGACATGGATGGGTCTACCCAGGCAGTCACGTTTGTGAATTTTGGAAAGGAGGTAGAAGCAGCTGTACGGGATTGGGGAACTATGTGGTTGGAAGCTGTAGAGGAAAAATCTCCAGAGAAGACGAGGTCGCTGATAGTCCAGTAAAGAATGGCTTGATGTTTAGTGGTGGGTCCGTTGTTGAAAATTCACCACTATTCTTAGAAGTCCCCCTATACCAAAAAGGGCCGACATTCTAAATGGTGAATAGGGATTCTCACTCCCTGACTCCGATGCAGGCTTCGGTGGGTGCTATTCAGGTCAAACTATATTTTCAAGTTATCCCCCGGTATAACCCATACCTTCACCGAAGATTTCATCTACTTACCACTTAGTACCATCGATCCTGGGTCCCGCATTGCTAAGTAAGTAAAGTAGACTTAGGAATAACCACTGTTTCATGTTTAAAATTTTAAGTTATTTTATCATTATATTTTTTTCTTTTAAAAGCTGCAATCACTTTCTTTACAGAAAAGTAAAAAGATCTTGCTTCTGGATCCTTCTGTTGGTTGAAGGGACCTTCAGGCCCAAGTTGACAATCAATCTTCTTTAAATTCTTTTGGTCTTCCTCTGATGTATTCTCTGTTCTGCTCAGTTGCTATGCTCTGTCCCTTTCCCATGACCGCGCTGACTGTAAGCTGACTCTGCTTGCTTCTCTTGTTCCTTCTCTCCTTCTCTCTGAGTTCTGGCCGTTCCTGCTCTGGTCTCTGGGTTTATATTATCTTTCTAACAGTTATTTAGTTTTTATGACTTTATTGTAAAGTAACTTTTATTTAACTTGGATTGTAAAAGGTACCTTTAATCTAAATTTTTCTAACATGACTAAGTATTCATTTTTACATGACCTCAGCTCATAAATCTGATTACATTCTTCCTTTGTGATGTTCAAAATGCTTTGATTTCAAGAGGTGCTACTTTTAATTCCTGTCATTTCTATAGTTTTATTTTCCAATTGTGTCCCCAGCTCATAATTCTGACTTTGATTTTGGCTTTAAATTATGTTTCTCGTAGACTGATAGTCTCCAGTTTTCTTTAATTTACCTGGTGTTAGCAGAATTTCTCATCTAGAATTGTCACCAAATTCAACTGAACCTCATCCTTTCCTTTCCAGCTGCTTATTAAGATAGTTAATTTCAATGAAGGTGTGAAACATTGCTTTTAGCTGTATGCTAAAAATTCTCTTGGTTATAACTTGAAAGGTTTACATTTATCACCTAGCTCAACTGAAACCCTCATCTGTGCTTTTCCAGATGCTTACTAAGATGGTTAGTTTCAATGAAGGTGTGAGCCATTGTTCTGAGCTTCATACAAAGATCCTGTTTGTTTGCTAAGTCTGTTTGGAAGAAGGAATCTGCATTTTATAATCCTGCTCTTTGCAGCTGCTATTAACCCTTCATGGGATCTTTCCCTGTATCCTCCCATATTTCTCTCAGACCAGATATTGCCAGACTTCCATGTTTCAAAGCACACATCTTTCCATATTTTCAATAACAGGTCACGGTCCAGGGGGAAGTAGGAAGAAGTGTTTGAAAGTTGGTGCTTAGCCTCTGCAAGGCAGAGGTCAGTATGTCAGACAACAGCACCACCCTTGTTGCCATGTTTGATAGAACAGTCAGGGTTGGACCTGAGAAAACAGAGTTCAATAAATTCAGAAGGAGACAGGTTGGAGTAGGTGAGGGGAGCAGAAAAATTAAAATGGCCAATGTCATGCCAACAGTTTTCAATGAAAAGATAAAGAGCAGGTATGAAGCATCCAAGTAAAGGGAGAACATTGGAGGGGGTGAAATAATCCATTGAACAGTGAGGGGCACTGCCTAATCATGTCTTTAACACTACCATTAACACCCCCTTTATCTTTTGCCCATGACATTTTGTCAAATCTCTTGTAGCTCCCACCTGTCCCATACCTGCTATTGTGTTCCAGCTGTTCTACCTGTTCTTAAACAATTTAAAATCTATCAGATGTCTCCCTCTCTTTAGGTCTGAAGTGGTGTGGTGTTGTATGGTCTTGAAACTTTAACTCTGTTTCTCTCTCCACAGATGCACCAGACCTGTTGAATTTTTCTGGCATTTTCTGTTTTTATTTCAGATTTCCAGCATCAGCAATATTTTGTTTTTTTATTTTAGCATGGATAGAGGATTGGTTAACAGCCAGGAACCACAAAGTAAGGATAAATGGGACATTTTTAAGTTGGCAGTTTGTGATTATTGGAGTGCGCAAGGATCAGTTGGGACCTCAGATAATTTCAATCGATATGCATGTCTTAAGTTGTTGCTCGTTCTGGCGAGTGTGCTTTACACTCAATTGGCTCTGTTTTATTCCTTAGCTCTAGAGTCGCCAGGTATCCTTATGACACCGCCACGAGGTTCAAGTTCAGATCAATGACTCAATACACCAGTTAGTAAGATTCAATCAAACACATTTATTATTTACACAGTAAATCGATACTCATGCAACTAATACTAGCGGACTAAACTATTCCTACCACTATGAGCAAATACTTATCTTCGATAAGGGAACCCACTGGATCAGGGACAATGGCCTCTTGTTCTGAGACTGCAGGCTTCCCAGTTGGTACAGGCTAAGGGGTCAGGAGTGTCTATTCTCGTAGCGTGCGTTGGTTGACACTTGCTTGTTGGTGTAGCTGTTGGCCAGGCCTCTCCTTCTCACGGTCAGGTTCTTAGAGAGCTGCTGCAAAGGTGTTCTGCTGGGAGGGCCGGCTAAGAGAGGGAGTTAAACTTGGGACCTGACTTTTATAGGTCCCAGGGGATTCGTGCCCTTTTGGACGGACCCCGATCCTACTGTCAATCGATTGGGTCTCATCCCAATCGATTGGCATGAATCCCCCAATACTGAGGCTGCCCCTCGATCAAGGGGCGGTTCTTCCTAACTGGTTTGTTTCCTTTTGTTTCAGACCCCGTTGGCGCCGGGAAGTCTGACCTGCCATAGAATGTCCCAATTGTAGCTAATTGTTGTATCCATTGTTCCCGAGGATCGCTTCATTAATATGCAAACTGCTAGTTTCGGTGCTGTCTGCTTTCTTTGCAGCCAGAATACACATGAACTTCTGCAAACTGCTTGTCTCATTATAATTGTCCAGTTTTCCCTGCAACCTTTGCATTCTTCCATTTTGTGTGGGGAAGTGGCCAACCCAGGTGGCTACAAAGTGAAGAGACTGAATGTAATGTTCATTGACAATACAGAGCTAAGTAGGATTGCAAGTTGTGAGGCGGGCACAAAGAGGCTGCAAAGCAATATGTAACAGGTTAAGTAAGTGGGCAATGTGGTGGCAGATAGAATATAATGGAAGGAAGTATG
Source organism: Scyliorhinus canicula (assembly GCF_902713615.1). NCBI lineage: Eukaryota > Metazoa > Chordata > Chondrichthyes > Carcharhiniformes > Scyliorhinidae > Scyliorhinus > Scyliorhinus canicula. The sequence goes on from NC_052149.1 coordinate 26,071,459, forward strand.
AAGTTATTCATTTGGGCTAAAGTAGAATTCCTTTTAAAAGGCGTGAAACTTGTAAACATTGGTGTTCAGAGGGACTTTGGTGTACTTGTACAAGGAGTACAAAGTTTGCATGCAGGTACTGCAAGCAATTAGGAAGGCAAAATAAATATGTTGGCTTTTATTGCAAGGCAATTAGAATAGAAGAATAAAGAAGTATTGCCAGAATTTTACAGGGATGTTTCTTGGGAGTCATCGACAGGAAGAGGAGAAATATTTTGGAATGCTACCTGCAAATCACCCTTCGACCAGTGGGCTGTTAGAGGTGACAAATAAGCATGCTACTAGGCCAGACTCTGGGGGTGATTATTGGCTTCATCCTTCCACATTACTTCTATGCTCTCAGGTCCCAGGGTATGATCTCTCTTCAAAAGCATTCTGAGGGCACAAAGTTGAAGGATCCCCAGAAGTACAACTGCCTTGTTCTACAAGCAAGGAAGTAATGGTGAGAACTGGAAATCTGAAAACCATATGTTCCACATTCCAGCATGTGTGTGAGTAAATGAATATGCATCATGTAGCTAGGTGTTTTGGGGAAATTTGCTTTATTGATTCATCTTAACAATAGTTCCAGTTTTCAGTTAAAAGGTTGTCCTGCTGGAATGTTGAACTACACGTGAAGCTTTGAGAGTCTGTAAGGTTCAGAATTTTACACGGAACTTCAATCTGTGTAATAAATTGTGAAGTCTTTCTTTGTAGCATGCCCATATAGCTTGGGCTGATAGGCTGGCACATTTTGAATGCTAGCAAACTTCATCCTCTTCTGCCGCCAGCTCTTCAGAAGTCGAACATTAGATGAGCTTGTGCCTTCATCGCCTGGTATTCTCGTAGAGTAATGTTGCATTACTACAAAGTAAGTGTACGAAGAGTGCATCCACATTTGGTGGTGTAATGGCAGCATGTGCCTTCAGTCATGCTCTAAAATTAGATATGGAAACTCGTGGAGAAAATCACTGATGGGGACTTGATGGATAAACGTTTGCAAAGAATTATGAGAATTTTGAACTGAGGATGGAAAGACAATAGCGGAGGTAATAAGGAGTTCAAAACTTTGTATGGAATTGGAAATACAAGGAAAAATGTCAGATAAGCTGGAACAACAGGATGTTGATGAGGAGAATTGGGGGGACATTCACCCTGGAGGTGAGGACAAATGTATTTGCACATTCTGGAAGGTGGAGGTAAACAAAGATTTTACAAATGAAGAAAGATGCAAAATTTTGCAGCAAAGATGAGAAAACTACCAAAACTCAGTTCTCCAGTGACGGCAACAATGAAGAAGGCCGATAGATCCGTCGCCCATCTGACTGAGTGGTGTTTTACCTGTGTTAAAGGCACCATATGCAAAAACAATGGATACGGCAAGGTAATGGTACACATTTGGGCAACTAAATTATGGAGCTAGACAAACCTTTTGTGTACTGTACCTCTCTCCAGTTACTAGGTGCTTTAATACCAAAAATAAAGTCTGGTAGCATCAATGACCAGAGTTAAAGTATCACGTCCATGACCCTTCCCCAGAATTAATCGAACGGTCTCAGACCTGAAAGGTTAACTCTGTTTCTCTCTCCAAACATGCTGTCAGAAGCACTTGTTAGAAGCTGGATCACTGCTGCAATTGAGAAAATCTGGTTGTCAACTTGCACATAACAAGTTCCCACACAAACAGCAATGAGAATAAAATAAAACAGAAAATGCGGAACAAACTCAGGAGGCCTGGCAGAATCCGTGGAGAGAGCCAGAGTTAACGCTTCGGATCTAAATGACCCTTCTACAGAATAAAATATAAACAGAAACATAGAAACTAGGAGTGGGAGGAGGGCATTCGCCCCCTTCTGCTATTCATTATGATCATGGCTGATCATCCAATTCCGGAACCTGTTCCCTGTAGCCATCTAAGATGGACACCAGTGAATACAAAATGGAAGACTGCAAAGAGTGCAGGGAAAAACGGACATGGTCAAAAGCAAACAGCTTGCAGAAGCTTTCAGCATTGAGACACTTGCAAAAACCGGTTTCCCGACAGCTGCAGAGTTCAGGCAGCGTTGTAAATGGGAAATCCATTTACATATTAATGAGGTGATACCGGGACAGTCCCGGGCACAATAGATACACTCAAGTATCAATCGATACTTTCAATAGCGAAGCAGACACGATGGAGCCAGCGAAGCCAGGACAATGAGTCCTAAGAACCGCCCCAGCCATCAAGGAACGGCCCTAGGATAGGGGGGTTCAAATCATATCAATTGGGAAAAGGCCCAATCGATCCCCAGCAGGTGAGGAAGCCCGCCCCAAGGGGCACGAACCTCCTGGGACCTATAAAAGAAGGTCCCGCACATGGTTCAGTCTCCTGTCTCTGGCCTCCGACTCCAACCTCCAGACTCCTGCCTTTTACACCAGCCGTCGAGCAGCAGCCATCGATAAGTAAGTGCCAAACGACGATCGCTACCTTGACCCAGGCATTACTTATACCCGTGCCGACCAGTAGTAACAAGAAGTTGCAGACCAGAATGGAACGAAGGCCTTGTTCCCTGACCTTGCCTGTTCCTTCTTAGATAAGTATTAGTCGTTTAATGGTAGAAGTAAGTTAGTCTTTAGCGTGTGCATGAGTATTTATTATAATTGTTATAATAAACTCTAACTGTTTGGACTTACTAATTGGTGTATAGCTTTATTACTTTGAACTTGACCTTGATACTTGTGACGGTGTCTCTCACGGCACCTGGCGACTCCAGAGCATAGAAACAAGAAACAGAGCCAAGCGAGTGTTAAGCACACTTCCTCTGCTGGAGGAGTGTTAAACACACTTACTCAGAACGAGCAACATCCCGCTTTTCACCTGTATTCTTTGATCCCTTTAGCCCGAACTCCTCTTGAAAACATACAATGTTTTTGGTGGTCGCAAATTCAACAGGCTTACCACTCTCTGGGTGAAGATATTTCTCCTCATCTCAGTTCTAAATGGTTCACCCTGTATCCTCAGGCTGACCCCTGGTTGTGGATGCCCTTGCCTTTGGGAACATTCTTTCTGCACCTATCTTGTCTAGTCCTGTTTGAATTTTATAGATTTCTATGAGATCGCCCCTCATTCTTCTGAACGCCAGCGAATATAATTCTAACCAACTCAATCTCTCTTCGTACGTCAATCCCGCCATCCCAGGAATCAGTCTGGTAAACCTTTGTTGCACTCTCCCTATAGGAAGAACATCCTTTCTCAGATAAGGAGACCAAATCTGCTCTCAATATTCCAGGTCTCACCAAGGCCCTGTAAAATTGCATCAAGACATCCCTGCTCCTGCACTTGAATCCTCTCACTACGAAGGCTAAAATACCATTTACTTTCTTTACCGCCTGCTGTACCTTTAAAAAATAATAATAATCATTATTGTCACAGTAGGCTTACATTAACACTGTAATGAAGTTAACGTGAAAAGCCCCTAGTCGCCACATTCCGGCGCCTGTTCGGGTACACAGAGGGAGAATTACCTAACAGCACATCTTTCGGGACTTGTAGGAGGAAACTGGATTTGAAACCCATGCAGACACAGGGAGAATGTGCAGACTCCGCACAGTGACCCAAGCCGGGAATCGAATCTGGGACCCTGAGCTGAAGCAACAGCGCTAACCACTGTGCGATCGTGTCGCCCACTGCACGCATACCTGCAGTGACTGGTGTGCAAGGACACCCAGGTCTCGTTGCACATTCCCCTGTCTCAATCTATAGCCATTCAGATAATAATGTGCCCTCTTGGTTTTGCTACAAAAGTGGATAACCTCATATTTATCCACATTATACGCCATCTGCCATACATGATGAAATGCGCCAAGACACTTCATGGGAGCATTATAAAACAAAGTTTTGCATAGAGGTTAGGAGGTCAGATGACCAAAGCTTTCACAAAGAGGTAGGTATTCATTGCCTTAAAGGAAAAAGCAAGGTACAGAAGTAGAGTGGTGGTGAGTGGGAAGCCCATGCGAAATGACCCTTCCACAGAATACTATGTCGAATGTCCCTTTCACAGAATATCTTTTTTGAAGTATTTTTGGTTTGGGAGGGGGACGGGAGTGGCCAAGATATAGTGTGCGGGGGGGGGGGGGGGGGGGAGAGGAAGAGCTTTCTTCACCCTTTAAAGAAATTAGCTGCATGAAATGCTCTCTTGGCGTCAGTTGAACGCCTCACCAGCTCTTCGCCCTCTGGAAGGTTTTGGAAGCGCTGCGCTGCGAATTGGCAGCTGGCGGTTCGGCCGCACTCGGTCGTTCTCGGAGACGAGGTGTTCGGGCATTTCCGGGCTTTTGGCGTGGCCGGGGGAGGGCACTCGGCTGTTTCCGGAGCGCGGGGCGGGCGGGGAAGGGAAACGAAGCAAAGGAAAGCAAACGACACGCGGCGCCATTTTGTGTGTTGACTGTCGGCGGCAGTTGGTTCCTTAAACCTCTGGTAATCCGGCAATGGACGGGTAAGTACCGTAAAGCGACAAAGAGGGAAATATATATCTATGTTAAAAAAAAAACAGGAACGTTGATTAGGTGTAGCTAAATTTGCTGCCCAGGGTCATGTCGATTTGATCCCCTCCCTTCTGAAAATATTCAGGGCGAGCACGATGTTTTATGTCGATAGGTGTGTGTCGTGGTGTCTGAATGGCGGGAATCGAAGGCGGACTCTTTCCCTCTACAGACCCCCTGTGCCGGCAAAGGTTTTTTTTTAACTCCCATCCCACAGTACCTGCTAATTTGGGGGGAGTGAGAGGAGCAATAAGCCCGGGATGGAGTTCAGAGGCGGCCGTGAGCGTCCGGCTCCATTGTTCATCCCGGCCGGGCAGGGCCGAGCTCCCTAGACCACCATCACCCCCAAAGCCGAGCTCCCTAGACCACCATCACCCCCAGGGCCGAGCTCCCTAGACCACCATCACCCCCCAGGGCCGAGCTCCCTAGACCACCATCACCCCCCCAGGGCCGAGCTCTCTAGACCACCATCAACCCCCAGGGCCGAGCTCTCTAGACCACCATCACCCCCAGGGCCGAGCTCCCTGGACCATCATCACTCCCAGGGCTGAGCACCCTGGGCTACCATCACCCCCAGGGCCGAGCCCCTCGGACCACCATCACCCCCAGGGCCGAGCCCCTCGGACCACCATCACCCCCAGGGCCGAATCCCTCGGACCACCATCACCCCCCAGGCCGAGCACCCTGGACTACCATCACCCCCAGGGCCGAGCCCCTCGGACCACCATCACCCCCCCCCCCCCCCCCGGCCGAGCACCCTAGACCACCATCACCCCCAGGGCACCGACTCCATCGAAGGCCAGTCACTGTTGATAACGGGCGATGGCTTCCCTCTGTGTGCGTGTTTGCGCGCTCAATAAACAGACATCTTCGGCCAGTTAAAACGATTCCCGCCACCTCGTTAATCTTACACAAAAAACATATTTAATCGGCGTCAACACCAGGCCACCGGATGAAGAGTTTATTTATTTTGCGGGGGAGGTGATATTGAGAGGGTCGCCCGGGCTTGTGGAGACGGGTCGGTCCAGCAGTGGCGCAGAGCCAGTTTGTGTCAGTCAGCAGTCCTTCTGCTTTATGAAAGCCACAGTTTTTTGTTAACACTTTATTTAACGCGGTAGCGTTTCAAATTAAATGAAAAGATGGACGAGTCGCACCTTATAGGGCGAAATTGTGACATTACCGTAACGCGTTCCTTTCTTGCTCTTGCAGCATTCTCACCGATGTTACAGTTGGCCTAAAGGTAGGTATCAAAATATTTGTGCATCTGTAATTTTTCTATCGGTGCGCTGGACAAAGGTAGCCAGAATAGATGGCAAATTAAAGCTGACCTGCCTGTTGAGGCCTCTTTTTGGTTCTTTATACCCCATGATGCAAATACTGCCCATGAAACCAGCTCGCTGACTATTGTCCAGAGGTGAAGGAACTTAATTTGACAGTTCATGAGATCTGCGGAATTTTGGATCTGTTGAAACTGAAGATTTGGGTTATTTGCCTTAGAATGTCATCGAAAGGGGCTCTTCAGCCCACTGTGTTTGTGATGTCCATCAGGTACCAATCCTTATCCCATTTTCCAGCACTTGGTCCGTAACCTTGTATGCTATAGCATCTAAATGCTTTAAATGTTGACATTTCATGCCTCTTACAGGCTTTTAGGCAGTGGGTTCCAGATTCCCACCACCCTTTGGGTGAAAATGCTTTTCCTCAAATCCCCTCTAAATCTCCTGCCCTTTACTGTAAGCCTATGACTCTGGTTATTGACCCCTCAACTAAGGGGAAAAGTTTCTATGTCTTTCATAATTTTGTTCACCTCAATTGGGTTCCCACAAAAGGGGAGTAACTTTGATCCTATCCAACTTCAGACCACCAGTTTGTTTCACGCATTTCCTGTTTTCACCATGAAAGCACAACATTTCTTCTCGACGTCGCTGATTTAAAGCCATGCATTAACTGAATGCGTTCTTCCTTTTAGTTCTGAAGAAGGGTAATGTGAGCTCAAAACCTGCTGAGTTATAGCTTTCTCTCTTTTTGTATTAAATTGAAGCTAGTCTGAACAGATGTTTTTGATTAACGTGTAGTAAGTATACATTGTTGCAACATCAATGTTTTGTCTTTTTCGAATACTGTTGTTGACCTGTTCATGAGAAGCCAATACTATAATAATAAAATGTATATTTCTCTTCACGCCCGCACCATTCTTTTTCTCAATAAATTACAAATGTGACTTCTTTGATATGTAATATTGGAGACCAAAGAATAACCTGCCATGGACTAAGGCAAAAACAATGGAAGGTCACAGAACAGTGCTTACACATTATCATAGAAAAGTTACAGCACAGAAGGAGGCCATTTGGCCCATCTTGTCCATGCCAGTCTATGGACACCCAGGTGCCCTTTCTAATATAACCTTCCTGCACCTGGTCCTTAGCCCTGTAGATTAGAGCACTTATGGTGCAGATCCAGATACCTTTTAAAAGAGTTTAGGGCAGGGGTGGGCAAACTACGGCCCGCGGGCCGCATGCGGCCCGCCAAAGGTATTTCTGCGGCCCACCAAGTCATTAAAAAAAAAAAAAAAAAATTTTTTTTTTAAGGTTAATGGGGGGGGGGGGGCTGTTGGGTTACTTACTGGTATAGGGTGGATACGTTGACTTGAGTAGGGTGATCATTGCTCGGCAGAACGTCGAGGGCCGAAGGGCCTGTTCTGTGCTGTACTGTTCTATGTTCTATATGAGGCGCCCAGAATCATAACCGGGTGAAGTAATTATTTTACTTAATATACTATGCGGCCCTTTGTGAATTGTGAATTTCTGAATGTGGCCCTTGCACGGAAAAGTTTGCCCACCCCTGGTTTAGGGTCTCTGCCTCGACCACCAACACAGCAACACATTTCAGTTTCTCACGACCCTCTGCGTAAAAAATTTTTTTTCCTCATGTCCATTCTACACCTTCTGCTACTTATCTTCAATCTATGTCCCCTGGTTCTAGGATTCTCCACCATGGCAAACAACTTTATCCTGTCCACTCTTACCCTCATAATTTTGTACGCTCCCATGGCCTTCTGTTCCATGGAGAATAACCCCAACCTATCCAATCTCTCTTTGTTGCCACACTTTTGCCCTGGCAACATTCCCGTAAACCTCCTCCACTCTCTCCAGAGCAATAACATCATTCCTGTAATGTGACCAGAACTGCACACAATATTCCAGTTGTGGCCTCTCCACGGTTTTCTCCAATTCCAACATTATATCCTTACATTTATGCACTTGGCCAGAATCACACTGGATGATGTGGTGAACTGTGATTCACCATAAAATCATTTTGTATAATATCTTCAACAATTTTTTAAAAAATTGGTGTCGAGGTAAATTGCTCTTGATGGGATAATCTGGCATATCACATGGGCCAATGAGGTGCAAATTACAGAGCACCTTGCGAGCTATGTGTTTACATGAATCTTTTACGTTACACAGGGAATAAACTACTGTGTATATTCATTTAGCATTTTACAGATTTTTTCATTTTACATATGTTCCTATGATATCTGAGTAAGAAGTCTTACAACACCAGGTTAAAGTCCAACAGGTTTGTTTGGAATCACCGCTTTCAGAGCGCAGCCATTTCGTAGAATGGACGTGAGTGACTCACCTAATGAAGGAGCTGCGCTCTGAAAGCTAGTGATTCCAACCAAACCTGTTGGACTTTAACCTGATGCTGTAAGACTTCTTACTGTGCCCACCACAGTCCATCGCCGGCATCTCCACATTATGATATCTCAGATTACTCCCATTGAGAGCAATTTACCCCTACACCAATTATTTTAAAGTTGTTGAATATGTTACATAAAATAACAGGTGAATCACAGTTCTCCACATCATCAAGTGTGATTTTGGTCCTATGCATAATGCGAATCGACTTCTGTAGAGCGGGAAAAAAACACCTGCAAGGGTCTTTTGGGCTGAATGACCTGTTTTCATGCTTTAAATGCTATGTAAGTAAAATGAAAACAAAATAATTGATAGAAAATTTAGGGCATTTTAAATTATTCTAAAGCTTTCATTTGCAATGTAGGTTTCAAGCTCTCATTGAAAGTTGGAATTCCTTGAAAATAATTCATGTCTGATGTACCTTATTTATCTCGTACTGCTGCTGCATATCAAGGTTTTTGGAGATTAAAGACCAATTGCCACCTTGCAAAACACACTTACATAAACTACCTGTTTATGTGCAGCCTCTAGAGCTGTCTCTAGAGCTGGCAGCTACCTCATTTGCTACACAATTCTGTCGCTGTAGTCATAATTGCAATTGACAACAGAATGTTACATGTACTATGAAATGTTTCATAATTATTGTCTCTTCCCATCTTGATACTGTTATGTATCAAAAACAAGCCTAGGTTCATAAGAGACAACAGTAGAATAATGTTAGTTTGCACACATCAGAAGACTAAACAGATGGCTTTGGCAATATACTTGTTTTTTTTTCTGCCTGTGCCTGTACTTAAGCAAAAATAGAAAAATATTTTTGAAGTTAGTGGGCTGACTAGAGGACAATTCTCAATCCAGAAGCGGTTCCAAAATTGGAAGAATGTGGCTGTGTTGGAGGGGTGCCTTTTGGATGGGACGTTAAGCAATGCCCTATCTGTCTCCTCAATTGGATGTAAACAATCCTATAGCTCTATTTGAGGAAGACAAAGGGAGCTCCCCAATGTCCTGGCTAACATTTATTTCATTGCATTTTGTGCAAATTGGCTACGGCATTTTACTGCAGTACAAAACTGGTTATACTTCAGAAGTTCTTTGGCTGTGAAAATTTTTGGGATATTCCAGTGTCATGAAAAGCACCATATAAATGTAAGCTTTTGTCAGTGGGAGTCATGGAGCCGAGGCGAAATCAAGTACTGGTTTTGAACAAAGAACAAAGAAAAGTACAGCACAGGAACTGGCCTTTCGGCCCTCCAAGCCTGTGCCTACCATGCTGCCCATCTAAACTAAAATCTTCTGCACTTCCGGGGTCTGTATCCCTCTGTTCCTATCCTATTCATGTATTTATCAAGATGCCCTTAAACGTCACTATCATCCCTGCCTCCACGACCTCCTCCGGCAGCGAGTTCCAGACACCCACTACCCTCTGTGTAAAAAAAAAACTTGCCTCGAACATCCCTCTAAACCTTGCCCCTCGCACCTTAAACCTATGCCCCCTGGTAATTGACCCCTCTACCCTGGGAAAAAGCCTCTTGACTATCCACTCTGTCTATGCCCCTCATAATTTTGTAGACCTCTATCAGGTCTCCCCTCAACCTCGGTTGTTGCACTGAGAACAAACCGAGTTTATTCTTTTTTTTGTAATTAATTTTTATTGAAATTTTTTTTAACAGAAAATATAACAACAAACAATGAAAAGCAACAATAAAACACCTTAATAACTGTAACTCCCCAAGACCGTATCAACGCCTGTATCACCCCCAAACCCAGTAAACAACCAGAGAACTCAAAAATAAGTTAAATTAAAATTAAATAAGCAAAGCATAGTCAATGCGCCCCCCCCCCCCCCCCCCCCCCCCCGGGTTGCTGCTGTTGCTTACCCAGTACCCTATCGCTGAGCCAGAAAGTCGAGGAAAGGTTGCCACCGCCTAAAGAACCCTTGTACCGATCCTCTCAGGGCAAATTTGAGCTCCAGTTTGATAAATCCCGCCATGTCATTGATCCAGGTCTCCACGCTTGGGGGGTCTTACATCCTTCCACTGTAGCAAGATCCTCCGCCAAGCTACTAGGGACGCAAAGGCCAGCACACCGGCCTCTTTCGCCTCCTGCAATCCCGGCTCCACCCCAACCCCAAAAATCGCGAGTCCCCAGCCTGGCTTGGCCCTGGATCCTACCACCCTCGACACCGTTCTCGCCACCCCCTTCCAGAACTCCTCCAGTGCCGGGCATGCCCAGAACATATGGGCATGGTTCGCTGGACTCCCCGAACACCTGACACACCTGTCTTCGCCCCAAAAGAACCTACTCATCCTAGACCCGGATATGTGGGCCCGGTGCAGCACCTTGAATTGGATGAGGCTAAGCCGCGCACATGAGGAGGAAGAGTTAACCCTCTCCAGGGCATCAGCCCATGTCCCATCTTTGATCTGTTCCCCCAGTTCCCCTTCCCACTTAGCCTTTAGCTCCTCTACTGACGCCTCCTCCACCTCCTGCATTACCTTGTAGATATCAGATATCTTCCCATCCCCGACCCAACCCCCCGAAAGCACCCTGTCACTCACCCCCCTCGCGGGAAGCAAAGGGAATCCCTCCACCTGCCGCCTAGCAAACGCCTTTACCTGCAGATACCTGAACATGTTCCCCGAGGGGAGCTCAAATTTCTCCTCCAACTCTCCCAGGCTCGCAAACCTCCCATCAATGAACAGGTCCCTCAGCTGTCTGATGCCCGCTCTGTGCCAACCCTGGAACCCACCATCAATGTTCCCCGGGACGAACCGATGGTTCCCCCTTAGCGGAGCCTCCATCGAGCCCCCCACTTCCCCCCTATGTCGCCTCCACTGCCCCAAATCTTGAGGGTAGCCGCCACCACCGGACTCGTGGTGTACCTCGTAGGAGGGAGCGCCCACGGCGCCGTTACCAGGGCCCCCAGGCTTGTGCCACCACAAGACGCCATCTCCAACCGTTTCCATGCTGCCCCCTCCATCACCCACTTGCGCACCATCGACACATTGGCCGCCCAATAATACCCCGAGAGATTGGGTAACGCCAGCCCTCCACCATCTCTACCCCGCTCCAAGAAGACCCTCTTCACCCTCGGGGTCCCATGCGCCCAAACAAAGCTCATGATACTGCTAGTCACCCTCCTAAAAAAGGCCCTAGGGATAAAGATGGGCAAACAAATCGTGTTTAACTAACTTAGGGCAGCACGGTAGCATAGTGGTTAGCATCAATGCTTCACAGCTCCAGGGTCCCAGGTTTGATTCCCGGCTGGGTCACTGTCTGTGTGGAGTCTGCACGTCCTCCCCGTGTGTGCGTGGGTTTCCTCCGGGTGCTCCGGTTTCCTCCCACAGTCCAAAGATGTGCGGGTTAGGTGGATTGGCCATGCTAAATTGCCCGTAGTGTCCTAAAAAGTAAGGTTCAGGGGGAGTTGTTGGGTTACGGGTATAGGGTGGATACGTGAGTTTGAGTAGGGTGATCATTGCTCGGCACAACATCGAGGGCCGAAGGGCCTGTTCTGTGCTGTACTGTTCTAAATTCTAAATTCTTCTAAACACTGAAAGAGGAACAAGAACCTCGGGAGAACCGTCATTTTGACGGACTGCACTCTACCCGCCAGCGATAGCGGCACCATGTCCCACCTTTTAAATTCCTCCTCCATCTGCTCCACAAGCCTGGTAAAATTAAGCTTATGGAGAGTCCCCCAACTCCTGGCCACCTTCAGATACCCCAGGTATCTGAAACTCTTCACTGCCCTCTTAAACGGGAGCCTCCCAATTCCCTCCTGATCACCCAGGTGTACTACAAATACCTCACTCTTGCCCAGATTTAACTTGTAGCCCGAGAAGCTCCCAAACTCAGCCAACAGCTCCATCACCCCCGGTATTCCCCCCCCCCTCAGGGTCCGCCACATACAACAGCAGGTCGTCCGCATACAGCGATACCCTATGTTCTTCCCCACCCCGCACCAGGCCCCTCCACCTCCCCGACTCAGCGCCAAAGCCAAAGGTTCTATCGCCAGTGCAAAAAGCAAAGGGGACAGGGGGCACCCCTGCCTGGTCCCACGGTAGAGCCTGAAGTACTCTGATCTCCTTCCATTGGTAACTACACTCGCCATCGGGGCCTCGTAGAGCAACCTCACCCATTTGATGAACCCCTCCCCGAATCCGAACCGCTCCAGCACCTCCCACAGGTACCCCCACTCAACTCTATCAAACGCCTTCTCTGCATCCAGCGCCACCACTATCTCCGCCTCCCCCTCCACCGCCGGCATCATAATAACATTTAACAATCTCCGCACATTCGTGTTAAACTGTCTACCCTTGACAAATCCTGTCTGATCCTCATGTATCACCCCTGGCACACAGTCCTCTATCCTGGTGGCCAGGATCTTCGCCAGCAACTTAGTGTAAACATTGAGGAGCGAGATTGGCCTATATGATCCACACTGCAAGGGGTCCTTATCCCGCTTCAGGATCAGAGAGATCAGCGCCCGTGACATCGTTGGGGGCAAAGCCCCCCCCCCCCCCCCCCCCCCCCGATGCCTCATTGAAGGCTCGCACCAACAGGGGGCCCACCAGATCCGCATACTTTTTATAGAATTCCACCGGGAACCCATCCGGCCCCGGCGCCTTACCTGACTGCATTTGACCAATCCCCCTGACATGGGGCCCCCAGCCCCTCCACCAGCTCCTCTTGCACCTTTGGGGAACGTAGCCTGTTCATGAAGCTCTCCACCCCCCCCCCCCCCCCCCCCCCCCAAACCGGTGGCTCCGACCGGTACAGTTCCTCGTAAAAGTCCCTAAAGACCCCATTCACCTCTGCCCCCTTCTGCACCACATTCCCACCCTTATCCGTCACTCCACCAACTTCCCTAGCCGCATCTCGCTGCGGAGCTGATGCGCCAACATCCTGCTCGCCTTCTCCCCATACTCTTATCCCGCGCCTTGCGCCCTCCTCCATTGTGTCTCCGCCTTTCTGGTGGTCAACAAGTCGAACTTGGCCTGCAAACTACGCCGTTCCCCCAGCAGCCCCTCCCCCGGGGCCTCCGCGTACCTCCTATCCACGTCTAGGAGCTCCCCCACCAGTCTCTCCTTCTCCCTCCGGGCCCGGATGGAAATCAGCTCCCCCCGGATCACTGCTTTCAGAGCCTCCCCGACCATCCCCACCCGGACCTCCCCCATGTCGTTGGTCTCAAGATACCCCTCAATATTTCCCCGGACCCTCCTACACACCTCATCAGCCAGCATCCCCACATCCAGGCGCCACAGCGGGCGCTGGTCCCGCGCCTCTCCCATCTCCAGATCGACCCAGTGCGGAGCAGGGTCTGAAATTGCTATGGCCGAGTACTCGCCATCCTGCACCTTCGGGATCAATCCCCTGTTCAGGACGAAAAAATCTATTCGGGAGTAAACCCTATGCACATGGGAGAAAAAGGAATACTCCCGCGCCCTCGGCCTCCCAAACCTCCAGGGATCCACCCCTCCCATCTGGTCCATAAATCCCCTCAGCACCTTGGCCGCCGCCGGCCTCCTACCCGTCCTTGAACTGGACCGGTCCAGTGGGGGATCTAGCACCGTGTTAAAGTCTCCCCCCATGATCAGGCCCCCTGCCTCCAGGTCCGGAATGGGGCCCAACATGCACCTCATAAAACCAGCATCATCCCAATTTGGGGCATACACATTAACCAGCACCACCTTCTCTCCCTGCAACCTACCCTTCACCATAATATATCTGCCCTCCTTGTCCGCCACCGCCTCGAACGCCACCCTCTTCCCCACCAGAATCGCCACCCCCCTCCCCACCAGAATCGCCACCCCCCGGTTCTTTGCGTCTAATCCTGAGTGGAAAATCTGCCCCACCCACCCCTTCCTCAGACGAACCTGGTACGCCACCTTCAAGTGGGTCTCCTGGAGCATGGCCACGTCTGCCTTCAGCCCCTTCAAATGAGAGAATACCCTAGCCCTCTTAACCGGACCATTCAGCCCCCTCACGTTCCAGGTGATCAGCCGGATGAGAGGGCACCCCGCCCCCTACCCCTCCGACTAGCCATAGCTCATCGACTGCTCGCCCCAGGCCAGCCCACCCTGCCCGACCCATCCCCCATGACGAAACCGCCTCCCCTCTACCCCCCCCCGGCCCACACGAGCTCTCTCCCGGCCCTTCCAGCAGCAACCCGGTATTCCCCCACCCCCCCAGGCTAGGACCCCTCCTAGCCGCGACGCACCCTCCATGGTACTTCCGTGAGTCAGCTGACTTCTGCTGACCCCGGCAACTGCCGCCAAAACCCGGCCCCTCCCGACATGGGGTCATCCCCCCTCCTGCCACACTTCCTTGGCACCGCTTCGGTGCGGGAAAAAACCAGTAGAGGCCACGCCCCCACCACCAGCTCCACCCCCCCCCCGCCCCGCAGCGCGGGAAATCAGAGGAAAGCCCGCGCTTTCACACTGCCCCACCCCACCCTTCTGACGCAGCTCCCCAAATTCCAGCTCCACCCCATCCCCCAGCCCCATACAGAAGAGACAATAAAATAAAAACCAAACTCCCAACATTCCCCACATAACCCAAGACCATACCCAACAGACCCACCCGAAAACAGAGCAAAAACCAGCATAGAAAACACATGTCAAAATTACAAAAACAGCAACAGCAACAACCGTAGTGCACCGGACCCCGCAGCCCCCAGACCCTAGTTCGAGTCCAGCTTCTCCGCCTGTACAAAGGCCCACGCCTCCTCCGGGGACTCGAAGTAGTAGTGCCGGTCCTTGTATGTCACCCACAGACGCGCAGGCTGCAGCATTCCAAATTTGACCTGCTTGGCATGCAGCACCGCCTTCGTCCGGTTAAACCCGGCCCGCCGCTTAGCCACCTCCGCACTCCAGTCCTGGTAGATTCGCACTACCGAATTCTCCCACTTGCTGCTCCTCTCTTGGCCCAGCGCAGCACACACTCCCGGTCACTGAATCGCTACAACCGCACCAGCACCGCCCGAGGGGGTTCATTCGTCTTGGGCCTCCTGGCCAGCACTCTGTGGGCTCCCTCAAGCTCCAGGGGCAAGTGGAAGGACCCCGCTCCATTCAACGAGCTCAGCATCGTGGTCACATAAGACGGAAGATCCGACCACTCCAGCCCCTCCGCCAGGCCCATGTTGGCTCTATGCGGAGTAATCCGGTCATTCATATTACCCTGCTATATCCCTGCCCATTCAATTTTCCTTATTATTGTTCAATCAACAGCCAGTTCAAGGTCATTACAACTCACTGCTTAAAATGAATGAAATGAAAAATGAAATGAAATGAAAATCGCTTATTGTCACGAGTAGGCTTCAATGAAGTTACTGTGAAAAGCCCCTAGTCGCCACATTCCGGCGCCTGTCCGGGAGGCTGGTACGGGAATCGAACCGTGCTGCTGGCCTGCTTGGTCTGCTTTAAAAGCCAGCGATTTAGCCAAGTGAGCTAAACCAGCCCCTATTCTCTTACCGTCCATATGCCTATCCAATGACCATTTGAATGCGTTTAGTGTTGGCGAGTCCACTACTGTTGCAGGCAGGGCATTCCACGCCCTTACTACTCTCTGAGTAAAGAACCTATCTCTGACATCTGTCCTCTATCTATCTCCCCTCAATTTAAAGCTTTGTCCCCCTCGTGCTGGACATCACCATCCGAGGAAAAAGGCTATCTAATCCTCTGATCATCTTGTATGCCTCAATTAAGTCACCTCTTAACCTTCTCTCTAACGAAAACAGCCTCAAGTCCTTCAGCCTTTCCTCATAAAGATCTTCCCTCCATACCAGGCAACATCCTTGTAAATCTCCTCTGTACCCTTTCCAATGCTTCCACATCCTTCCTATAATGTGGCGACCAGAACTGCACGCAATACTCCAAATGCGGCCGCACCAGAGTTTTCTACAACTGCAACATGACCTCATGGCTCCGAAACCCAATTCCTCTATCAATAAAAGCTAACACACCGTACACCTTCTTAACAACCCTCTCAACCTGGGTGCCAACTTTCAGGGATCTATGGACATGGATACCGAGATCTCTCTGCTCGTCCACACTACCAAGAATCTTACCATTAGCCCAGTACTCTGTCTTCCTGTTATTCCTTCCAAAATGAATCAGCTCACACTTTTCTGCATTAAACTCCATTTGCCACCTGTCAGCCCAGCTCTGCAGCTTATCTATGTCCCTCTGTAACTTGTAACATCCTTCTGCACTGTCCACAACTCCACCGACTTTAGTGTCATCTGCAAATGTACTCACCCATCCTTCTACGCCCCCCTCCAGGTCATTTATAAAAATGACAAACAGCAGCGGCCCCAAAACAGATGCTTGTGGTACACCACTAGTAACTGGACACCAGTCAGAACATTTCCCATCAACCACCACCCTTTGTCTTCTATCAGCTAGCCAATTTCTGATCCAAACTGTTAAATCACCCTGAATCCCATGCCTCTGTATTTTCTGCAATAGCCTACCATGGGGAACCTTATCAAACGCTTTACTGAAATCCATATACACCACATCAACTGCTTTACCCTCATCCACCTGTTTGGTCACCTTCTCGAAGAACTCAATGAGGTTTGTGAGGCACGACCTACCCTTCACAAACCATGTTGACTATCTCTAATCAAATTATTCCTTTCCAGATGATTATACATCCTATCTCTTATAAATCTTTCCAAGACTTTTCCCACAACAGAAGTAAGGCTCACTGGTCTATAGTTACCGGGGTTATCTCTACTCCCCTTCTTGAACAAGGGGACAACATTTGCTATCCTCCACCTTCTGGCACTATTCCTGTAGACAAAGATGACTTAAAGATCAAAGTCAAAGGCTCAGCAATCTCCTCCCTAGCTTCCCAGAGAATCCTAGGATAAATCCCATCCGGCCCAGGGGATTTATCTATTTTCACATTTTCCAGAATCGCTAACACCTCCTCCTTATGAACCTCAAGCCTTTCTAGTCCAGTAGCCTGTATCTCAGTATTCTCCTCGACAACTTTGTCTTTTTCCTGTGTGAATACAGATGAAAAATACTCATTTAGCACCTCTCCTATCTCCTCGGACTCCACGCACAACTTCCCACTACTGCCCTTGACTGGCCCTACTCTTACCGTAGTCATTCTTTTATTCCTGACATATCTATAGAAAGCTTTAGGGTTATCCTTGATCCTACCTGCCAAAGACTTCTCATGTCCTTGCCTGGCTCTTCTTAGCTCTCTCTTTACAGCCTTCCTAGCTAACTTCTAGCTCTCAAGTGCCCTAACTGAACCATCACGTCTCATCTTTACATAAGCCTCCTTCTTCCTCTTGACAAGTGTTTCAACTGCTTTAGTAAACCATGGTTCCCTCGCTCGACCACTTACTCCCTGCCTAACAGGTACATACTTATTAAGGACACGCAGTAGCTGTTCCTTGAACATGCTCCATATTTCCATTGTGCCCATCCCCTGCAGTTTTCCTCTCCAGCCGATGCATCCTAAGTCTTGCCTCATCGCATCATAATTGCCTTTCCCCCAGCTATAACTCTTGCCCTGCGGTGTATACCTATCCCTTCTGGTAGTGTGGCGACCAGAATTGAACACTATACTCCAAATGTGGCCTAACTAAGGTTCTATACAGTTACAGCATCACTTGTCAATTTTTATACTCGATGACCTTCACCACCTGTGTTGCCCTTTTCAGTGACCTGTGGACCTGTACACCTAGATCTCTCTGACTGTCAATACTCTTGAGGGTTCTACCATTCACTGTATATTCCCTACCTGCATTAGCCTTTCCAAAATGCATTACCTCACATTTGTGAGGTCTTAGTTGGAATTTGCTGTCAGTTGTGCTGTATTCCTTATTTACGTGGAATATGTTGCGTAATGTACACTGAGAATTCTCAGAAGACTGGTTGCTTTCCATTGGTGCTGTTGTTGTTCTGGTTGTTGAATTGTAAAAATTTTAAATTGGTGTCAAACCAGTATTTTCTCTGGATTTTCTTAATACAGCAATTGGGAGTTTTGACATAAAATCCCCTCTATTTGGGCATGATTTTAAAAATACCTAATCTTAATTGTACTGACGTTCTCACAACCTGACTCCTCTTTGATCAAGCTGTTGACTTGTACAGTTCATGGATTCCTAGGTATATACTTGATCTCAAATTTCTATTTGCATTGACTAAAACAGTCACTTGTTTGCTGAGGTTGGAAGTTATTCCCTCACTATTGAACGTTTATATTTTGGCAGAGCTTTATTTCAGATACCATTATGGGGTGGGTGTTTCCTTCATGCACAATATTAATAGTATTTAAATTTTTGGTCTTCATTTCTGAGAGGCAGCTAAATTGGAGAATCATTAAAGCTGCATTTGAATTTACAATTGTGACCTGTTCAGCATGTTTTCATTACTTTGTATAAAATGATATTAAGATCATTATGATGTTGCAGCGCCTAAAAGATTTGAAAGTAGCCAATTTTGTTGACATTTGATTTTTACTATTTATTTATTCAAATCTTTGGAATAACTAAAAAACTGGTATGATCTGACAGAAAGACAATAAAGGAGTACTCCTAGTTGCTTCTTGCTTTATTTATCCATTGAAAGGAAAAATTGAGAAAAAGTGTTGTCTTTTTTAAGCTATTTCAATATAGCTTAATTAGACTTCCGGCTATTTTGTCCTTTTTTGGAAATATATTCCTAGGTATCTGGCACTCTTGTCTTTCTAGATGGTAGTGGTCATGGGTTTGGAAGGTGGTGTCTAAGGAACCTTGGAAGTGCACCTTGAAGATGGTGTACACAGCTGCCACTGTTTGCCGGTGGTGGATTGTTTGAATGTTTGTCCAGAAAACCAGACATTCTTGAGATTCAATTAAGTTGGTGATAACTCGCCTGTTTTTCAGGTGTTTGACAGCAGGCAGTGTAACACAGATTCTGAGGCATACGTCTGCTTCAAAAGAAGCACCCAGGGCCTGTGTTCAAACAGACATTAGTGTAAACACTAAGAACACTAGTGTGAATTTGTGCTTTGCCCCCCCCCCCCAACGTAATTGGTTCGTCCTGAATGCAGCTGCCGAGAATGACAATGTTGCCTGGCACTACCGCTGAGCTAAATGGGATAAATTTCAAACCGATTATAGCAACTCCAGACTGGGCAACCATAGGGCACTGTGGACCATTAGCAGCAGAATTGTGCTTGCGAACCATCAGTAAGCCTATCTGGCATATCTCCCACTCTGCCATAACTAAGCCAGGGGATCAACCAAAGTTCAATGAACTGCAGGAGGGCATACCAGGAGCAGCACCTGGCATACTTAAAAATGAGGTGTTGACCATGAAACTGTTGTCAATTGTAAAAACCCATCTGGTTCTCTAATGTCCTTTAGGGAAGGAAATCTGTTGTTCTTACTTGGTCTGGCCTACATGTGACTCCAGACCCACTAAATGTGGTTGACTCTTAACTGCCCCCTCGAGGGCAATTAGGGCTGGGTAATAAATGCTGGCACGTCCCATGAAAATTTTTTAAAAAAAGATATGGTTATGGGTGTTGGACATCTGCCATCTTAGGTCCAGGATATCACTGCAGGAGTTCCTCCAGGTAGTTTCCAGGCTCACCATCTTCAACTGCTTCAGTAATGACCTTTCTCCATCATATAAGGTCAGAAGTGGGGATGTTCACTGACGATTACACCATGTTCGGCACTATTTCCGACAGTAACATTCACGTTGTACAAGTGCCGGGCAATGACGATCTCTCAACAAGAGTGGATCTAACCATCGTCCCATGGCATTCATTACAGCAGCTGAACCCCCACTATCAACATCCTGGGGGTTAACATTGACCAGAAACTTAACTGGACTAGCTGTATAAGGGGAGACGGTGGTATTGCCAGAGGACTCTCCAGGGGTTGGTTTAGCACAGTGGGCTAAACAGCTGACTTTTAATGCAGAACCAGGCAGCCAGCAGCGCAGGTTCAATTCCTGTACCGGCCTCCCCGAACAGGTGCAGACATGTGGTGACTAGGGGGTTTTCACAGTAACTTCATTGAAACCGACTTGTGACAATAAGCGATTATTATTAGCCAAAGATCCAGTGTAATGCTCTGGGGACCATGGTTCTAATCGCACCATGGAAAATGGTGAAATTTGAATTCAATAAATAACTGGAGTCAAAGATTTAATGATGACCATGAATTAATTGGCAATTGTTGTAAAAAACCCTCTGTCACTAATGTCCTTTAGGGAAGGAAATCTGCAACCCTTATCTGGTCTGTTCTACATGCGACTCCAGACTCAGAGCAATGTGGTTGACTCTTAAAATGTCTTCTGAATGCTGGACCAACCAGTGATGACTATGTCCCCATATCAAATATAAACAAATGCTGACCCAGCCCACGTCCCATGAATGAATTTTTAAAAACTGAAGTCAGACCACTGCCAGCTTCGACCAGAAAATGCAGAAAAAATTCAATGCTAGGAGGTGAAGACATGGTGCCCCTGTTTATCACTGGTTTATCCCATTTGTGACCTCTGTGCTCTCCTTCCTGATCACCTCTGTTTCTGAGAATGCCACCCCTGTCCCAACAACTACCAAAACATCACAGTGACTTGAGCTGCCTGGTGATACCCAACAGGCATATGCAGTTTCTGGTTTGGTGGAAAACCCCAAAATCTGGCCTAGCCTCAATTCCAGGGGTGCTGGATTTTGGGTGTTGGACCTGCATTAATGTTTTCGAGAATTTTCCTGTTAATTGGATTCCCGTCTTAACCCAGTTATTTCCCCCCTCGTCCATCTCTATCTGCGTGTTCGCTCTTGATTTCCATCAGGATATGGATTAGAATTTGTAAAATAGAAATCTTTTCTTGAGCATAGTTTTTACTTGAAGATCCTGTTTTTGTTTTCACAACTTAACTTTTAAAATTATGTAATTTATATCTCGTTATTACAATATGCATGTAAGAAAATGGAAGCCGTTGCAGATTTATGTGGCGTAGAAATTATTGGGGCTGTATTTATTTGAAATGTTTTTGTTGGTTTGTAGATCTAGTTGGGGAAAAGGAAGTAAATACCATATGTTGTGTTTACAAAATCTTTTTATTCTGTATGCTATGTAAGTACACACAAAGCTTATTAGCAATATTCCCATTCACATTTCTCTAATTCTTGGTACTAATCCACCAATAAGGCAAAATTGTTAATGACACTGCAAAACACCAGGCCCACTAAATCTAAATGTAAGTAAGCAGCAAATAAGAAAACTAACTTGAATTCTGGAGCATTGAGTCTTGAATTGCCATGGATTGTGGGTCATCAACTGCTTAGAGAAGTTGATTTCACATCTTTTGAACTGATGTGCTGAAGTAACAAGGACTCACAGAGGGTAAAGTTCTGGAATATTACTGTGGCTTTTATTGTAATAAGCTAAACAAGAAAAATAACACTGTTGAAGACACATGGTCACCTAATAAATTAACGAGCTAGGCTTGTCTTATCAGATGGAAATATTACTACTGGATAAATAGACTTTTTTATCGGACCTTTAAGTCATACTATGCAATGCCAATATGGTAACAAAATTATTTTTCTTAACAGGAAAAAATGCATCTCTATATCTCTGCTGACGACCGTTAGCAATTTTGAGCAGGAGACATTAGGCTCCTTTAAATAAGACTTGGAAACAGGTCATAATAAAACCTTTTGTATCATAACCCTTGATTGTAGAGTTTAATGAATTGGTAACAGTTGAATTAAGTTTTATCACTGATTTTTGATTTGTATTTTCTTCTCTTGGTTGTCCCACAGATTTCATGTTTCTATAAATATGTGTTGATTGTAACTGCTTGACAGTATTATGAGGAAACATTTTAATCACATTGATTTCTACAAGTCATTTTGAAAAATCAGTTCATGAGAGTAGTTTTTCTGAATGGTATGATTGTTATATTTAATTTTTGCAGCGGGGATCTGACGAACTTTCTGGCACCATTCTCAGCAGCTCAAACTCTACCATGAGCAGTGTGGTTGTTACTGGTAGGTTGTCTAGTCCATAGTTGAGAACTGTAGTTCTTTGGTATGACTCTTGTATTACAATATAAGCATTATGTCAAGGACACCCTACTGAATGATGGCTTGGTGCTTCCCTACAGGGTGGGATGGTTGTACAGAGGTAATGCAATCGCTTACATGTTTTTAAATCAGTTATTTGATCAGTCAGTGCATTGCCAGCACAGTTGATGAATGAGATTAGGGAGGAAAATTGCAGAATTTTCCCTCCAGGATAAATCCAAAAATCCTGCTTCATAATTGGCAGGGTAGTAACGTGTGAATGTTTTTTTTTCTGGTGCATTTTGTATGTTTTGAAATGGAACATTTCCTGAATTTTTAAGCATGGTCAGTTGCTGAGATGATGGTTGGCCATATTGCATTTAAGTGAGTCTTTAAAGGTATGTGCAATAGTCAAGCTTTCCTCTCCTTTTGACTTTACTCCTCTGCAGAAGTACAACTGAGATTATGAACACTGGGTGCAGGGAAATTAAATCTGTGTTCTCTGTTGCTGCAATCTCTCACCACTTCAAATCAGATATCCAGTGTGGCATTGAGAACATTTCTGAAATACCCAGTGTAGTAGGTCTACAGTGTTTTCCAAACTTTTCCCCACGACCCACTTTTGCCCGATCTTTGCAAAACACGCATGAATATAAAAAGCGAGCCTGTTTGGTCCTCACAATCTCACTTGAATCTGGTTCAAAGGAGGAGAGGACAATGCACACATCAGGTGCAGATATCAGCCCGTTCCTTTGTGCCGTCTTCATCTTTATCAAAATGGAAAATCCAACCTTGCACATAGGTCGTCGTGAGGGGCAGTAGCAACCAGATGTGGTTTTACTCAGCACTGGATACTCCGAGGAGATGCTACACCAGAATGCTGACAGCCTTATGGGTATTTGGGGTGTTTCAATGTGGTATTACAGATCAGCTACAACAGTGTAGTCCTGAGTCAGCTCTAAATTAATAGCTGATTCTGGGGTCTCAACCCAAAACATTGTTCATCCACCACTTCTCTTTCAAAATCTGAATCTACTCTTATTTGCCTGTACTTCCCTGCATATATCATACATTGGCTTTGCATCCTTATTTGCATTGGCACAATTGTCAAACCCATACCTCAAGAAATAATCTTTGTACTGCTTTGTTGCCGTGTTAGTTCCTTCGTTGTCGGCTATTAACCAGAGGCCCTGCAACTCTGCACAGAGCTGACACTAGCACTGCTCTGTCCTGCCCTGGGTTCTGAACAGCGCTCTCCCAGAGATTCTATTGTGAGATTGTGTCCAAAGGTAAACTGTCTATTTGAGTCTCTGGCAGTCTCTTCCTTATCAGAAAACCATTCATCTTCACAAGTTCACTTGCTTTGCTTGCCAGTAGATGGAAGTTGGAAGCAACTCTGCTCTGTGATTTGGTGCCAGAAACACGTTCCTGGAGGACACTCGGACATAAAGTGTGTATGCAGGGCGTGTGACCTACTCTCTGCTGCCACTTATGGCCAGAAAACTCCACACAGCCTTATTTATTTTCATTTAAAAGGCGACAGCAGCTGCCATTCTCAATGTAAAAGCCAGTAGCGATTGTTGGGGTGCTTTTTCCGCGATTAGGACCACTGCCGTAATGGCACGACTAATCACTCCACGACCGTTCCGAAACCCACGAATCGAGACCCACACAAAACCTTGGCCTGCAACACAGTCTTGCAAAGAGAACTGCCACGATAAACTAGTTTCTATTTTGTTCAGTTCACATACAAGAAAGAGTCAAATAAACTGATTGAAAATAACTGTTCCTTAAATGTCCTTAATATTTAACATTCTATTCAATTGCAATCTGTTCAGTCTTAACAATCAGCGTAGAAAGCAATTGCTTTGAATCATTTAATGCAGAAATTAGCAGAATTTGGGATCATTCATTTCTCTACTTTATGGTTAAATCCAGCAGATAATTCATGGAAATCTACAATATGGTAATATTGTGCATCAGAAGGGCAGCACGGTGGCCTAGTGGTTAGCACAACTGCCTCACGGCGCTGAGGTCCCAGGTTCGATCCCGGCTCTGGGTCACTGTCTGTGTGGAGTTTGTACATTCTCCCTGTGTCTGCGTGGGTTTCGCCCCCACAACCCAAAAATGTGCAGAGTAGGTGGATTGGCCACGCTAAATTGCCCCTTAATTGGAAAAAATAATTGGGTAATCTAAATTTATTTATTTTTTAAATATTGTGCATCAGGGATCAATAAATTAGTAGTTTCGGAATGCAACTGAAAAGGGAAAATAAACAGTGACTAAGGATATTTTATATTGAGGTTAATTCCAAATTTTCTACCTGTGTTTCGCTATGATGTAGTACCCAAGATGATCACCTCCGGCACTCATGCAGTTATTAATAAATATTCTTCCTATTGATGGAAATAGTATTTTTAATTCATAATTTATAAACTAGCTGAGCCAGCTGTTAACTTGTGGAGGCTTCCCACAATCTTTGCTGACAGGGATCAAGCAAATTCTGAATTTTGCATATGGCATGTCCCTGATGTATTAGGTGATCGACTGTAAAGGGCTTGGATGCATGGAAGATTGATGACAGAATGAATCATGTGATCTTAAAATGAAGGCAATGATGCACCCATTCTTCGCTACAAGAGCAGGTGCCTCTTTTTTCTGTGTCTGAATCAGCTTCCCAAGGGTGCCTGAATTTCATACTCTGCCCAACATTTGGGAGAAGACCAGGTTTTTGGAAGTGCGTGTTGGTAAGATTTTAGAGTCTTATTAAAGATGAGATCGCGAAGTACTTGGAGGTGCAGGGTAAAATAGGACTGAGTCACGGCTTTGTCAAAGGGAGGTCTTGTCAGACAAATCTGTCTCAGTTCTTTGAGGCGGTAACAAGAAAGTTAGACAAAAGGAGAACCAGTGGACGTGATTTATTTAGATTTCCAGAAGGCCTTTGACAAGGTGTTGAATAAGTTGAAAGCCCATGGTGTTAAGGGTAAGATCCTGGCATGGATAGAGGATTGGCTGACTGGCAGAAGGCAGAGAGTGGAGATAAAGGGGACTTTTTCAGGATGGCAGCCAGTGACTAGTGGTGTGCTTCGGGTCTGTGCTGGGACCACAACTTTTCACAATATATATAAATTATCTGGAAGAAGGAACTGAAGGCACTATTGCTATGTTTGCAGATGACACAAAGATCTATAGAGGGACAGGTAGTACTGAGGAAGCAAGGGGGCTGCAGAAGGATTCGGATAAGCTAGGAGAGTGGGCAAAGAAGTGGCAAATGTGGAAAAGTGTGAGGTTATGCACTTTGGCAGGAGAAATTTAGGCATAGACTATTTTCTAAATTGGGAAATGCTTAGGAAATCAGAAGCACAAAGGGACTTAGGAGTCCTTGTTCACGATTCTCTTAAGATTAATGTGCAGGTTCAGTCGGCAGTTAAGGCAAATGCAATGTTAGCATTCATGTCAAGAGGGCTAGAATACAAGACCAGGGATGTACTGAGGTTGTATAAGGCTCTGGTCAGACCCATTTGGAGTATTGTGAGCAGTTTTGGGCCCGGTATCTAAGGAGGGATGTGCTGGCCTTGGAAAGGGTCCAGAGGAGGTTCATAAGAATGATCCCTGGAATGAAGAACTTGTTGTATGAGGAACGGTTGAGGACTCTGGGCCTGTACTCGTTGGAGTTTAGAAGAATGAGTTTAGAAGGGGGGATCTTATTGAAACTTACAAGATACTGTGAGGCCTTTAATAGAGTGGACGTGGAGAGGATGTTTCCACTTATAGGAAAAGCTAGAACCAGAGGACACCATCTCAGACTAAAGGGGTGGTCCTTTAAAACTGCGAGGAGGAATTTCATCAGCCAGAGGGTGATGAATCTGTGGAACTCTTTACCGCAGAAGGCTGTGGAGGCCAAATCATTGAATGTCTTTAAGACAGAGTTAGATAGGTTCTTGATTAATAAGGGGATTAGGGGTTATGGGGAGAAGGCAGGAGAATGGGGATGAGAAAATATCGGCCATGATTGAATGGGCTGAGTGGCCTAATTCTGCTCCTATGTCTTATGGTGACCTGCGGGTGGGTCACAGGTGGGTGTCATGGAGCGGTTAGTCATGCCGTTCCCGCGGTGGTTCCGATTGTGGGCGAAGCGCCAGCAGCCGCTGCTGGCTTTACACTGAGAACGGCAGCCACTGCTACCTTTTTAATGAAAATAAATGAGGGTGTGTTGAGTCCTCAGGCCGGAAGTGGAAGCAGAGAGCAGGTCATGCGCCCAGCAGGTACACCTGACGCACGTGCCCTCCATGTACGTGCTTTTGACATCAAATCACGGAGCAGAGTTACTTTCATTTTTATAGTTGCTGGCAAGAGAATTGTGAAGATGGATCGTTTCTGAAAAGTTGGAGATGGCCAGAGACTCAAATAAGCAGTGTATCTATTGGACAGGATCTCACAACAAAATCTGTTGGAGAGCGCTTCACGGGAGAGTCCAAGGCAGGACAGAGCAGTGCTATAGTTAGCTCTGTACAGAGTTCCAGGGCTTCTGGTTAACAGCCTATAAAGAATAAACTTAAATCAGGAACAAAGCAGTACAAAGATGATTTCTTGAGGTATGGGTTTGTCAATTGTGCCAATGTAAATAAGGATGCAAAGCCAGTTTGTGTTATTTGCAGTGAGGTACTGGCAAATGAGAGAAGTTTCAGACTTTGAAAGAGAAGTGTGGGTGAAAAATTCCTTTTGAGGTTGAGACCCTAGAGTCCGTTATTAACTTAAAGCTGACTCCAAATTAAAAAGCTACGCTGCTGTACCTGGCTTTTGATACCACGCTAAAAACACAGCAAAAGCCCATGAGGTTGTTAGCCTTCTGGAGTAGCATCTTCCAGGAGTATTCAGTGTTGAGAAAAAGAAGCATTTTGTTGTTATTGACCTTCACGACGACCTACATGTGCGACATTGGATTTTCCGTTTCAAACAGTTGAAGACTGCACCTAGTATGTGAATTGCCCTCTCCTCCTTTGAACCTGATTAAGTGAGATTGTGAGGACCATGCAAGCCCTTCTCTCACATTTAAGATAAATGAATGTGGCGTGTGTTGCGAAGGTCGGCAAAAGTGGGTCCTGGGGAAAAACAAGTTTGAAAAACACGAGTAGACAATGTCCAGATGGACTTGGTCCCCATTTCAAGAGGAAAATCTACTCGCAGATGCTTCATGAATTTCAGCCGTTGTGGGGAGAAGGTGATCAGTGATCCTAGCAGGCAGTAGCTCCTATATTCCATAGGAATGTGTGTACACCATTCAAGTTCGCTGTTAGATCACAGCTGATTTGTATTTGAATTACATTTACTTAATGTAAGTTACAAGAAAATGGATGGAAAGTTATCCTTGTAATCCCGTGTCAATAACCTTCCAAAATAATTCTCTGGAGGGTTCATCTGAACGTAAAACTGTTCTGATTCTAGCCTGATTATGGAAAAAACAACAACTGGCAGAACAGGATCTCCCATGATTGTTGTTGGTGAAAATCTTGATCAATTCTTGTAAAGATGCATGCAGATCTGCCTTGCAGCGCAAAGTGAAAAAATGTTTTTGTGTCGGGAATCTACAAAGTTGGTTAGCCTGTATCGGGTGATGTAATCCAGGTTTTAAAATCACAGATGCAATCCATCCGGACCAGACATTTTATCCTCTTTGATTTTGATTAATTAATTAATTTCAAATGTGGTTATCATACTTTTGCTTTTATCTTCTGATGTCAAGTCTCCTTGATTTGTCACCTTCGTGAATTCTGAAGCAAAATAATTAATATTTGTGATTTCTGTTGTTGCTCTCTGTGATTTTTATCTTGTCTATTGTATGGAGACCTTGATCCCTTCCTCATTTTACTTTGTGTTCGTAGACTATTTCTTCTTCCACTTCCCCCTCACTATTAGATTTCCTTGGATTATTTCTGTTAGTGTGATTTATTCTTTTATCTCTTATCCACAAATCTATTTTATTGATGGCGGCATCACTTTCTTCTGCTGCCACAAGCTATCTCAAATAAGTACAGCCACTCTACCTCTTTTTCCCATTCCATCTTTTCTTAATGTGTTACATCCTGCAATGTTTAATTTCCAGTTTGATTTTTCTCTAGCCATGTCTCAGTAATTCCACCATATCTGGCTTCTTGCAACATTACAGACACTATATGCATAACTGTTCAAACAGTTTTTGACTCATTTTGACATTACTTTTTCTTCACATTTTAAGGCATGTTCTTACATTGGTATTCCATAACTAATTATTCCCTGACTATTTACGTCGTTATGGCCTTTTAGTTTAGTTTGACATGTTCATTTTTTATGTTTTATTTATATTTTTAAGTTAAATTTTTTGCGGATGCCCCTCCTGACTTAACTGTTTTAAAACCTTGTTGTCTCCCTATTCATCCTTTTCTGCTAGAACACCAATCCTATTCTAGTTGAGGTAGAACCCCTCTCACCAGTACAGCTCCTCATCTCAATACTGGGGAGAGTGTCCCATGAAAAGTAGCCCCTCTTTCCCACTGGTACCTGGTAATTCTCTTGATATGTCTGTCTCTCAAGTTTGCATGTGGTTCATTTAAATAATTCAGAAGTTATTGACCTCAAAAGTCCCACTTGTTAATTTAACCCCTAGCTCCTGATACCCACTCACTTATGCTGTTTGCTCCAACATGGACCAAAAAACAGGATCTCTCCACCGACACCCCCACCCCCCCTTCCAAATTCTTCCTCTTGAGATATCCCCTCTGCTGACACTGGGACACACATTTATCTATCCCCCTTTTCACTGTTATATCACATTCTCTATCATTTCTATTGAGCTCTTTATCCTCCCATCAATCAGCCCATTAAGGTGCATTCTGGCTGTTGCTGTTTTCCCTGCAGTGTTTCTTCTTGACCAGGTTTGTAATTTTAAAATGCAAGTAACCTTTTATTATGTAAAAAGTTATAACTAAACGGACAGAAAATGTTACTGACTATCTTGTACCCCTTTCCTAAACGCCCCTTCCTATCACGCCCACTTACTACAAACGCACCGACAAGCAACACAGTGGAAAGGGAAAGAAAATATTAATAAAAGGGTAAGGATCTTCGCCGCATTGGGATGACTTCCAGACAATGTCTTCTGAAGTTCAGGCTTTTTAGCTATTTCTTCCTTCTAGGCTCGAGATGG
This sequence comes from Scyliorhinus canicula, assembly GCF_902713615.1. Lineage (NCBI taxonomy): Eukaryota > Metazoa > Chordata > Chondrichthyes > Carcharhiniformes > Scyliorhinidae > Scyliorhinus > Scyliorhinus canicula. The sequence goes on from NC_052149.1 coordinate 26,100,910, forward strand.
TTTTCTCTGGCAAGGCTCTCTACTTTCTCTGCAGACTCCGCATCATTTCAGATTTGCAGCAAAGGGTGTGCCAGGCACTCACTGCTTTCAAAACAACAGAACAGTTATTTCACTTGGTAAGCTGGAGAGGTCTAAGCTCTTCTGCCAAATTTTCTCAGAAAGCATCACTCAGAACCAGTCACTAAACGTTGTCAGGCAGAACACTGTCCCTAGCCAACCCGCTGGTTGCCAGTTAACCAATCAAATCGATTTCCTCCAAAGCTGGTTCCTAAGATCCACTTGGTGCTGAATAGTCTGGCTTCTCTTTTTCAAAATACAAAACTGAATGCAGTGTCCTCACAATCAGGCTGTTTCATTGATCCTTCTGCTGAAAGGCGCATCCCGATTATGGGTTCACTGACCAAAATAATAAAAGGAATGTGGGAAAATGAAATAAACAAGAAGAACTTCTAACTTCCTGTCTACCAATTGACTTCCTGTTGTATTTTTGTTATGCCTAATATTGTTACGCGAGGGAGATATTAGGAAATTGGGTCCAGGAATGAGTCGATGATGGAGCAGGCAATTTAGGGGTTAAACAGACTGAGGGAAAAAAACTGCGAGCACAAAATCAGAAGGATATGCCTACACCTGGCCGAGTTACATTGTCCCAGTCAGACTTAAACTCATTAGTGGGAATACACAGGATGCCTTGGATCTTATTGTCCTTTTGGGACATTCCAGTCTGACCAGCCGCCCATTACAGAGTCTGATGGTCTCTTTGTCCATCAATACAAGGTTAGTTGTATATCAATAGCATAGCTCTGATTTTTGAATGCCCAATCTGACCACGTGCAATGCCGCTAATTTGCCTGCATTCATTACAATTAACATCCCGTTAGTTATTCAATTTTTTCAGCTTCTAGCATACTTTTTCACAATAACTTCAGAAAATCTAGAAGACCGTTTTCATGACAAAACAGATTTTTCACTGCTGTTTTTAAACTTTAGCAAATGTTGCATTTTATTATGTTCTGCAGCTAATGGCAATGACAGCAAGAAATTTAAAGGTGACGATAAAATGATTGGTGCACCATCTCGTGTTCTACATATTAGGAAACTGCCCAGTGAAGTCATGGAAACTGAGGTCATAGCTTTGGGCTTGCCATTTGGAAAAGTCACCAACATTCTGATGTTGAAAGGGAAAAACCAGGTATGTACAATTTAGAATGGATTCCTAGTATGGGTAATAATAAAATAATAAATAGTAATATAATGGATATAATGGCTTAAAGCTAGTACTGCAGTTGATGCTTTACTAAGGATGCTAAATGTGAGTACTGTTCACTATGTTCTGAACTTTCATTTTTAATGTCTACTATTTAAAATACTTCCCATTATTTGAAAAAAGCTTTTAACGGTTGAAATGTAAAGCACACTCAATTACACTTGAATATTTCCTCTTTTTTTATCTCTGGAAAAATTTGCACAAGCGTGCTCAACTGTACCAAGTGTTTGAGGTTACCTTAATGGTGTGGTGACATTTAACCACATTCAAAAGCTTGCTACTCTTGTCTAATAATTTACCTGTTCAAATATTTCCATTCCTTTTCCTAATACATTTTAAAGCAGTACAGCATTTGCACCTGCTCATTAGTGAAATGAGCTCTATAACCTTTAAGAGTTTCTCTATAATAAGGAGAAAAGTGTGCCGCTGACATTCAGATGACTGCTATTTTAGCACTGAATCCTAGATTTGGAAATAAAAACACAATGCTGACGAAATAAAGGAATTCGGCCAGTATCTGTGATCGCAAGAAATAAGTTAGTGTTCTGGTTTGTACCCTTCTTATTCATTCTCAAGCTGGGAATGTGAGGAAGGCATGGTGGAAAATGACACTTGACAAGAGTGACAGTACTTAACTTGCCAACGTATATGGAAATGCTATACTTTTCATTAGCCTTAAGAACCATAGCTACGTTTTACTAGCATAACTTTTCACAGCGAGTTAAATGGGCTACTATTTGGGTTGTTCTGATCAAGTATTCCAAAATAATTGTTAAAAGTTTTATAATTAAGCATGCCGTTTAAGCAGCATGTTGTGTTTTAGACACATTACTACTTGCCAACATATACACAAATCTAAATGCATTGAAAGGTTGAGCTCACCTAGTTCCATACAAGGAGCACGAAGCAACTAATACTTTCTTTGGTTTTCTTTGTTTTTCTATCCCAAGAATGAATACTTTGAAGAATAGCTGGTCATGTTTTTTTCTTGTATTTTCACATGCATGCTCCCTCTAACCGTTTTAAAGCTGAATTCTGAAGACTTCAGTGGGATTCATTGTCTCCCGTTTAACTGACCGTTTCTTGTTTGATTGTTTGAGTATATTCACAGATTTTTAATGTGTAAAAAATTTAGAAGAGACCGTTAAAAGGCTGTGTAGCTGTGTAATACCTGCAGAAATTAATTATTGTTAGCTGGTTTGCGATGTGGAGCGGTGCCAACAGCGAGGGTTCAATTCCCGTGCAGGCCGAGGTTGTTCATTCTGAACCTTTCCCCTCACCTCGAGTATGGTGACCCTGGGTTTAATCACCACCAATTAACTCTCAAAAGGGAAGAGCAGCCTATGGTCCTCTGGGACTGGTTGACATTTACATGTTTAAAAATATGTTAGATATGCAGTTGAACGACAGTGACATAAAGGGATATGGGAACAAATCAGGCACATGGGATTAGGGTTGCCGCTCACGTGGATGATAAAGACCTACATGGACTATTCAAGTATTTTGGTATGATTCTATGAAAATAATCAAGTTAAATTGAAGTTTTGTAATTTAAGACGGGTAGCAAAGTCAGTGACATGCAGTTTTTTAATCAATGCATTCACACTGTGGGACTTATGGTGCAAATTGCAACTGCATGTAATAAATTAAAATTTGATCCCAACTTGTATTTATGTAGCGCTTTAAATTAAAGCATCCAAAGAAATTTAGCATCCCAATGCATTTCACAAGAGTGCTATGAAACAAAGTTTGACATTGAGCTGCATAAAGCAATAACTGGGACAGGTGGTTAAAGGTTTGGTCAAAGAGGAGTACAATATAGTTTCAAGTCAGGATGGTGTGGAGGGAACTTTTAGAAGTGGAGCTCGCAAGTTTGGAAGGGACTGTCGTAGCCTAGAGTTGCTGCAATGTATCGAGTAGATAGTACTTACTGATAATGCTGTGCACTGGTGATGGAGAGAATTAATGTGGTTGATGGGATGCGATCAAGTGGGCTGCTTTGTCCTGGACAGTTAGCTCAGTTGGCTGGACAGCTGGCTCATGATGTGGAGCAGCGCCAACAGTGCAGATTCAATGCCTATACCTGCTGATGTTATCTATGAAGGCCCCGCCTTCTCAGCCTTGCCCCTTGCCTGAGGTGTGGTAACCCTCAGATTAAATCACCATCAGCCCTCCAGGGAAGAGCAGCCTGTGGTCCTCGGGAACTATGGCGACTTTCATTTCAATCACTAATCAGTGAGAACCCCTATTTTACAGAATTACAGAGCAGAAAGCGGCTATTCAGCCCATTGTGTCTACTGGTTCTCCGAATGAGCAATTCACTTTTTGCCGTTCTCCTGCCTTCTCATAACCTTGCACATTCTCCCATTTCAACTAACATTCTAATTGCCTTTTGAATGCAGCAAAATGTTTTTTCTCATTGCTTTTGTTTCTTTTGCCAATGGAGTGGCACAGTAGTTAGCACTGCTGCATCACAGCACCAAGGATCCGGGTTCAATTCCGGCCTTGGGTCACTGCCTGTGGAATTTGCACTTTCTCCCTCTGTCTGTGGTTTTCCTCCGGGTTCTCCGGTTTCGTCCCACAGTCCAAAGATGTGCAGATTCAGTGGATTGGCCTCAGCTATGGACTGTCTTCATCCTTTTTTGGTGCCTCATTGGTCCTTCTTCTTTTAGCACCATTGTTCTATTTATGTGCCTATAGAAGACCTTGGGATTCCGTTTTATGTTGGCTGCCAGTCTCTCTTTGTGCTCCCTTTTTGCTTTTTCACCCCGTCTGTGAACTTTCTGCATTCAGTCTGATCTCAATTGTATTTTCGAACTAACATCAGTAATAAGCATACTTTATCTTAATTTCCATCTCTTTTTTCACCCAGGCTTTGTATTCCCTACCTATCCCTTCCGAGGTCCCTACCGTGACTGCGCAAACTATTTTTTAAAGATAGTCCATTGTTCAGCTACCATTTCTCCTGCCAACCTTTGACTCCCAATTTATTTGGCCCAGATCAGTTAGTGGCTTTCACCCATTTAATTATCCTTACTCTGGCCGTTTCTTTGTCCTTTCCCAGTCAGTTTAAACCTTATGATCCAATGATCACTGTGTCCTAAATGATCTACTGATACTTGTTCTACCTCGTTCCCAAGACCAGGTCTGCAGTGTCTTCTTTCTCGTTGGACTTGAAACATACAGCTGTTGAAAGTTTCCCTGAATACACTCTAGGAATCTTTCCCCTCTCTGCCCTTGACTACTCCACAATTTTAGCATTTCTCTGCAATTTCCTTGCAAATGTTTTCTTCTATATTCTTTCTACTATTTGCTGGCCGATGGACTACATAGAGTAACATAAATATTACTTTGCTCTAGACAAATAGATTCTGTCCTTTTTTAATATATATATATATATTTTATTCTAGAGCTAATAACATACACAAACAACAACACCAAATGTTGTCAATTTTGTCAGATTGTTAATTTTCCCCATCTTCTCCACTAAACTACCCCAACACTCCCTTACCCCATAACTGCTGACCCCTGGCCAGAAAGCTCCAGTTATCTGGTCTAAAGACAGAAAGAGCCTCCATCTTTCATAGAACCCTTCTTCAGACACCCTGAGAAGAACTTGATTTCCTGTTTTACGAATACATTCAAATCTCCTTGCCACGCCAAGACCCCCAGTAACACTGCCAACCACCAACTCCGTAAGATATGCTGCTAGGCAATCAAGAAAAGTGAAGGCCACGACATCGGCCCCCTTTCCTTCCTGCAGCTCCAGCAGGTCCGAAACACCAAAAATTGCAACCAAAGGTACAGTGACATCCTCACCTCCACTATTTCCAACACAGTCTCGCAAACCCCAGCCCAGAAGCACCACCAACTTTGTTCACGTCCAAAACATATGAGCGTGATTCGCCGGCCCCCTTCCACATTTTCTATAATCTTTATTGTCACAAGTAGGCTTGCATTAACACTGCAATGAAGTTACTGTGAAAAGCCCCTAGTCGCCACATTCCGGTGCCTGTTCTGGTACACGGAGGGAGAATTCAGAATGTCCAATTCACCTAGCCGCACATTTTTCGGGACTTGTGGGAGGAAACCGGATAACCCAGAGGAAACCCACGCAGACACCGGGAGAACATGCAGACTCTGCGCAGACAGTGACCCAAGCCGGGAATCAAACCTGGCGCTGTGAAGCAACAGTGCCAACCACTGTACATCCGGCACCTCGGGAAAAACCACTCTTACGGGCCTGGGTCATATGAGCCCTGAGCACCACCTTGAAGGCTCATCCTAACACAGGATGAGGTCAAATTTATCCGGTGCATAATTTCACTCCAGCCTCTCCCAAATCCCAATCCCTCCTCCCATTTCCTTACCTCGTCCACTGGCAATTTTGTCTCCACAAACCACCTGTAAATGTCACCCCTCCCCCAAAAAAAGCTCATCCTGAGTTAACAGCTTAACTAGCAGTGAATGCTTTGGCAGCTGAGGGGGCGAGGGCACCAATTTGCATGCAAAATCCAAGACCTGAAAATATCTGAATTCGCTCTGCATGCAACTAACTGCCCCACTGCGAACTGGTCCCTACGCCCCTCTACCCCGTACTTGTACCAACTCCTGTATATTCCTCCTGGTTTAAACCACATATTGGGACCAGTAGCAGCACCAAAGTGCACCTTCAATTGGTTCCATATTTTTGAGAGATGACAACGGTGATACTATTAGTGTGCATGCCAAGTGAAAACTGGAACGGTGCCGTCAAGCTTGATCCCACAAATGAGGCCTCTACCTACACCCATTCTAACCCTTCCTCCCCCCACCTGCATTTCTCCTTTTTCATATTTTCCGCCCAGTAATAGTACAACAGGTTTGGGAGAGCTAACCGCCATACCCGCCGCCCTCTCTACATAAAAGGTCTCCCTATCCCAGGCGCCTTGCCTGTCCAAACAAGTTCCCAAATTAATTTATCCGCCCTCTGGAAAAACGTCTTAGGAAGGAATATTGGAAGGGACTGAAAAACAAATTAAAACATTCACCTTCACGGTCTCTACCCTCACTGCTAGTGACAGCAGCAGGGCATTGCACCTTTTCAAATCCTGTTTGACCTCCTCTATCAGACTGGCCAGGTTCCATTTATGCATGAATGCCCAGATACTGAAACCTCATCCTGGCTTGCTTGAAAACAGGGCTCCCAGATTCGCACTTCTCCCCATGGCATTCACTGGATATACCTCACTTTTTGCCACATTCAATTAATACCTAGAAAGTGCACTATTATTCCATTATTTTCCCCATGCATTTCAGCGGGTTTGAAATATATAGCAATAAATCATTAGCATATAGTGACACCCTGTGCCCCCTACCTACCCTTACAATGCCGTCCGCTCTCTTGAAGTTGGCAGCGCATTGGCCGAGGGCTCAATAGTCAACGCAAACAACAACGTGGCAGCGGGCATCCCTGCCTTGTTCTCCGGTGCAGCCTAAACTACCCAAATTCATCACTTTTGTCCTCGCATTCACTGCGGGGGTCTGCATACAGCAACTGTATCCATGAGACGAACGTCGATCGAACTGCAAACCACCTCAGGACCTCAAACAGGTACCTCCAGTCTACCCAGTCTACGGCTTTGTCCATATCCAACCCCCGATAGAAGGCCTCAAATGCCTCATTAAGTTTTTTTTCTCCTTGCGCTGTCACCAACCCTCCTTCCTTCTCACCTCCGCATTCTCCCGTGCACCCATCTGCCGCCTCAACTGATGGGCTAGCAGCCGACCCGCCTTTTCCCATATTCGTACTGAACCTCCCTTGTGTGACAAAGTTGACCCACCGCCTTTCCTGTCATCACTAGGTCAAACTGCCCTGCAGTTTCTTCCATTCAGCCAGCAGCCCCTTAGTCGGGGCCACTGAATCCTGCAGATCCAACTCTACAATAGCATCCACCAACCTCTGCATCTCCTCCCTTTCAACTTTGTCCTGTGGGCCTTATAAGATATAACCTCTCTCTCTTCTCCCACACCCGACCACCGCCCTTCAATGTCTTCCAGAATGTGGAGGAGGAAATCCCCAAGCTCCACATCGTTCTTTATCACCATAGCCACCTTCTCGCTGAATGTTTTCTCTGCCAGAAGCACTGAATCAACCTCCACCCTGGTCTCTGTGGCCGGCCCGTTTTGAACTTCGTGTCCACATAATGTGCCGCGTGTTCCAAAATCACTATCCCGGCGTACTCCGATCCCCGACAGAATGACCCCCCCCCCCCATTATCAGCTTAAGTGAATTCAAGTCTGGGATGGGCGTTAGCATCTTAACAAAGTCTGCGCTGTCCCAGCTGGGCGCAAATACATTAAGTAAAAGCAACCGATGCCCCGCCAGGACCCCATTCACCATTACAAAGTCCCACTGGCCCCATGCCTCCCTGGCCACCACAAATTTCACCTTTTTGCTAAGTAGGATCGTAACCCTCTTCGACTTCGAGTCAAACCTCAAATGGAATGTTTGCCCACCCATCCCTTGCTTAACTGTGTCTGGTCCTTCACCGGCAAGGGTGTCTCCTGAAGAAAGACCAGATGTGCCCTCAAACGTTTTTGGTGTGTGAGCACCCTAGACCGTTTAACCAGACCATTCAGACCTTGGAAGTTCCACGCCGTGGGTTTATGACCAACACCCTCCCCCACCCCCAGCTAATGTCCACCATATCCACTCAGCATAGATCCGCCCAACCATCTGGATCTTCTCTAGCCTGAGCCCAGCCAATGGTAACCCCCTCCATCCTATTCAAAACTCAACCGGAAAGTAATTACCACACCTGCAAGATTCTGTCCTTTACATCTCTGTATGTCCTCTTTCTCGAGTCATGCAATGCTCCCCTTAATCAATATCATACCCCTACCCCCTTCGTTTCCTACCTTTCCTGAACACTTTGCATCCAGGGATATTTAACACCCAGCCCTGATCCAGATCCTTATTACAGCCACAACATAATATTTCCACATGACAATCTGTGCCTGTAACTCACTAATCCGATATTGATTTCTGGCTCCTGCACCCGTACCAAGTTAGTTTAAACCCTCCCTAATAGCACCAGCAAAAGTTCCCGCAAGGAACTCAATCCCAGCTCTATTTAGGTGCAACTGACCCAGCCTGTACGGATCCAATTACCCCAAAGCAACTCCCAATGTCTCAAGAATCAAAAACCCTCTCTCCTGCACTGTTTTTCCAGCCACACATTCATTTGCTTTATCCTCCTTTTTCTGTACTCGCGCATGGTAATGGGTGTAATCCAGAGATTACTAATTTTGCTCATTTCTTACCTAGCTCCCTAAATACTGAATGCGCAACGGCATCCCTGTTTCTGCCTATGTCGTTTGTACCAATAAAGACCACGATTGTTGGCTGTTCACCGTACTCCTCGGAAGGCTCTGCAGCCACTCAGTGACATGCTTTACCATTCTGACCTTATGGTGAGGGAAGATAATTGATGAAGCAGCCAAGGATGGTGAGAAAATCATTGAAGCAGCCAAGGATGGTTGGACCCGAGATATTGCCTGAAGGCACTCTTGCAACATTGTGCTGGGGCTATTGTGCTGGGGCTGAGATGGCTCACAACAAGCAACATTTTCTTTTTATTTTATTATGACTCCAAACAGTGAAAGCTTTTCTGGGATACCAGAACTTCAGGAGAATCAGGGGACTGGGGTGAGTGTAGTGGCCATCACTAAGCATAAGGTGCTGGGGAATCTGAAAAGTCCGAAGATGGGATAACACCAGGACCAGATGGACTACACTCCAAAGGAGATAGCTGAGGAGATTGTGGCGACATTGGTGGCAGGGAGGCTCTGAGGACTGGAAAATGGCTAATGTAGCACCACTGTTAAAGAAGGGAGGGAGGCAGAAGACGGGAAATTATAGGCCAGTTAGGCTGACTTTGGTCATTGGTAAGATTTAAGAGTCCATTATTGCGGAGTACTTGGAAGCGTACTATAAAATAGGATTGAATCAGCACGGCTTCGAGAAATAAGGGATCATGTCTGACAGATCTGTTCGAATTCTTTGAGGAGGTAATAAGGAAGTTGGACAAAGGAGAACCAGTCGACGTGATCTATTTAGATTTCCAGAAGGCCTGTTAAGGGTAAGATACTGGCATGGATAGAGGATTGGCTGACTGGCCAAAGGCAGAGAGTGGGGATAAAGGGGTCTTTTTCAGGATGGCAGCTGATGACTAGTGGTGTGCCTCAGGGGTCGGTGTTGGGACCACAACTTTTCACAATATACATTAACAATCTGGAAGAAGGAACTGTGGGTGCTGTTGCTACGTTTGCAGATGATACAAAGAAATGCAGAGGAACAGGTAGTATTGAGGAAGCAGGGGGGGCTGCAGAAGAAATTGGACAGCCTAGGACAGTAATAATCGCTTATTGTCACAAGTAGGCTTCAATGAAGTTACTGTTAAAAACTCCTAGTGGGCAAAGAAGTGGCAGATGGAATGCGACGTGGAAAAGTGTTGAGGTTATGCAGTTTGGTCAGAGGAATGGAAGCATATTCTATTTTCTAAATGGGAAAAGGCTTAGGAAATCAGCACAATGGGACTTTTGGAGTCCTAGTTCAAGATTCTCTTAATTTAACGTGCATGTTCAGTCAGCAGTTAGGAAGGCACATGCAATGTTAACATTCATGTCGAGAGGACTGGAATACAAGAGCAGGGATGTACTTCTGAGGGTATACAAGGGTCTGGTCAAACCCCATTTGGAGCATTGTGAGCAGTTTAGGGCCCCGTATCTAAAAGGTACCCAACGGATGTGCTGGCCTTGGAAAAGATCCAGAGGAGGTTCACAAGAATGAGCACTGGAATGAAGAGCTTGTCATATGAGGAGTGGTTGAGAACTCTGGGTCTGTACTTGTTGAAGTTTAGAAGGATGAGGGGGGGATCCTATTGAAACTTACAGGATACTGAGAGGCCTTGATTGACGAGACGTGGAGAGGATGCTTCCACTTGTAGGAAATACTAGAAGCAAGGACACAATCTGAGACTAAAGGGATGATCCTTTAAAACAGATGAGGAGGAATTTTTTCAGCCGGGGTGGTGAATCTGTTTAACTCTTTTCCATAGAAGGCTGTGGAGGCCAAATCACTGAGCGTCTTGAAGACAGAGATAGATTCTTTATTAATAAGGGGATATGGGGTTATGGGGGGAAGGCAGGAGAATGGGATGCAAAACATATCAGTAATGATTTAATGACAGAGCAGACTCGATTGACCAAATGGCCTTATTTTGCTCCTATGTCTTATTATCTTATAATTCCCAATTACTTCAATTTTACTCTGGCTCCTTGATGCCACACTTGGTCAAATAAAATACTGCCTTGATGTGAAGGCAGTGTTAGGATCCCGGACAGGTACCCAACTATTTTCCAAGTTATAAAATTGAGAGGGAATGTTGCCTGCACCACAGGATTGATAACACTGACTCATCGGTATCTTTTCCAATAAAACAAATTTAAACACAGAATTAACCACGCTAACAACCGAGAAATAGCTTTATAGTTAACAGTTTCAACAGTTCTTAAGTGAAAGAAAAAGGCCTTGACTCTCTAAACCTGCCACTATATTTTCAAACTGAATAAACCAATATAATTCAAATACCACTCCTGAAAAATGTTAACTTGCTTTTCTCTGTGCAGAATCTTTGGGAAGTGAATCATAGAACCAAAACCTGAAACACCTCTGTTCGGAACAAAATCCTCGGAAGAACTAACATTTCAGACAGACCTGTCTCCTCCCCATAATTACATCATCCATTGGCTGGCTTATCGCAGTAGACTAAACAGCTGGCTTGTAATGCAGAACAATGCCAGCAGCGCGGGTTCAATTCCCGTACCGGCCTCCCCAAACAGGCGCCGGAATGTGGCGACTAGGGGCTTTTCACAGTAACTTCATTGAAGCCTACTTGTGACAATAAGCGATTATTATTATCCAAAGCATAAGATATTCTTTAGTCTCCTCGTACAAGATGTCCCATGACCTGTTTAGTCAGGACCAAATGGAGTAAATACTCCTCGTAAATTAGCTGCACTCCAGTTCTTTAAACGTAAACAATAATCCATCAGTAGAACACTTAACCTGCAAAATGAATGATTACCTCACTTTTATAAACCTTTAATCACTCCTTTAGCAATCACACTATCTGTATGCATCTTAGCCTAGGTCTTAATAACACTGCATAAAATATGACTTTCTCACAGGCAATCACTCTTGCCTCCCCTCCGAAAGTTTTGAATGACCAAGAAGGGTAGAATGAGGGCAGCCATCTAGGAGTGTGTTGAAATAGTCAAGTCTAGTGCTAAAAGGTATGGATGAGGAGTTTAGCACCAAGTGTGCAGAGGTTCAGTTGGGCAATAATTGAGAGCTAATCGAAAAACAGAATACTGCAGTTGTTGGAAATCTGAAATGAAAAAACAAAAGAAATGCTCAGCCGGAGCTAATATTTCAGTCGATGACTATTCATCAGAATTGGAAAAGATTAGAGATGTAGTAGGTTTTGATCAATGAATGTTTGGGGCAAGAACAAAGGAAGATATACGAATAGGGTGGGGGACAGGGGAGATTGAATGGCAAAAGCGTTCCAGCAGAAAAGAAAAAAATTGCTGAGAGCAGGTGTGCTACTCTTTTCCCCTCACCCGGGGGACTCTTCCAATGAGTCATGCTGTTAAGTGTGCCAGGATGAAGGTGTCGTGCATGCGGCCCGGGTATCAAGCACAGACGTGCATGATGTGCATCTCGTCACACACCAACTACATGTCCATGAAGTGAAACCCCTTGCGATTTGTGAAGTGAAACCCCTCGTGAGGTGGTGCAAGTCGACGGGGACATGCGCCCAGTCGATCATCCCTGGACCTACGCCGTCCCAGCGATGGCAGAGAATACCCCTACCTGGGCAACCTGGTGGGCTCAGTCCATAGTCGGGTTGATGCCTTGTGCCGCAACGGCTTCCATGACGGCGGGGGGTACCTGTGCACCGAGGTATGGGAGATCCCCAACAGATCAACCTGTGGCACAAAGATTCAGGGCGACCGTTGCCTTGACAGCCACGGGGACTGGGTGTTCTAACCCATCTCTCTCGTCACACACACCCCCCCGACCCCCGTGCGGTTGCCGGTCCGCCACGATGCGGCAGATATGTCATGCGGTCTCCTTGGTCAGCCAGAGCCTTCGATGGTCCAGTAGGTCCTCTAATGCCAGTTACATGCGGGGCCTTCCTACCTCCTCCTCTGCCTGTTGGGCGGCCGGCTCTCCATCCTCAGTGGCTGGCTCGTCTTTCTCTAGGGCAGGCTCCGCTGCTGCAGGGCCCTCCTCAAGCAGCTCCTGCTCTTACAACCTTGTGCCGTCTGCCAGGCCTGTGGCGCCCAGTCAAATGGCAACTACTACTCCTGGTTGTATACCGAAATTCATTGTCAGACATTTTAGCATGGTGGCTATCCCCTTGCTAAACCAGGTTCAGCGGGCTACAAGGTCCCGGCCTGTATTGCAGCCCCTGACCTCGCATGCCTCTCTGTTATTTCTCCCCCCTTCCCATCCCCAGCTGTTCCCCCTGACGCTTTGCCCTCCACACCGCACCCTGGCCCATCGATGCCTGGCACCAAAGGAGCCTCTGACCCTGGCACCAGTCCCTGTCAGCACGGGTGCCAATGGTCATTTGGGGGGGGGGGGGGGGGGGGGCTTGGCCGGTGCTGCTCTGTGTGATCACAGGCCACAATGGGCAGTCAATGGGGTGCGCAGCTGAATGGCTGCCTTGCAGGCTGTGACAATGGCAGTCCGTGCCGAGGCACCCTGGTTCCAGAGGGATACCCGATCCCTCGGCTCATTCTCTATTTTTTGCCCCCCCACTCCTCCTGTCCTGTGCAGACTCCCCTCTTCCCCCCAGGCGGACTGGCAGCCCTCAGCTGCACCGTTGACATATATTCCCTCCTCTCTCGCCCTCATAGGCCACAGTGCCAATTTCCAGATTTAAATACCACAAATGAACCATGCCGTTAGTTCTTCATCGTGGAGATGGAGGCCTGGAGAATGCCAGGTCGGGCCCATTAATGATATGTCTTTAATGTACAATTTGCATGCCCATGCTGACGTGCGGTGTAAAATGCATTCACATTGCTGTTGAGACACCAGAGCATGGCATTGCGTTGGGCGTCCGGCGCTGGCCTTGGTTTCCGGCTGACCCGTGATTCTCTGCCCTATATTCTTTGCTCGGCTCATAAAGTCAAGTATCCCTATGCCTTCTTAACTACCTTCTTTACCTGTCCTGCTGCCTTCAGGGGTCTTTGGACCCTCTGGTCCTCGCGCCCTGCCGTTCATTGTGTATTCCCTTGCCTTGTTTGTCCTTACTTCCCAGGTAGAGGACAGTGAGCCTTCTCTGAACTGCTTCTAAAGCATTAAAGTTCTTAAATAAGGAGACCAAAATTGTACATAGTACTCCAGATGCATTTTCACCAAGCCATGTAGGAAAATATCCCTACTTTATTCCATTACCCTTGCAATAAGCAACAGCGTTCTTTTTACCTTATAACCGTCTGCTGCAGCTGCATTCTAACTTTGTAATTCATACACCGGGACATAGGTTCCTCTTACTTTAAGAGTTCTGCAATCTGTCTCTGAATTTAAATAATATGCTGTTTTTCTCTTTTTTGCCAAATTCACATTTTCCCACATTATACTGCATGTGCCAAATTTTTGTCCGCTCATTTACCTATCTGTGTCCCTCTGAACAACTTACTTTCATATATAGAGATAGACACAGAGCACACAGAGGGGAAAGACTGGTGGAAAGGGAAAGAAAACATTAATAAAATAAAAGGATAGGAATCTTTGATTCATATGAACATAAGAACTAGGAGCAGGAGTAGGCCACCTGGCCCCTCGAGCCTGATCCGCCATTCAATGAGATCATGGCTGATCTTTTGTGGACTCAGCTCCACTTTCTGGCCTGAACACCATAACCCTTAAACCCTTTATTCTTCAAAAAAAACTATCTATCTTTATCTTAAAAACATTTAATGAAGGAGCCTCAACTGCTTCACTGGGCAAGGATTTCCATAGATTCACAACCCTTTGGGTGAAGAAGTTCCTCCGAAGCTCAGTCGTAAATCTACTTCCCCTTATTTTGAGGCTATTCCCCCTAGTTCTGCTTTCACCTGCCAGTGGAAACAACCTGCCCGCAACTATCCTATCTATTCCCTTCATAATTTTATATGTTTCTATAAGATAGCCCCCCCCCCGCATCCTTCTAAATTCCAACGAGTACAGTCCCAGTCTACTCAACCTCTCCTCGTAATCCAACCCAATTCTCAGGGATGCTTTCCAGTAATGTGTCTCTGAAGTTCAGGCTTCTGGTTTGAAAATTCCTTTCTTTCATGCTTGATATGATCATATTGGGCAAGGTGTCTACCTTCCCTGTAGAGCATCATTTCAGGTTCACAGTAAATGATATGCCAGAGACTCTCTGTTTTCAAAACAATAGATCAGTTATTTTACTTGGGCCCCCGAAGAGCAACAAGTTGCTGGTTTTGATACACTTAAAAGATCTTCAGCTTTCTCCTCCAGGCAGCAGAGAGAGAAAACCATTCCCTTCACTTCTGAGGTCTGATCACTTCTGGAAAGTTCCCTCAAACATCACCCAGTAGGAATCAACCACTGACTGTTGTCAAGCAGAGCATTGTCCCTGGCCAACCCATTGGTTGCCAGTTAACCAATCAAACTGATTTCCTCCGAAACCGATTCCTCCCATCTACTTGGTGCCAAAGAATCTGGCTTCTCCTTCTCCCAAACACAACCTGAGAATACAGTGTCCTGGCAAGCGGGCTGTTTTAAACTTTGAGTCTTCTATCTTCTCACTACTTAAAGGCACGTCCCAATTATTGATCCATGCACCAATGCAATAACACAAAATAAATGAGAACAGAGGAAATAGACAGGAAGAACTCCTACACAAAGATCTGGATTCTAATGTGTATTACAGTGAGATTATGTGAATTTCTATTATTTTACTTTTCAGCTATTCCAAACATTCCATTCCTGTGTAGCTTTGGGAGATAGTAGGGAAAGATGAGTAATTCTCAAATGTCGATTAACACGGGCGCATGATCATCAATATTTAATTCACCATAGCTTGGAAATTAATTGTCCAAAGAACTCTGCTTTAAAATCTCTTTTTTAATGTTGAGATAGCTTTGTGCAAAAGTATGATGTATCTGAAAGATTAATGAACCATATGTGTGAACTGAAGGTGGCAACTTGCAATCCTGCATTGAGATGTAAATACAGTTTAACAACATTGGAAGTGAACTATAAATGCTGGACTCTGAAACGGGTGTTACTTTATGGCATTCTCTAAAAGTTCGAATGACCAATTTTTATCCTGCGCTCACTATTTAGTTTCCCCCCTTTGTGCTCCTCCAGGCTTTCTTGGAAATGGCTTCTGAAGAGGCAGCTATCACCATGGTGAATTACTATACTGCAGTAACACCTCATCTTCGGAACCAGCCTATCTATATCCAATACTCGAACCATAAAGAATTAAAGACAGACAATGCGTTAAACCAGGTTGTTGTTTAGTTCATTAATTGTGAAAATGCTACATGTTCATACTTTTTCAATCGTCAATTTAGGGCTTGAATGCATGTCGGTCATGATTTCTTTTATCTAATGCTTCTTTTCTAAAATTGCACGTTAATGTACTTTCGGTTCAAATATTACTGTGTAGTTTCAATAGTGCTGCAAAGGGAATCGATAGCGTGGTTGTTTCAACTGTGTATTTTTTTTCAAAATTTCAGCCCAGACCAGACTATAGGTCATAGATAAGATCACCTCTCAATCTGAACTCCCAAGGGCATAGGATTAATTTACTTGGCCCCTTGTTGTAGGATAGCCCCTTGTTTCAGAACCAATCGAGGGAACCAGTGCTGTACAGCCTCGAAGGCAAGTATATCCTTCCTTTGAGATAGAGACCAAAAAAGTATCGTGGGTCTCCCCAGAACCCTATACAATTGCAGCAAAAGTTCTTTGTTCTTGTACTCCAATGTCTTTGCAATGAAGACTAACATGCCATTTGCCTTCCTAATGCTTGCTGTACCTACATGCTAACTTTGTGTTTCTTGTAAGAATACATCAAAGTCTCTGAACATCAACGTACCTGCTTCATACCTTTTTACAAATATCTTATTTTTCATCCCTTACTACTAAAGTGAATAAACCCACTTCCACATTATACTTGCCACCTTGTCTACTTACTTTTTTCAGCATCATTGTGTTTTCACAGGTTACATTCCCAGTTAGCTTTGCACAGTAAGCAAGCTTGGATACATTACTGTCAAGTCTCTTTGTCAGTCATTGATATAGATTATAAATAGCTGATCCTTGTGGCACTCAGCGAGTCCTAACCTGCGAACTTGAAAATGCCGTTTATTCCTGTTGTCTGCTTTGTGACCATTAAACAATCCTCTATCCATGCTACTATACTACCCGGACTCCATGAACCCTTGTCTTGTATTTTAACCTTTTGTGTGGCACCTTATCAATAATTTACTTGGTGCATTTAAATTAGCAATTCTGCTAAATTGAAGTAATAATGTAAATAACACCCTAGTTAGAATTTACTGTTTAAAACAGCTTAGCAAACTATTTGAATTCTAATTAGATTGCATTTTTTTAAACTGACATACAGTAATACACTGCTTTTAATTTTGTTTCTCCTTTCACCCCTTCCCCGATCAAAAAAAATCCTTCCCCTAATTTGGGCAAAATAAAAATGATTTGATTGTCAGTTTAAAACATATATCTGAAATTACATTATTCGCATAATCACATTATTCATTAATTACTTAAATGCTGGCACGGAAGTCATATATACAAATTTGCTGATGATACAAAGTTGGGTGGCATTGTAGACATTGTAGATGATAGCATAAAATTGAATGGAGAACTTGACAGACTAGGTGAATGGCAGAATTGTGGCAGTTATTGGGCAGCGCAGTGGTTAGCATTGCTGCATCATGGCGCCGAGGTTCCAGGTTCGATCCCAGCTCTGGGTCACTGTCTGTGTGAAGTTTGCACATTCTCCCCATGTTTGCGTGGGTTTTGCCCCCCACAACCCCAAGATGTGCAGGGTAGGTGGATTGGCCACGATAAATTGTCCCTTAATTGGAAAAAACGAATTGAGCACTCTAAATTTATTTAAAAAAAGAATTGTGGCAGTTGGAATTCAATGTAAGCAATTGTGAGGTTATCCGTTTTGGACCAAAAGTAGATAGAGCAGAGCACTTTTGAAATGAAGGAGGTTAAATATAGGGGATTCCCAAAGAGATTTGGGGTTCGGATGCATTGATCCTTAAAATTCCACAAACAACTGCAGAAAATAATCAAAAACACTAATGGAATACTAGCCTTTATATCTAGAGGATTGGATTATAAAGACACTGTTATGCTGCTGCTGTACAAAATCCTGGTTAGACCCAACTTTGGGTACTGCGAACAGTCTGGGCACTACACCTGAGGAAGGAATATTTTGTCCTTGGAGGGAGTGCAACGTAGGTTTACAAAAATGATATCTTGACGACAGGTGTTAAGCTACGAGGAAAGATTACACAAATTAGGCCAGTTTTCACAAAAATTTAGAAGATTAAGGGATGATCTGATCGAAGTATTCAATATATCAACAGGGAAAGACAGGGTAGATAAAGATAAACTATTTCCTCTAGTTGGAGATTCGAAGACAGTCTTAAAAGTTAGGGCTGGACCGTTCAGGAGAGTTGTTATCAAGCACTTCTTCATTCAAAGGGTGGTAGAGGTTTGGAATTCTCTTCCCCAAACAGCAGCTGGGGAACAGTTAATTTTAAACCGAAGATTGATTTTTTTTTAAGCAAAGATATTCAGGAATCTGGGCCCAAGAGAGGTATATGAAGTTAAGCCAGATCAGCCATGATCTCAATAAATGGCAGGACAGGCTTGAGGGGCTGAATTGCTAACTCCTGTTCCTATGTAAATAATGCTTTAAAATGAAACTGAGGTGAAGTGGGAAAACTAATTATTTTTTTACTTTTACTTTCAGCGTGCCCAAGCAGTCCTTCAGGCTGTAACTGCTGTGCAGACAGCAAGTACCCCGCTTACTGGAACTACAGTCAGTGAGAGTGCAGTGACGCCAGCACAGAGCCCAGTACTCAGAGTAATTATTGACAACATGTACTATCCAGTCACTTTGGATGTACTTTATCAGGTGCGTTTATGCTTCACATTGTTATTTTTGTAGATTTTAACTCATTTTGATGGACAGTAATGCATTTTCTGTTGTTTTTAAAGATTTTCTCCAAGTTTGGGCCAGTATTGAAAATCATTACTTTTACAAAGAATAATCAGTTTCAAGCTCTACTGCAATATTCTGATCCTATGAATGCACAACAAGCAAAACTGGTAAGTTGACACAGCTGTAACTTTCCATTAGACTACATTTCTGTTTACCGTTGTAATGATGGGCAACTGGGTTTTAGTGGGGCAAGATGATAATGGCTGTAGGCTTCAGGTGGTAGTTTTTATGCTTAACTGGGATCTCTTGCTATTTAGTATAGCTGAGGCCTGTGCTGGATTTAGTATATTTACATACCTGCTTATTTGTGAAGGTAAAATGTTAACAACCAACGCAATGTTGTGCATTTAGCATCTAGGAATCAAAATTAATATTTGTGTTCTGCATCTTGTTTTGCTTGGCCATAACTTTAAAATAAATTTTGACATGAACTATTATGACCGGGATGATAGTGTGCAGTTTATTTAGCCCCACTACTCCACAGGTCGTACCATTAGTTTAAAAGTAATTCACTCACCAAAATGTCCAATTATCTACCTTAGACCCAGAATAAAAGAGACTTTAACCAGGCTTCTTTCAATAAACTCCATGATTGATTTATTATTAAAGAAAGCTTATTTTTTTAAACGGTGTTCCGGAACAATAGCTATCTCTTTTTTAAAAGTTCCCAACACACAGGCACACACGAACACAAGGCAACTTCTCACTTTCTCAGTTCAGCCCCACCTTTTAACTAGTTTCTGTTTCCTCATCAGTTAAAATAATTGCAGTACAAACAAAAAAATCTAGGTGTCTAAATTATGCAATGTACTTCCAAATTTTAAAATAAAAATGCCGATGAAGATGTTGTTTCCCAACAGAATATATAGTATGTAAAACCATAATCAACAGCGATAAAGATGTACAACTGAGATTATTTCAGCATCTTAATTTCTTGAGCAAATTCAAAACGCTGGTCATCAAGTTTCTTAAATTATGCCTACACTTTGCTTGCACTTTCTTCCAATTGAAGTTGCCACATAACTATAAGATATTGCTTCAAATACTCAGCAGGTCAGATAGTTTCGATGGAGACAATTATGTTTCAGGTCCTTCAGGTCAAGTGACGTTCATCAGAACTGTAAAAATTTAGAAACGTAATAGGCTTTGAGCAAGTTCAGAGTCCGGGAAAGAGGTTGGAAGAGGAAAGAGAACTGGAAGGTCTGTAATGGTGGAAGGCATGAGAATTATGACAATTGTGATGGTGCAAGGCACAAAGAAGATAGTAATGGAACAAGTAAAGAAACAAACGGTGGGTTTAAATTTCGATTCCCTTGCCATGCAGCAGTTCAGTTATTACAGCCACGCAAATGCTAATGGCTAAGTGCGATTTACTGCCACTCTAGCCCATGAGCAAAGAACTGGTAAACTCCCCTAGAACACAGGAAATTAACAGACGAGAGCCAAGTCTTGCATGATTAACAGTCGGAATTTACTTGTCCGTTCCTGAAGCCATTGCTCAACATTTATCTTCCCTGCGATCCTCTCGCCAATCCTCTCACTCGATGTTTCTGTCCCACTTTCATCATCCACCCCTTATCGTCCTGCTTGCTGCCCCTCATACCAGGAAGTTTGTCATGAGAGACATTCAACAAATAGAAAATGAGTTCTCCAGGACTGCAAAAATTGTTCAGCTGTAGATTTTTATTCATTCACAGGATGTCATGTGCCACTGGGAAGGGCAGCATTTATTACCTAATTGCTCTTGAGAAGGCAGTACAGTGGTTAGCACTGCTGCCTCACAGTGCCTGCGACCCAGGCTCGATTCCGACCGTGGGTAATTGTGTGAAATTTGCATGTTCTCCCGTGTCTCCATGGGTTTCCTCCGGATGCTCTGGTTTCTTCCTGCATTCCAAAGATGTGCAGACCTAGGTGGGTGCTCTTTCGGAGGGTCAGAGCAGACTCGATGGGTCAAATGCCCACTTCTCTGCACTGTAGGCGTTCTATGGTTGATGGTGGGCTGCCTTCTTGAATAGCTCATAGGCTACACCATAGGGCAAAATGAAATCAACCATGTTGCTGTCTCTATGGTGTCACCTGTAGATCAGACTTCATAAGGGTGGCAGGTTTCCTTTCCTAAAAGACACTGGGGAAACCAGATAGGTTTTTGTGACAATCTGATAGTTTCATGGTCATCACTGTTGATGACTCGCTTTTTATTCCAAAGTTGTATTTAAATTGAATTTAAATTCACAGCAGCCAATGTGGAATTTGAACTCCTGCCTCCTGATCCATTAGTTCTGGATTACTAATCCAGTATCCCCCTCTAAATTATGAGCTAGTGCCTTATTTTGTTTTAAAGTTACACCTCGTTAACAAGCAGTAATTTATTCAGAAGTTTTTAATTGATTTTGGGAATTGCAGAATAAAGGGAGGTTCTCATAAATTCGTTGATTCCTAAAGATTGCCATCTGCAGGAACTGAAGCATTTCGACATATGAATTGGGAAAAGGGCTAGGCCATTTATCCCCTTGAACCTGCTCCAACATTCAATAAGATCATGGCTGATCTGATTGTGACTTCCATTCCACTTTCCTTCCCACCCCTAGACCATTTGACTCCCTTGTCAATCAAGAATATCTAATGTAGCCTTAAAAATATTCTGTCCAATGAAATGAAAATGAAATGAAAATCGCTTATTGTCACGAGTAGGCTTCAATGAAGTTACTGTGGAAAGCCCCTAGTCATCTGTCCGGGGAGGCTGGTACGGGAATCGAACCGTGCTGCTGGCCTGCTTGGTCTGCTTTAAAAGCCAGTGATTTAGCTGAGTGAGCTAAACCAGCCCCTGGTTCTGACCAATCTTCTGACCTATCATTAATCTTTGAGGAAATATGGGTTTTTTCTTTCAATTTGCTGCTTTATTTACCTATCTGCGGCTAAGTAAGGAAGTTATGTCCTTCCCCTATGTTCTTTCTCTTGGCAATGTATCTTCGCTAAATGTTTAGAGATATCTCCTTAAATGTCTGCCACTGCATCTCGACTGACTTATCCCCTAACCTAATTTCCCAGCTCACTTTAGCCGGGAAATTGCCTTAAGTTCCATCCACTAGTCTTAAACCTACCCTTTTATTCCCCGAACTCATTGTGAAACCTACCCTTTTACCCATCAAATTCAATCATGTTATAATCAATATTACCTAGGAGCACCTTTACTTTGAGATCATTACTTAATCCTGCCATGTTACACATTATCAGATCTAGAATAGCCTGCTCTCTGGTTGGTGCCAGGACATTTTGCTCTAAGAAACTGTTCCAGAACACTATGAACTCATCACCCAAGCTACCTTTGTCAAACTGATTTGTCTAGTCTATAAATAGATTAAAATTACCACCCATGATCATTGCTGTACCTTTCTCATAGACCCCCAATATTTCTTCCTGTATACCCTGTGGTCACAGCTCTCAGCTAACTCCACAATTGACTTCCTACCTTTATTATTTTTTATCTCTTACCCCAAACTGTCTTGATCTTTAAAACCAAAGTCATCTCTTGCTATTGCACATGTCATCCTTAATTAGCAGAGCTGCAGCTCCACCTTTTCCTAGTTTCTTGTCCTTCCAAATTGCAAGTAGCCTTGAATATTTGGGGGCCAATTTTTGTCATCTTGCAACTTTGTCTAATGGCTAACCAGTCATACATGTTTCTTTCTAGTTAAGATGCCAAGTCATCTGTTTTGTTATAAATTCCACATGCATTCAGATACAGAGCCTTTAATTCTGGTCTTTTTAACCTTTTTGCAATCTCTGACTTTATCTGCTGTCGCAAAAGTTTATATGCATCTGTCGTTTTCAGCCTTGTTCTGATGATCACTTACCTTATTGCTACCTTGCTCTTTTGCCATGTCTTCTGTCTTTTATTGATCACATCTTCCCACACTTGATCCTTTGCCCCCACTATTTATTTTAAAGCTCTCTCTACTGCCCTAGCTATATGACTTGCCAGACCACTGGTCGCAGGACAGTTCTGGCAAATCCATCCAAGAGTAAAACTCCTACTTTCGCCAGTGCCCCATTGTTCAAAACCCATTTATCCCACACTAACCTTTGAACCAAGAATTTAACTCCCCAATCTAATTTATCCTGGCTAACGGTAATATTCTGAAGATTATTTAACATGAAATCGCTGACAACTGTTTTGGGATTTCCACATTGAGTGCCTGTGTGTGAACACATCAAGTTGCTGTCAGTTTCCCAGAGTAATGACAGTAAATGCTGATAGTTTTGCCATCATTAGGAATATAGGAACATCAGAAATGGGAACAGGAGGAGGCGATTGGCCCCTTCAAACTTGCTCCACCGTTCAATTAGATGGTTCATCTGCCTCAATGCCATTTTCCTGCACTATCCTCACTATCTTGAAACTTGTCAATAGCTGTCCTGAACATACTTGACTGAGCCACCACAGCCTCTGGGAGAGAGAATACAAAAGAATTACCACCCTCTGAGTGAAGAAATTCCTCCTAATCTCAGTCCTAAATCCTAAGTGGCCTTTCCCTTATTCTGAGACTGAGTCCTTTAGTTCCAGAACCCCCAACCAGGGAGCTTCCTTCCTGCATCTACCTTGTTATGCCTTGTAAGCATTTTGTAGGTTTCAATAAGATTGCTTCTCATTATTCTAAACGCTGCAGAATATAGGTCCAATCTTTTCAATCTCTCCTCATAGTATAGTCCTGCCTGCCCAGGAATTAGTCTTGTGAACCTTCGTTATGCTCCCTCTATGGCAGGTATATTCTTTCTTGGGTAAGGAAACCAAAACTGTATGTAATACTCTGGGTGTTGTCTCAACACGACTCAATACAAATTACAGTAAGACATCTTTCCTCAACTCAAATCCTCTTGCAGTAAAGACCAACATACTATTTGCCTGAATTGCTTGCCGCACCTACATGCTTGCTTTCTGTGGCTCATGAACAAGGTCACCCAGGTCCTTTTAGATGTCAACATTTCCTAACCTCCCAACATTTAAAAAAATCCCAGCAAGGTGGATAATTTCACATTTTTCCACTTTGTGTCATCTACCATGTTCTAGCCCACTCATAGCCTGTATAAATCCTATTTAATCCTCCTTACAGATCCCATTGATATCCAAATCATTGAGAAAGATTGTGACCAGCTGGGTCCCCAGCACTGACCCTTGCAGTACCCCACTAGTCACAGCCTGCCAAATGAGAATGACTTGTTTATTCCTAGTTTGTTTTCTGTTAACCAGTTCCTAATCTAGGCCAGTATATTAACCCAAAGCTCTAATTTTGCTTATGTGAGGCTTTGTGTGGGCTTTGTCCAAAAGCCCCCAAAATCCAATATACCACATCCGCTGGTTTCCCACTTATCTATTCTGTTAATGAAATCCTCAAAACTCCCAATAGGTTGGTCAAGCATGATCTCCCTTTCATAAGTCCATGTTGACTGTCCAATTCTATCATTTTCTAAGTATTCAGTTAGTGCATCCTTTATAATGGATTGTAGCATTTTTCCTACTACTGAAAGGTCTGTAGTTCCCCATTTTCTCCTTCCTTTCTTTTAATCTACAGGGACCATTTCAAGGTCTATAGAATTTTGGAAGATCTCTGTAGCCACTTCTTCCAACACTGGAATATAGATCAGGTTCAGGGGATTTATCAAGTTTCAGTCCCCATTAATTTCCCAGTACTTTAAAAAAATGTATACTAATTTCTTTCTGCTCCTCATTCCAGCCTAGTTACTTGGTGCTATAGTGTTTCTTGTATCTTCCTCTCTGAAGCTAGACACAAAAATATTTAATAAAAGCAAACTCCTGCGGATGCTGGAATCTGAAACCAAAGAGAAAATGCTGGAAAGTCTCATCAGGTCAGGCAGCATCTGTAGGGAGAGAAAGGGTTTGACAAAGGGTCACCTGGGCTTGAAAAGTTAGCTCTTTTCTCTCCCAACAGATGCTGCAGACCTGCTGAGATTTTCCAGCATTTTCTCTTTGGACACAAAAATATTTGTTTTGTTTATGTGCCTTTCCTTATTCCTCAATATAAATTCTCCTGTATCTGCCTGTAATGGACCCACATCTGTCTTTCCTAATCTATTCATTTTTACATACCTATAGAAGTTTTACAGTTCACTTTTATCTCTTTATCTGTTTCTTGCTCCTTCTTTGCTGAATTTAACTGAAAGATGGATTATAACAGCAAAATGCAGGCCTGAATCTTTGTTCTTAGTGCTTGGTGGTCTGTACCTGCATGCAACAAGACTTGGACAACATTCAGGCCTGGGCTGATGTGTGGCGTAAGTGCCAGAGAATCACCATATCCAAGAAAAGAATCTCCCCACAACATTACCATCACTCGTTTTCCCCAGCATTCATATTCTGGCAGTTGCTGTTGATAAATTTAACTGGACCAACCATAAATACAATGACAACAAGAACAGGCAGAGGCTGGGAAATGTGCAGCAAGCAATTCATTTCCTGGCTCCTCAAAAGTCTGTCCACTTCTTGCAATGCACAAACTAGGAGTTGAATGGAATACTGTTCACTTGCCTGAGGAATGCAATCTCAACAACACTCAATTTGGGACCCTGGCACTGTGAAGCAACAGTGCTAACCACTGCTGCCATGCTGCCATAATAGTTGCATTTCTTATTTCTTGTGTTTTACTACATGAAGAAAATAAAATGGAAGCTAGGTGGGATGAAACAATGGGTAGATGGGACCAAATGGCAGGAGGATAGAGAAGCTTGAAGGACAGCAAGCTTTGGAAACCCAAACAGGAAGAAACCTTGAGAAGCTTAATTGGCCTTCCTTTCTCTGGTGTCTGTGATTTTTCTTGTTTAGGTATGTGATCTTTTGGATTTGGATTTTTGTTTATTCTCGCGTGTACCGAGGTGCAGTGAAAAGTATTTTTCTGCGAGCAGCTCAACAGATCATTAAGTACGTGAAAATAAAATAAAATAAACTAAATACATAATAGGGCAACACAAGGTACACAATGTAACGACATAAACACCAGAATCGGGTGAAGCATATAGGGGTGTAGTGTTAATCAGGTCAGTCCACAAGAGGGGCGTTTAGGAGTCTGGTAACAGCAGGGAAGAAGCTTTAAGATTGTGACAAAGATGGTACGGTATTTCCAAAGGTTTTTCAAAACACCTGTGTAGTCATTCTTGTTGGCTGCAGGCTTTCTGATTAAGTGTGCAGGACTTCCTTAAGTCACAAAAAGTGTTCTGTTGTCAGCAATCTGTTTCAGTAGGTGGTTTGTTAGTTTCTGTTGCTATAAGCTTAGGAAGAGATTACTGTTCATCTCACCATATAATTGTTTAATATCCAATTAATTCTCCCCGTTTCATTCCCATCCTCCCTCTTTCACTCTGCCACCACACCCATTTTGTGAATCCACCATCAGCTGATGATGAAAACATTGTGCCCTGAGTAGAAGTGGCAATATTCTACTTTTTGGTGCATGAGATGGTACTTTCTGCTAATACTTGCATAGAATTAACAGAAGTGCTATGGTTTTGTTGTGTATGCCTTCTATAGAAAATATCAGGAAAACCCATTTCACGGTTTGTAAATAACAATTGATGAATATCCTTAATTTCTGTCATCAGTACACAAAGGCTCCTGGGTTCTATAAAAAAAATCCAACTTTGAGACAATAAACCAAACAATCAATATAATTTAATACAAACGATTTGGACTTCATAACTGAACTTGTCACTCGGGAATCACAAGCACAATTTTGTGGGTGACGCCAATTTGAAGTTGGTAAACATTTGAGGAAAACTACAATGAAATATAAGATGTTAATAATTGACAAATGAATTCCAATATCGGTAAGTTTGAAGTGGTGCATTTTGGTAGGAAAAATAAAGCTTGCATACCCCTAGAGATATGACTTTTGAAGTAGAATAAAGGACAAAGGGATTTTGGTTTGAGAATCGAACCAAACTACTGAGGAATCTAGACATGTTTTTATTAACGTGAACTAGATTGCATGTTATATGCCCCAAAGCTTCAGAACTAACTGACCGTCTTGTTAACTTGCATAGCATTCTTGGAGCTGTCACCTTTGTAACCCATTTATTCCTGAAGTTTGAAGAAGGATCTACACTAGTTTAATTTTTGGATCCTTTCTGTCACAAAAAAAAATATCAAAAATAAATTGAATTAATTTAAATTCACATCCATCGAGCATTTAAAGCCAGTTTAATTAATTATGTCTCCCAACCAGCTTAAAAACATTTATCTGTCCCATGCCCTCATTGAATTTGGCAAAAGTTGCAGGAGTAGGTTAATTACTTAACCTTACTTGATAGTTTGCAAGATTACAGAATCTTACTTGATAGTTTGCAAGATGCATTCCAAACTTTACATTCATCTTTCTTTTAACATGTTCCTTTACCCAGTGTTGAGAATTTACCATTCTTTGGTCCAGTTGACATGTTGCAGTTGCATAAAGTTCCATCCAGCTAATATCTGGAGTACTGTGTTTACTTATGGGCGACACATCAAGAGAGGGATTTGGTGGCATTGGAGGGGGTTAAGTGCTGATTCACGAGAATCGTATCAGGGCAGAAAGGGTTATATCATGAAGACTAAGCTTGTAAAGATTAATGGATGATCCAATTGGAATATATTGTGTTTTGGAGTGGGTAGATAGAGAACAGCTGTTTGCTCTGGAACAGCTGTTTGCTCTGGGGAACACCCCCTCCCCAGAAAACTGAGTTGTGCTTGGTACTAAGGGATTTGGAATGGAGCTGGGTAAATGAAGTTGAGATACAGATCAACCATGATTTAATTGAATGACAACTCAATCTTTAGGGTCCAAATGGCATAATTTTGTTTCTCTGTTCCTGCATACCTCAAGCACTACTAACAAAGTAAAAATCAGTAGGGAAGTAAACCTATCAATGTACATGTTTACAGAGTTGACTGCAAGTATTATATTTTATAGGCAATATTGTCATATATTTATCAGCCAAATATGAAGTCAGTCTAAACTAATCGGGGCAATCAAGGGATATGAGACACGAGATGTGGCGCCCATAAGTAAACACTGTACTCTGGATATAAGCTGAATGCAACTATAGCGTGCCAACTGGACCAAAGAATGATAAATCCTCTAAACTGGTTAAGGAACATGTAAAAAGAAAGATGAATGGAAAGTTTGGAATGCACCTTAGCGTTCATCAGATTGTTTGCAAATCCAGCTGCTTATCAATCCAGCTGCTTGTCATCAAACATGTCTGTCAGCATTTCTTGTAATATATTGCCTGAGCAAAACAAATGTTCTGGGTTAAAAAGGTATGTTGATACCAGTGTTTGCCAGGCATTAAGTATTATTCAGAATGGAGCAGCTCATTTTAGACTCTGTTTTTCATGATTTGACTGGGAAGCTTTTGCTGTCCAAGGCTGTTGTGTCTAGATAGGTTTATCGCATTCCTGAACAGCACCTGTGAGGAGTGGCTTCTCCAAATGTCACAAAAGTAAACAATTGTGGCAACAGGCTTTTTTGTATGTTTACTGGTCAGGTTTGGCCACAAATCTCTCCCAGTGAATGGAATTGTAACCATATCAACAAATTAGATGTATGTAGATTAATGAAAATACGCAAATAAAATTTCTGTATGGATATAGGCTTTTATGGTACTCTCCTATGTGGTACATGGAGACCAACAGTTTAGGCATACTGGGGTGCCCTCCTATGTAACTTCAGTTATTTTTAGTCTAAAATTTCTCTTGCCCACTTCTGTACTTAACGAAAATATGGACAGTTATTAGTTACCATATGTATTCATTGTTAAGGAATTTATCGCTGAACTAGTTTGGCAGTTAAAAAGTAGACTATTTTGTAGTTCATGTGATTGGCTTTTGAGTGTGATGTGTTTCGCTACTAATAGTTGTGAAATGACATTTGAAAAAGTTGTCGTGAGCTCTGCAATTTGTAGGGTGGTATATGACTCAAAACAGCCAGTGATTTAGAATTAAACATGCTGTGCCTTTTGAGGCCACTTGTGGTATTGGGCTTTCCAGAGTGTTGATTGGTCTCCTTCAGGGCAACTTCTCTCTGCGCTCGCCATGATCGGGCTGATGGATGTGGCATGAAAAGCGGCCACGTGACATTTTTTGGAGAGAAAAAGAAAAGGAGTTTGGCCCTGTTGAAATAGAATAAAATGGAGGCTGGATCCAGGAGCTGGCAACAAGAGTAATGTATTGCTATTTGAAGTGACCTCCTACAACTGACTATAAATTGTGCGGGGTCACTGAGGGTTCCGATAAAGCCATCAAGAACATTGAGCAGGACTGAGGTGGTTCTGTAGCAACAAAAGCACCATTTTAGTGAATACCGTGCCCGTAGAACTGAGTACTGCTGTTGACTGAGGATCGGATTTGCATCATCAAAGAAAAGAGTTGGGATTCAACCAGCGAAAATTCAGAACTTTGAAGGACATTGTGTTTGAGGTTGTGCCACATATGCTAAGTGGATTGCCCAATAAATCCATATAATTCAGAAAGGAGCAGCAACAGTTGCTGAAGCTGAATTGGAAAATCTGAAATAAAAACAATGCTGGAAATTCACAGCAAGTCAGGCAGCATCTTTGGAGGGAGAAAAAGTTTTGTTTTATCTTTAAAACTGGACCCATAGTTTAAACTGGTACTGGGGAGATACAAGTATATAAAATTTATAGCTTAACTAGTTAAAACTCAAATAAAACTAGAAATAATTGTTTAATGATATTCGTAAACTTTAACCTAATTAGTTAAATAAAATGCAATAAAAGTAGCGGGGCAGGTGATGCGTTGTAGCCACAGCATATGGGAGCTGATGGACACCTGTGTAACCCACGGCAATCACACCTGCACTGTTTGCAATTTGAGGAACTTTGGTTCAGAGTTGATCAACTGTAGCCTGGTCTTTTGGCACTGCATTACATCTAGACACTTAGTTCCGGGAGGAAATGACACTCCTGAGGCTGGGCCAGATTTGCTGTGTTCAGGCTCATGGGGTGTGACTGCAAGTTAGGTAGGAATGGGGATTAAGAAGGGGCCTCAGCCCATGTTCTTGTCCAACAGGTTAAATAACATTTTAGCTTGTGTGGGCAAGAGCAGGGAAGATTAAGCATACTGACCATAGCACTGTGTGCAAAGAACCATTCAAGTGATGTTTGTGGAAGTGGGGGCGGGGGAGAGAGAAGAGAGAAAAAATAAATTTAGTTGTAGTAGAGCACAGTGTAATTAAGGTGATAGATACTTTCACACCTGACTGCAGGGTGCAGCATAAAAGCTGTGTTGCCATGGTTAAGTTGGAGAAGAACGTGGAGCGGAATCATAGAATCTCTACAGTGCCGATGAAGGCCATTTGGCCCATCAAGTCTGCACCAAACATCCAACAGAAGACGTAACCCCACCTAATCTTTGGACACTTACGGGCAATTTAACATGGCCAATACATCTAACCTGTACATCTTTGGAGGAAACTGGAGCACTTGGAGGAAACCCATGCAGACACTGGAAGAATGTGCAGTGCTAACCACTGTGTCGCTGTGCTGCCAACATACAGTTGTCCTGGTTTACTTGGGTATCAATAACATATATATCTCTTAAGACAGGTTCTGCTCAGGGTGTATGTACAGCTAGGTACAACATTAGAAACCAGAACCGCCAAGAGAATCTGTGGATTATCTTTGGACCCACGAGTAAATTAGCATTGCATAAATAGGATCAGAGTTAAATGCATGAACAAAAGATTGGTGTGGGAGAAATGGGTTTTGATTCACCAGTACAGGGGAAAGAGACCATTGGGACGGTCTTCCTCTGAATTGTGCTGGGACCAGTGTACCATTTCACCAGGGCTGGGATGTGGGCTTTAAACTAAATAGTGGAGGTGAGATTTGAAAAGTTAAGGAGAAAGGACAAGGCAGTAGCCCGGGTAGCAAGACAGGTAATGATAATGAGCATGACAGGAAAGGACATACAAACATAAGGATACACCAGCAAATAAAGTCAAGAGTAGAAAACAATGTTAAGACAATTAAAAGCTCTTTATCTGAATGCACATAACGCTTGTAACAGGATGGATGAATTGATAGCACAATTAGGGGGGAAAATTAGTTTAAGATTATAATAACCGTTACTGAATATTCATGGATACTTGACATTTTGGAAGCGCATGAAGAAAGGCAAAGGAGGGTGGGGTAGCTCTTTTTAAAAAAAAGATGAGATCAGAACAATAGTAAGAAATGATCTTGATTTGGAAGATCAAGATGTAGAATCAGATTGGTTGAAAATGAGAAATAGCAATGAGAAATAGCAATGGGAAGAAGTCAGGGGTGGGAATAATTTATAAACCTCCTAACAGTTACACTGTAGGACAGAGTACAAATCCAGAAGGGGGCTTGTAGCACAATTATCAAAGATGATTTTAATGTTCTAGATTTGGACAAATCAATTTTGATTTGATTTATTATTGTCACATGTATTAGTATACAGTGAAAAATATTGTTTCTTGCATGCTATACAAACAATGCATACCGTACATAGGGAAGGAAGGAGAGATTGCAGAATATAATGTTACAGTTATAGCAAGTTATAGAGAAAAGATCAACTTAATATGAGGTAGGTCCATTCAAAAGTCGGATGGTAGTAGGGAAGAAGCTGTTCTGAGTTGGTTGGTACGTGACCTCAAACTTGGGTATCTTTTTCCATGCGGAAGAAAGTGGAAGCGTATGTCCGGGGTGCGTGGGGTCCTTAATTATGCTGGCTGCCCCTCCGAGGCAGCGGGAATTGTCAACAGATCAATGGATGGGAGGCTGGTTTGCGTGACGGATTGGGCTTCATTCACGACCTTTTGTAGTTTCCTGTGGTCTTGGGCAGAGCAGGATCCATACCAAGCTGTGATACAACCAGAAAGAATGCTTTCCATGGTGCCTTTGTAAAAGTTGGTGAGAGTCGTAGCTGACATGCCAAATTTCCTTAGTCTTCTGAGAAAATAGAATCGTTGGTGGACTTTCTTAACTATGGGGTCGTCATGGGAGGACCAGGACAGGCTGTTGGTGATCTGGACACCTAAAAACTTGAAGCTGTCAACCCTTTCTACTTCGTTCCCATTGATGTAGACAGGGGCGCGTTCTCCACTACGCTTCCTGAAGTCGATGACAATCTCCTTTGTTTTGTTGACATTTTGAGAGAGAGATTATTGTCGTTGCACCAGTTCACCAGATTCTCTATCTCATGCCTGTACTCTGTCTCGTCATTGTTTGAGATCCGACCCACTACTGTGGTGTCATCAGCAAATTTGAAAATCAAGTTGGGGGGAATTTGGCCACACAGTCATAGGTTTATAAGGAGTATAGTAGGGAGCTGAGGACACAGCCTTGTGGGGCACCGGTGTTGAGGATGATCGTGGAGGAGATGTTGCCTATCCTTACTGATTGTGTCCTGTGGGTTAGAAAGTTCAGGATCCAGTCGCAGAGGGAGGAGCCGAGGCCCAGGCCACGGAGTTTGGAGATGAGTTTCGTAGAAATCATGGCGTTGAAGGCTGAGCTGTAGTCAATAAATAGGAGTCTGACATAGGTGTCTTTGTTATCTAGGTGTTCCAGGGTTGAGTGCAGGGCCATGGAGATGGTGTCTGCTGTGGACCTGTTGCAGTGGTAGGCGAACTGTAGTGGATCAAGGCAATCGGGGGGGCTGGAGTTGATTCGTGCCATGAGTAATCTTTCAAAGCACTTCATGACGATTGATGTCAGAGCCACTGGATGTTAGTCATTAAGGCACGTTGCTTGGCTTTTTTTTGGTACAGGGATGATGGTCGTCTTCTTGAGACAGATAGGGACCTCAAATTGTTGTACAGAGAGGTTGAAGATGTCTGCCAATACCCCCGTCAGCTGATCCGCGCAAGACCCGAATGCCCATTCGGGTACCCCATGCGGCTGCTCTGACGTCTGCAATGGTGATTCCAGATACATGTTCATCCGAGACTTCTGGGGTGGAGGGCGTGCTCTCGCTGAACTCTTGCTCAAAGCGTACATAGAATGCGTTAAGCTCATCACGGAGGGGTGCATGAGAACATTGAACATACAGTGCAGAAGGAGGCCATTCGGCCCATGGAATCTGCACTGACCCACTTAAGCCCTTACTTCCACCCTATCCCCGTAACCCAATAACCCCTCCTCACCTTTTTGGGCACTAAGGGCAATTTATCATGGCCAATCCACCTAACCTGCACATCTTTGGACTGTGGGAGTAAACCGGAGCACCAGGAGGAAACCCACCCAGTCACTGGGAGAATGTGCAGACTCCGCACAGACAGTGATCCAGCGGGGAATCAAACCTGAGACCCTGGCGCTGTGAAGCCACAGTTCTATCCATTTGTGCTACCGTGCTGCCCATTGGAGCCAGTGATTTTACATTCCTTCATCTTGTAGCCCGTTATGTCTTGCAGACCTTGCCATAGTCGGCGGGGTCCGTGTGGCTAGCCTGGGACTCGAGCTTGGTCCAGTACTGTCTTTTGGCAGCTTTGATGGATCTCCTTCGATCATATCTGGGTTTCTTGTATAGGTCAGGGTCACCTGACTTGAACTCCTCAGACCTAGACTTCAGCAAGCAGTGGATATCCCTGTTCATCCAGGGTTTCCGGTTGGGAAGCACACGGATTTGTTTCTTTGGCACAGTCTTCTACACACTTACTAATGAAGTCAGTTACTGTAGTGGCGTACTTGTTCAGGCTGGTCGCAGAGTTTTTAAATCCTGATCAGTTCACTGACTCTAAGCAGTCCCGTAGGAGATCACCCGATCCCTCAGACCATCAATGCACGACTTTCTTTGACGGTTTCTCCTGCTTCACTTTTTGCTTATAAGCCGGGAGCAGGAGCACAGCCTTATGGTCAGATTTGCCAACGTGTGGGCGGGCGATAGAGCGGTAGGCATGTTTGATATTTGTGTAGCAGTGGTCGGCAAAGGCAGGCTGGAGGGTGAGTTCATAAAGTATTTGGGACAGTGTTTTAGGGTGATAGGTTCTAGAACCCAGCAGGAAGCACGGGCGAAATTCTCCCCTATCTTGCGATGGTGGTCAGGTTCCATAGGTTCGTGGACAAGAAGCGGGTTCTACAGTGGGCCAAGAGCACGAGGAGCTGCTCATGGAACAACAGTGTCCTGCGCATCTACCAGGATCTGAGCCAGAAGGAGGGCAGCCTACAGACAAATTAAAGAGATTCTGTTTAAAAAGGTCAAGTTTGGGCTACTTTTCCCGGTGCGGCTTTGGGTCACGTACCGGGAACAGCAACATTATTTTGACGACCCGGAGGAAGTGATGGACTTCGCTAAGGGGCATGGACTGGCGCCGAACTGAGGACCCATGGACTCAAGTTAGAGTGTACTAAGGGATGTCTGCAGTTGTTCACAGATTGCCCTTCGTGTTAGCGATGTCGTTCGGCATGTTCTTTTATTTAAAAATCGGGGGGTGTTCTTGTGTTTGTGTTTGCCTGTTTGAAAGTTTTAAAGTTAAAGCCAAAGTGATAGTTAAAGTTTAAGTTGTTGGGTGCTGGGGGGCTGTTCGGGTTCTCTTTGCTTTTTTCTTCTTCTGGGAATGTTACTTTGTTCTTTGTTTGTTTTATCTCTGTCTCGGTCCCAGAGCGATTGCTCGAACATCGCTGTTCTGGGGAGGTGATGTTGATTGGGGGGGGGGGGGGGGGGGGGAGAGAGGGGGAGAGGATAGGGGAGAGAGAGAGAGAGCAGGGGGACAATTGGTGTGAGACATGGTGGCGCTGGAGTTGAGAGCCACCAGGCTAGCTGCTTTGAGCTAGTCAACGGGAGCGAGGTGGGGTGTGTGTATACAGCCAGTATATGGCAGGGGTTAGGTTACAAGGGGTTGTTGCTGGGGGGGAGGGGGGGAAGATGATCTGCTGACGAGGGAGGGAACTGAACCAGGGAAGGGGTCGGGGTGGGAGCTGCCAAGAGGTGGACCGGGGAGGCGCGGCACATGGGCAGGGGATAGGCCCAAGAAGGGGGATGGCTGATCGGCGTGTGTGGGGGGGGGGGGGGGGGGCAGGGTGCCCTCCAACCAGGCTGATCACCTGGAATGTTAGAGGATTAAACGGGCCGTTCAAGAGGTCACGTGTGTTCGCGCACTTACGGGCTCTGAAGACGGATGTAATGTTACTGCAGGAGACACATTTGAAAGTGGCGGACCAGATTAGATTACGGAAGGGCTGGGTTAGCCAGGTCTTCCATTCGGGGCTTGACGCTAAGACCAGAGGAGTCGCAATCATGATTAACAAACGGGTTAAATTTGAGGCGGACAGCACAGTTGCGGATGGGGGTGGTAGATTTCTTATGGTCCGGGGCAAGCTTGAGGGGGTGAAGGTGGTCCTTGTGAATGTTTACGCTCCAAACTGGGATGATGTAGATTTCAACAAAAGGCTGCTAGGGAAAATCCCTGACTTGGATTCGCACAAGTTGATTATGAGTGGGGACTTTAATACAGTTCTCGACCCCGACCTCGACCGGTCGTGCTCCAGAACGGGTAGGGTCCCGGCAATGGCAAGAGAACTGAGAGGGTTCATGGAACAAATGGGGGGGTAGACCCCTGGAGAGTCAGCCGGCCGACGGGGAAGGAGTTCCCGTTCTTTCACATGTTCACAAGGTTTATTCTCGTATTGACTTCTTTATTATGAGTAGGGAGGGATACTGGATACTCGGCGATCACTATTTCGGACCATGCTCCACATTGGGTCGACCTGCTGGTCTGCAAAGAAAGTTATCAGCGCCCACAATGGAGGTTAGGGGTGGGATTGTTGGCAGAGGAGAGGGTGTGTGAGAGTGGGGAAATGCATGCAGGACTACCTGCAGGTCAACGATACAGGGGAAGTTTCAGCAGCGGTGCTCTGGGAGGCGCTGAAGGTGGTGGTGAGAGGGGAACTGATCTCAATCCGAGCCCATAGGGACAGAACGGATAGGGCAGAGATGGACAGACTGGTGCAGGAGATGACACGGACGGATAGGGAATATGCGGACTCCCCGAGGGCAGAGCTACTTAGGGAACGACGGAGACTGCAGGTGGAGCTGGGAGCGCTATCCACTGGGAAGGCCGTAGAGCAACTCAGAAAGGCCAGGGGCGCGGTGTATGAGTATGGGGAGAAAGCCAGCAGGATGCTTGCACAGCAACTTAGGAAGAGGGAGGTGGCCAGGGAGATAGGGACGGTAGTGGACGGGGCACGGAACCGGGTGGGAGACCCGGCAGGACTGAACAGGGTATTCAGGGACTTTTACAGTAAGCTGTATATCTCGGAACCCCCCACGGGGCCGGAGGGGATGAGGCGCTTCTTAGATGGGCTGACCTTCCCAAAGGTGGGCAGGGGGATGGTAGAGGGGCTGGGGGCCCCGATTAGAGCTGAAGAAGTAATGGGGGGCCTGAAGGCCATGCAGTCGGGTAAAGCCCCGGGGCCGGACGGGTATCCAGTGGAGTTCTACAAAAAGTTTGCGGGTATACTGGGGTCGGTGCTGGTTAGGGTGTTTAACGAGGCGAGGGACAATGGGGTGTTAATCCAGACGATGTTGCAAGCCACCATCTCGCTGATATTAAAACGGGATAAGGATCCGGAGGTCTGTGGGTCCTATAGGCCAATCTCCCTGATTAATGTAGACGCTAAACTGCTGGCCAAGATCCTGGCGTGCAGAATCGAAGACAGCGTACCGGATGTGATTCTGGAGGATCAAACGGGGTTTAAGTGCAGGCAGCTAGTAGCCAATCTAAGAAGGCTACTCAATGTGATTATGATGCCCCCGGAGGGCAGAGAGGTGGAGGTAGTGGTGGCAATGGATGCCGAAAAAGCTTTTGACCGGGTGGAGTGGGACTATTAATGGGAGGTGCTGGGACGGTTTGGGTTTGGAGAGGGCTTTGTGGACTGGGTTAAACTGCTATATCAGGCCCCGGAGGCTAGTGTAAGGATGAACAGGACGACATCTGAGTATTTTAGACTACACCGCGGGACAAGACAGGGATGCCCCCTCTCTCCACTGCTGTTTGCGTTGGCCATAGAACCGCTGGCAATTGCTCTGAGAGCGGCAAGGGAATGGTCAGGGGGCGGATAGAACACAAGGTCCCGCTCTACGCGAACGACCTGCTTTTGTATGTGTCAGATCCAGCGGCAGGGATGGACTGGATTATGGAAATCCTTGGGGAGTTTGGCCGGTTTTCGGGCTACAAGTCGAAAATGGCAAAAAGCGAGATGTTTGTGGTGCAGGCGAGGGGTCAGGAAATAGGCTGAGGGAGTGACCATTTAGGCTGGTTGGGGACGTTTTGGGTATCTAGGGATACACGTGGCGCGCGACTGGGGTAAGATGCAGAGGTTGAACTTGTCCAGGCTGGTGGAGCAAATGAGGAGCGGGTTTTGGAGGTGGGATGCACTCCATCTGTCACTAGTGGGGAGAGTACAGACAGTGAAGATGACGATCCTCCCGAGATTCCTGTTTATTTTTCAGTGTCTCCCTATTTTCATTCCGCGGTCCTTCTTTAAAAGAATCAATAAAATCATCCTGGGATTTGTTTAGGCGGGGAAGTCCCCACGGGTAAAGAGGGGTATGCTGGAATGGGACCGTAGCGAGGGCTGGCATTGCCGAACCTCAGCAACTACTACTGGGCGGCTAACATAGCCATGATAAGGAAATGGATGGTGGGCATGGGGTCGGTTTGGGAGCGGGTGGAGGCTGCTTCGTGCAGGGGCACCAGCTTGGCAGCCCGGGTCACGGCTCCCCTGCCATTTCCGCCGGCCAGGTACCCCACCAGCCCTGTAGTGGTGGCGGCTTTGCGGATTTGGGGCCAATGGAGGAAGTATGCGGGGGAAGTGGGAGCGTCGGTCTGGACCCCAATATGTGACAACCACCGATTTGTCCCGGGGAAGATGGATGCCGGGTTTCGAGTGTGGCGGAGGGCGGGGGTGGGAAGGATGAGCGACTTGTTCCTGGAAGGGAGCTTCGCGAACATGAGGGCGCTGGAGGAGAAGTTTGGGCTGGCTAGGGGGAATGACTTTCGGTACTTGCAGGTGCGGGATTTCGTACATAGACAGGTCCCGTCCTTCCCACGCCTTCCACCAAGGGGGATCCAGGACAGGGTAATTTCCAGGGGTGAGGTAGGAGAGGGGAGAGTCTCAGATATTTATAAGGAGCTTATGGGAGCGGAGGACACAGTGACCAAGGAACTGAAACTTAAGTGGGAGGAGGAGCTTGGTGGGGAGTTGGAGGGAGGGAGGTGCCAGGCTCGGTCTGATTCAGTTCAAGGTGGTTCACCGGGCCCACATGACGGTGGCCCGGATGAGCAAATTCTTTCGGCTGGAGGACACTAGATGTGGGGGAGGACCAGCGAGCCATGTCCACATGTTCTGGGCGTGTCCAAAACTCGGGGGATACTGGCAGGGATTTGCGGACGTCATATCCCTGGTAATGAAAACAAGGGTGGCGATGAGTCCAAAGGTGGCGATTTTTGGGTTGTCGGAAGACTCGCGAGTACAGGGGGGATAGAGGCCGACGTTGTGGCCTTTGCTTCCCTGATAGCCCGGCGACGGATACTGTTGGCCTGGAGGGACTCAAAGCCCCCAAAGACCGAAGTATGGCTGTCGGACATGGCAAGCTTCCTCTGCTTGGAAAAAAAATCAAGTTTGCCTTACGAGGATCGCTATTGGGGTTCGCCCGGAGGTGGCAGCCATTCATCGACTTCTTCGCGGGGAACTAATCGTCGGCAGGAGGGGGGGGTAGAATAGTGTAGAGTAGAGGGGAAGAATAGGCGGGTCTATCTGCGAGAGTGGTACTGTTATTTGCACTATGTTTTTTGTAATTGGTATCTGCACACTAATGCATATTGTTACTGTTTACAATGCCAAAAATACCTCAATAAAATTGTTTGTAAAAAAAGGAAAGGGAAAATAGGTTCTATGGTATGGTGGTAGAAAAGTAGTTTCAGATATTTAAGATATATTTTTGCACATTTAGACAAAAATATCTTCCATTCAGAAAGAAAGACTGACATGGATGTACCATCTTGGCTAACGGAAGTTAAAGGATGGTATCAAATTGAATGAAAAGGTGTACAATGCTGTGAAAGATTCGTGGGAAATTAGAAGATTGGCATTCTTTTAGAAACCAACAAAAGGTGACAAAGCATCAAAGGGAGAAATTGAAGAGCTGACAGAAGGAAGAGAAAAATGAGAGCAAGAAATAAGCTTTGAAAAGCATAGAAAAAGAGAGTAGCTAATATACGCATTATTCATTGCTCATTACCATTAGAAAATGGTAGAACGAAGATGAGCATTTTGAATCTGTTTACAGAAGACAATACAAAAATCATCCCAAGAATGATAGGGAATCACAAAGCAAAAGGGAGGGAGGAACTTGAGACAATTGGCATTACTAGAGAGAAAGTGCTAGAAAAATAATTGGAACTGAAGACTGACAGTCCCCTTGATCTGATGTCATATCTTGCATCCTAGGGTCTGAAAACAAGTGTCTGCAGAGATGGTCAATGCATTGTTTTTTTTCAGAATCTCTTAAGATTCTAGAAAGATCCCATCGGATTGGAAAACTGCAAATGTTACGCCTCTATTCAAGAAAGGAGAGTAGGAGGCAGGAGGAAATTAAAGGACAGCTACCCTGACATCTTCCATTGGATAACGCTGGAGTCCATTATTAAGGAGATAGTCGCAGAAAAATCATAATATGTCAGGCAGAGTCTACATGGTTTTCGTAAAGAGCGTGTCATAAGGAGGGTGGGTGGATGAAGGGGAACCATTAGGTGTGGTGTAATTGAATTGCTAAAGGCATACAGTAAGGTGGCACATAAAATTATTTTGTATTCTCTTCCATGGGGAGCATTGGAAGCTGGATCATTGAATGTGGGGGGAAATTGTGGCACAGTTGTAATGACATTGGACGAGTAAGCCAGAAGCCCACTGTTCTGGCGACATGGGTTCAAATCCCACAATCACAACCGGTGAAATTTACATTCAAGTAATAAACTGGAAAATAAAGCTAGTCTCCATAATGATGACCATGAATTATGAGTTGTCATAAAAGCCCATTTAGTTCACTAATGTTCTCTAGGGAGGGAAATCTGCCATCTGTACCCGGTCTGGCCTACATATAGCAACAGACTAACAGCAATGCAGTCAACTTTTTAAAAAATATTTTTTTATTCTCCTTTTTCACATTTTCTCCCAAATTTACACCCAACAATAAACAATAATGAGCAACGAATGTAATGTCAATCCCCATATCCATAACAATGATCCCATCCTCCCACCAAACCCCAGACATTACCCGCATGTTAACATAAACAAATGACAAAAAGGAATCAGGAATCACCCAGAGTCACCATTGACACATGAAGGTTCTCCTTTCCCCCTGTCGTCAGCACCTCTTCCAGCAATGTGGAAGCTGGCTCTACTGGGAAGCTCTGTCTCTCCTTTCTGGCAAAGTCTTGAACCTGCATGTATCTAAATATTTCCCCCTGCTCCAGCCCATACTTTGCTTCCAGCTCCTTCAATCCCGCAAAACGACCCCAAGAAACAAATCTTTTAGTGTCCTAATTCTTTTCTCCTCCCATCTCCGAAAATTTCCATCCCACTTCCCTGTCTCAAATCTCTGGTTTCCCCCCCGAATCGGCATTTCCCTTGACCCTGTCCCCAACCCGAAGTGCTGTCGAAACTACCTCCAAATTCTCAACGAAGCCATTACTACCGGACTCCCTGAGTATCTCCCCGGGGCCATCGGGAGCAGCGCTTTTGCTGGCGCCCAACCCCCTACCCAAACTCTCCTCCATTCTGACCCATTGGGAGTCAACCCCTCTGACCCAGCTCCGTACCTTCTCCACGTTCGCCGCCCAGTAATAATACATCAGGTTCGGAAGACCCAAACTCCCTTACTGCCTTCCCCTCTGTAGTAGATCCTTTTTAATTCTGGCCACCTTCCCTCCCCATATGAACGAGGTAATCATCCCTTCAATCTCTCTAAAAAATGCCTTTGGCAGGAAAATCGGCAGGCATTGAAAAATAAACGGGAATCACGTCAGCTCGTTCATTTTAACCGCCTGTATCCAACCCGCCAGTGACAGAGGGAGACCATTCCACCTTGCCAGATCAGCTTTCACCCTTCCCACCAAACTAGAAATGTTGCACGTACAGGACACACCCCCCCCTCCCCCAATCTCGAGCAACGTGCACCCCAGATTTCTAAAGTGAGTCCCTGCCTATGTGGTCAACTTTTAACTGACTTCTAACAGCCGAGCAAGCCACACATTTTAAGGGTGATTGGGGATGGCAATAAACGATGGCCCTGCCAGCAACACCCACATGCCATGAAACCAAACAAAGTTACTGCATGAGATAAGAGCTCATAGCATTAATGGTTGTCTTTTTGCGGATGAATGGTTGGCTAACTAGCAGGAAACCGAGGGTGGGGATAAATGGATTGCTTTCGGATTGGCAAATTAACTAGTGGAGTGCCACAGGGCTCAGTTCTGGGCCTCAACTATTTGAAATCTATATTAATCACTTGGATTGAAGGGGTTACTGCCCCTTGTAGACAAATCTGCTGATGATACAAAAAATGGGTTTGAAAGTAAGTTGTGAGGAGGGTACAAGGAGTCTACAAAGGGATGTGGGCAGGTCAAGTGAGTGGGCAAAATTTTGGCAGAACGGTAAAATATGGGAAAATGAGAGGTTGTCCACTTTGGCAGGAAGAGTTGAAAACAGAATATTATTTAAATAGAGAGAGACTACAGCATATTGCTCATCAGAAGGATCTGGTGTCCTTGAATATGAATCACTAAAAGTTGCCACACATATCCACAAAGTAATTAGTCAGATACAATTTTAGCCATTATTGCAAGGGGAATGAGTATCAAAGTAGGAACATTTTGCAGAACTGCACAGGACATTGGTGAGACTGCACCTAGAATACAGTACAGTTTTGGTCTCCTTACTGAGGAGGAATATGCAGTTCTAAGCAGGTTTAATCTGGTTCCTGAGATGAAGGGTTGTCTCACGAAGAAAGGTTGAGTAGGTTGTGTCTATGCTCACTAGAATTTAGTAGAACGAGAGGTGATTATATTGAAACATACAATAATCTGGAGGCGTTTGACAGTAGTTACTCAGTTTTCCCTCATGGGGGGGGGGGGGGGGGGGGGGGGGATCTAGAATTAGGAAGCTTAGTTTAAAGATAAGGGGTCTCTCATTTAAGACCAAGATGAGGAATTTCTTTCCTCATAACTCTGTTAGTCTTTATAATTCTATTCCCCAGTGAGCACTGGAGGCTGGGTTGTTCAATATATTCAAGGCTGTGTTAGACAGCTGTTTGGAAGAGGGCCTGAGGGTTATGCGGGAAGGGTGGAGGCAGGAGGCCACAATCAGATCAGCCATGATCTTGAATGGTGGCGCAAGCTCAAGCGGTTGAACACTGCAATTTATTTTATTACGATCCTGGACCAGACCCCGACATTTGCTCGGATACCAGGCCAAAACCCCAATCATGTTTTTTATTTGTAAAACTGTAAGGAAATGATACTTCGCTTCAGGAGTGATTCCACACATACACAGGGATATGGTGTATTAAAACAAACTATTATTAGCACAGTATTGAACTACCTGAACATCATAGAAATATACCTTACAATTACAGGTTGAGTACCCCTTATTCAAAATGTTTGGGGCTGAGAGGGTCTTGGATTCTGGAATTTTTTGGATTTTGGAACACCAAGCTGCAGAGACCCTCGGCGCAGCTCAGAGCTGCCAGTCAGTGCTGTGTCAGACTGGGGGTAAGCGGCTTCCCTCCTGACACTAAATCAGGTACCGGGTGCAACTTTTTAGGTGTAACAGACACGTAGGATACACACGCATGTGTGTTCGGCCACAGGAATGAGACACAGTGCTAGGAACAACCGACACTGAGCACTCAGTGGATTTCAGAGCTTTTCAAATAACAGATACTCGACTTGTATCAGTTAAACAATGCTGAACGATAAATGGAAAACTTTACTTTCTCTATCCGGGGCTGGTTTAGCTCACTCAGCTAAATCGCTGGCTTTTAAAGCAGACCAAGCAGGCCAGCAGCACGGTTCGATTCCCGTACCAGCCTCCCCGGACAGGCGCCGGAATGTGGCGACTAGGGGCTTTTCACAGTAACTTCATTGAAGCCTACTCGTGACAATAAGCGATTTTCATTCATTTTCATTCATTCAATCACAGGTCAGAAACACAGGGTTACCTGCCGTTCTCTGGCTAGAAAGTTATTCGAAAGACTGCTGCAAGAGAGAAAGGGATATCCTTTCAACAAACAACCTTCACAATCCTGCCTGTCAGATGAATGCTGAATCTGATAGCCTTGCCACAGCTTCCAGAAACTAAAACTACACTGCCTCCTGCAGACCTGCTCCTCCCTTTGTTTCCTCATTTGTATTCCACTCAAATCCCTACTTAAGTTTGAACACAATGGGCGCGAATCTCCGGCCGCATTGGGCTCTCACTTGAGCGCAACGTGGCCAGAGAATATCGGGAAAGGCCTCCAGCGAGTCTCTCGATAGGCTCTGCGCCTCACGAGATTCTTCGGAGTCCCCCGAGAAGTCTGAGTCGGACCCTGTCCCAAAGGGCGGCACCAAATGACACTTGTGGAAGTAAGTCGGAAACCTATTTGTGACCTACCTGTGTGGAATCCAGGGGCCTCCCTCGATTCATCAGCCTCTGCAGCCGGGCGCCAATCAGTGCTGCTCCACACAAACATGGACCAGGTGGATTGGCACCTCGGGGGGGTCTCCCAGGCCATTGGATACCCCAGGGTGATCAGGGTAAGTGCAGGGTGGATTCCTGGAACACGGGCACCATGGCACTGCCGAGCCAGCACTGCCTGGCTGCTAGGGTGGCACTGTCAAGGGTCAGAGGGCAAGGGTGCCACGCCCATGAAATGAGGATGATGGGGGGGGGGGGGGGGGGGAGCATGCAGGGCATGCAAGTAGGGACCTCTTGAAGGGTTGGTGGGTGATGGATGGGGGTCCTAGAAGGAAGGGGGTGGGTGCTGAAGAGGGGGTCCCCATAGCGGGATGTCCTCACTTTTGAGGGGGGGGGGGGTTGTTTCCATGTCTGTGGGGGTGACATTGCCCATGGGTAGGGCTGTGGGGGACCCTCAAGCTCACTTAAGAGATCGGGGCACCCGTCCAAAATCGCGGCCCGATCTCAGAGTTCAGCTCCCAAGTGCTAAAAAAAATTATACGTGTGGGCTAAACCAGTGAGAAACACCCCAGAGCCCAGAAAAGTGACTAGCGGTGGGGAAATCACTGGTAGAGCCGGCGGGAAACGTCCTGATATACCCTCCAAGAATTAACTTTAAATGTTTTGGGAGAATTGGGCCCAATGTCTCTAATTATCTATTCCTTAGGGAATCCCCAGAAAACATAACAAAATCCCATGAGGCTTCTCATTTTAAACATAGAGA
The DNA here is from genome assembly GCF_902713615.1 of Scyliorhinus canicula. Lineage (NCBI taxonomy): Eukaryota > Metazoa > Chordata > Chondrichthyes > Carcharhiniformes > Scyliorhinidae > Scyliorhinus > Scyliorhinus canicula. Next base: position 26,144,990 of record NC_052149.1, read on the forward strand.
ATGATGATCTAACTTTTCCAACCGCTTAATTGCACCGTTTGGAGCCATAAAGTCTGTCTGACTTTTAAACCAAGATTTTAAAAATATTACTGCAGCAGATATATATGCACACACCCTAAACCAGGCTTTTAAAACATTACTGTATCAGGAACATGATACAATACAGTAGTCCCTCTTTATAACGCGGGTGTTGGGGTCCAAGACAGCCACCCGCGTTGCATCCGAGCCGCGGATATCCACGATGGGGGTTTTAAATTTATTTAAAAATCTATGCTAGCGCTTCCCCTTGTGAGTCTACGGGGGGCGGGGGGAGAGGTCAGACCCCCGTAGACTCACAATGGGAAGCGCTAGCATAGCTTTTTAAATAAATTTAAAACCCCCATCGTGGATCTAATTAAAACAGTGTCAATTTCAGCGGCCGGAGAGGGAAGCTGCTCTCTCACTGAAACAATCAGCCGGCCGCTGAAATTGACACTGCTGGCTGCTCTCTCCCTCCAATCAGTACCCCAGCAGCCACGGCCTGTACCCCAGCAGCCACAGCCTGAACCCCAGCAGCCACAGCCTGTACCCCAGCAGCCACAGTACCCCAGCAGCCACAGCCTGAAGCCCAGCAGCCACAGCCTGTACCCCAGGAGCCACAGCCTGTACCCCAGCAGCCACAGCCTGAACCCCAGCTACAGAGGGGAGGGGCGATGTGAGACCATGCTGGTCTTGCAGAGGCCCGTATGACCTCCTCCTGTGTTCTCTGCTCTCTCCCTCCAATCAGCCGGCAGTGTCAATTTCAGCGGCCGGCTCACTTTGATCTGGAGAGGGAAGCTGCTCTCTCACTGAAACAATCAGCCGGCCGCTGAAATTGACACTGCCGGCTGCTCTCTCCCTCCAATCAGAAACATTAAAACTTAAAAGTTGGATTGGAGGGAGAGAGCAGCCGGCAGTGTCAATTTCAGCGGCCGGCTGATTGTTTCAGTGAGAGAGCAGCTTCCCTCTCCGGATCAAAGTGAGCCGGCCGCTGAAATTGACACAACTGACAGTTGGGGTCCATAAGCCCCCCCGCGGTATATCGCGAACCGCGGTATTGCGGAGCGCGGTATAACGGGGGACTACTGTATATATCAACTTGTTGCATTTATCAACTTTTGATCTGGTTTAGGACACTGGGCTGAATAGCTGGCTTGTAATGCAGGCAGCAGCGCAGGTTCAATTCCTGTACCAGCCTCCCCGAACAGGCGCCGGAATGTGGCGACAAGGGGCTTTTCACAGTAACTTCATTGAAGCCTACTTGTGACAATAAGCGATTATTATTATTATGTTGATGAGCTTTAGAGTTAGAAATGTAATAAATCAAGTGAAATCAAGAGCAAGTGAAATGGAGGAGGATAGAAAAAAAACAAGAGGAAATGTCTGTGGTGGGTTGGAAGACAGATGAAATAACTGCCAAAGGAGTTGGTGGCAAGGGTCGAATAGGAGTTTTAACAGGACAATTAAACAAAAAATACATAAGGAGGTGTGGATGACAATGATGAGCAAAATCAAAAACAAGAGTAAGACGGAAACATGTAAAGAAAACAGAAACAAATTGAGCACAGAGGCTACAATCTGAAATTGTAGAACTGTTGAGTCCTGAAGACTGTAAAGCATCTAATCAGAAGATGTACTGTACGACAATCCACTTAACTTGTACATCTTTGGACTGTGGGAGAACCAGAGCACCCAGAGGAAACCCAAGCAGATATTGGGAGAATGTGCAAACTCCACACAGGCAGATGGCCAAAGCTGGAATTGAACCCGGGTCCCTGGAGCTGTGAGGCTGCAGTGCTAATCACTATGCTACCATGCCGCTCAGTTTACGAAAAAGATGGAGAATTAAAATGATAGGCGGCTGGGAGTTCACCCAATTTGTGATTGATCTCCAGTGTAGAACAGATAGCATTGTGAGCAACAAATACAGTATACTATATTGAAAGAAATACACATTGGTGTTTCACCTGGAAAGAATATTTAGAGCCATGGATAGTGAGGAGAGAGGTGTTCAAGGGTAGCTGTTGCATCTCTTGCACTTGCATGGATCGATGCCATGTTGGGAATGATTGAGGCTTGAACCAGGATGCTGAGGAGGGAATTGCCCCTTCATAATGTTGAAACGGGGGGGGGGGGGGGGGGGGGGGATGTGCTTCGTGGTGGCAGAACCACGTGGCAATGGAAATGGCAGTATTATCTATTGGATGTGAAGACTAATGAGGTGGAAGACGAGAGATATCCTATCATGGCTAGGAGAGGGAGTGAAAAAATTTGGAATAAAAGGGGAGAAAGAAAAATTCTAGCCAGATACTGATTGGGAAATTGAGACCTGGTCTCTTCTGACCAGCATATTCATCGCACTGTAATAAAACTGATTTAAGATGATCTATTGTGGTATCTTAGCAAAACACCATTTTCTTGCCCTTTTTCTCATCATCTGCTTGTATAATGTCATCCTACTCCAAGAATAATTAATTGTGGAACGTTTGTGTCAGAAGATATTATTTAAATTGAAATAATTCATTCTAATTTTTTTTCCTAATTTAACTGTCAAAATGAAACCAGTGACTACTTGTTTTTAAAAAGAAGTCTGTCATTTATAATCGTATTGAAGGTTATAAAAGAATTATTAAAGGTATGATAGATTTTTGTATCTCTCTGACCTTTGTGACAAAACATTTGTATGCTTCTGATTCTTCCTCAACTGATTATCCATGTTAATTAATTTTTACAGGCTCTCGATGGTCAGAACATTTATAATGCTTGCTGTACTCTTCGGATTGATTTTTCAAAACTGGTGAATTTGAATGTAAAATACAATAATGATAAAAGTCGTGACTACACCCGTCCAGATCTTCCGTCAGGAGATGGGCAGTCGTCTATGGATCCTGCAATTGCTGCAGCATTTGCTAAAGAGAGCTCCTTGCTTGGTAAGAAAAAATAGCATGTAATAAATGAATGTCTTTTTTTCCAGATATTTTTTATAGAAAACTATAATTTGTACTGATGGACCCAAACTTTGTCGGATTGGCAATCAGCGGTGAATTGGAACTCCATACCAACTTAACTGTGCTAAACTGCACAAGCGCGTCTCTTAACCGACCTTCCTAACTCAGGGCAGGTAATATTCAAGCAGCACAGCAGGTCCCTGGCTTCGGCATCGAAGTGCAAATGAATTTCAGTGAATGTGGACACCCAACCTTTTTACGGCAAAGCATATGATTTTAAATTTCCTTCGAAAACAACAGGTCAGGTAGAAGGAGAGTGTCTTAAGGTAAGTCAACAGGATTTCGGAGGGCATGTGTTCGGACTTTGTGGGGGAGTGGGACATGGGGAGCGGGGCGGTGGGGGAGTCGACACGGTGAGGGTGAGGAGTGAGGAAGTTGCACATTGGGTGAGGTGGTTTGGGTTGTTTTCGGGCCGGGGGTCAGGTTGAGGAGGTTATTGCTTAATTGTCCCCCACTGGTTGGGGGTTTGTCAGGGGGGAGAGGATAGCCTAACAGGTGAAAACAGCAGCACCCATAGCAGTGGCACCACGGCTGGCTCTAATGTTCAGCAGGGAGGGTCAAAGCGCAGAAGAGCAATAGTCATAGGGGACTCCATAGTCAGGGGCACAGATAGGTGCTTCTGTGGATGTGAAAGAGACTCCAAAATGGCATGTTGCCTCCCTGGTGCCTGGGTCCAGGATGTCTCCGAACGGGTAGCGGGCATCCTGAAGGGGGAGGGCAAACAGGCAGAGGTCATTGTACATATTGGTGCTAACGACATGGGCAAGAAGGGACATGAGGTCCTGCAGCAGGAGTTCAGGGAGCTAGGCAGAAAGTTAAAAGACAGGACCTCTAGGGTTGTAATCCCTGTGCCACGTGCCAGTGAGGCTAGAAATAGGAAGATAGAGCAGCTAAACATGTGGCTAAACAGCTGGTGTAGGAGGGAGGGTTTCCGTTATCTGAACCACTGGGAGCTCTTCCGGGGCAGGTGTGACCTGTATAAGAAGGACGGGTTGCATCTAAACTGGAGAGGCATAAATATCCTGGCCGCGAGGTTTGCTAGTGTCACACGCGAGGGTTTAAACTAGTATGGCAGGGGGGTGGGTACTGGAGCAATAGGTCAGAAGGTGAAAGCATTGAGGGAGAACTGGGGAATAGGGCCAGTATGGCTCTGAGGAAGAGCAGACAGGGAGATGTTGCTAAAACAGCGGGGCTGGTGGCCTGAAGTGTGTATGGTTTAATGCAAGACGTATTATTGGTAAGGCAGATGAACTTAGAGCTTGGATTAGTACTTGGAACTATGATGTTATTGCCATTACAAAGCCCTGGTTGAGGGAAGGACAGGATTAGCAGCAAAACTTTCCAGGATTTAGATGTTTCAGGCGGGATAGAGGGTGATGTAAAAGGGGTGCAAGAGCTGCGCTACTGGTTATGGAGAATATCACCCCTGTACTACGGGAGGACACCTCAGAGGGCAGCGAGGCTATATGGGTAGAGATCAGGAATAAGAATGTCACAATGTTGGGGGTTTACTACAGGCTTCCCAACAGCCAGCGTGAGATAGAGGAGCAGATAGGTAGACAGATTTTGGAAACAAATAAAAACAACAGGGTTGTTGTGATGGGAGACTTCAACTTCCCCGATATTGACTGGGACTCACTTCGTGCTAGGGGCTTAGATGGGGCAGAGTTTGTAAGGAGCATCCAGGAGGGCTTCTTAAAACAATATGTAGACAGTCCAACTAGGGAAGGGGCTGTACTGGACCTGGTATTAGGAAATGAGCCCGGCCAGGTGGTAGAAGTTTCAGTAGGGGAGCATTTCGGGAACAGTGACTACAATTCAGTAAGTTTAAATGTGCTGGTGGACAAGGATTAGAGTGGTCCTATGGTGAATGTGCTAAATTGGGGGAAGGCTAATTATAATAATATTAGGCGGGAACTGAAGAACCTAGATTGGGGGAGGATGTTTGAGGGTAAATCAACATCTGACATGTGGGAGGCTTTCAAATGTCAGTTGAAAGGAATTCAGGACCGGCATGTTACTGTGCAGAAGAAAGATAAATACGGCAAATTTCGGGAACCTTGGATAATAAGAAATATTGTAGGCCTCGTCAAAAAGAAAAAGGAGGCATTTGTCAGGGCTAGAAGGCTGGGAACAGACGAAGCCTGTGTGGAATATAAGGAAAGTAGGAAGGAACTTAAGCAAGGAGTCATGAGGGCTAGAAGGGGCCACAAAAAGTCATTGGCAAATAGGGTTGATCAAAATCTCAAGGCTTTTTACACGTACATAAAAAGCAAGAGGATAGCCTGGGAAAGGGTTGGCCCACTGAAGGGCAGGGAATCTATGTGTGGAGCCAGAGGAAATGGGCGAAGTACTAAATGAATACTTTGCATCAGTATTCACCAAAGAGAAGGAATTGGTGGATGTTGAGTCTGGAGAAGGGTGTGTAGATAGCCTGGGTCACATTGAGATCCAAAGAGATGAGGTGTTGGGCGTCTTGAAAAATATTACGGTAGATAAGTCCCCAGGGCCTGACGGGATCTACCCCAGAATACTGAAGGAGGCTAGAGAGGAAATTGCTGAGGCCTTGACAGAAATCTTTGCATCCTCAGTCTTCAGATGATGTCCTGGAGGACTGGAGAATAGCCAATGTTGTTCCTTTGTTTAAGAAGAGTAGCAAGGATAATACAGGGAACTACAGGCCGGTGAGCCTTACGTCAGTGGTAGGGAAATTACTGGAGAGAATTGTTCGAGACAGGATCTACTCCCATTATGAAGCAAATGGACGTATTAGTGAGAGGCAGCATTGTTTTGTGAAGGGGACGTCGTGTCTCACTAACTTGATGATGCAGGTAGGGCAGTGGATGTTGTCTATCTGGAATTCAGTAAGGCCTTTGACAAAGTCCCTCATGGTAGACTGGTACAAAAGGTGAAGTCACACGGGATCAGGGGTGAGCTGGCATCATGGATACAGAACTGGCTAGGTCATAAAAGGCAGAGAGTAGCAATGGAAGGGTGCATTTCTAATTGGAGGGCTGTGACTAGTGGTGTTCTGCAGGGATCAGTGCTGGGACTTTTGCTGTTCGTAGAATATAAATGATATGGAGGAAAATGTAACTGGTCTGATTAGTAAGTTTGCAGACGACACAAAGGTTGGTGGAATTGCGGACAGCGCTAAGGACTGTCCGAGGATACAGCAGGATTTAGACTGTTTGGAGACTTGGGCGGAGAGATGGCAGATGGAGTTTAATCCGGACAAATGTGAGGTAATTCATTTTGGAAGGTCTAATGCAGGTAGGAAATATACAGTGAATGGTAGAACCCTCAAGAGTATTGAAAGTCAGAGAGATCTACAGGTCCACGGGTCACTGAAAGGGGCAACACAGGTGGAGAAGGTAGTCAAGAAGGCATATGGCAATGCTTGTCTTCATTGGCCGGGGCGTTGAGTATAAGAATTGGCAAGTCATGTTACAGCTGTGTAGAACCTTAGTTAGGCCACACTTGGGAGTATAGTGTTCAATTATGGTCGCCACACTACCAGAAGGATGTGGAGGGTGCAGAAGTGATTTACCAGGATGTTGCCTGGTATGGAGGGCATTGGCTATGAGGAGCGAATGAAGAAACTCGGTTTGTTCTCACTGGAACGACGGAGGTTGAGGGGCAACCTGATAGAGGTCTACAAAATTATGAGGGGCATAGACAGAGTGGATAGTCAGAGGCTTTTCACCAGGGTAGAGGGGTCAATTACTAGGGGGCATAGGTTTAAGGTGCGAGGGGCAAGGTTTAAAGGAGATGTACAAGGCAAGTTTCTTACACTGAGGGTAGTGGGTGCCTGGAACTCGCTGCCGGAGGAGGTGGTGGAAGCAGGGAAGATAGTGACGTTTAAGGGGCATCTGGACAAATACATGAATAGGATGGGAATAGCGGGTTACGGACCCAGAAAGTGTAGAAGATTTTAGTTTAGACGGGCAGCATGGTCGGCACGGGCTTGGAGGGCCGAAGGGCCTGTTCCTGTGCTGTCCTTTTCTTTGTTCTTTTTAAATTAGTTCTGCTCCCCTTTAATAGAAGTGGTGTGGAGATGCCGGTGTTGGACTGGGGTGTGTACAGTAAGAAGTCTTACAACACCAGGTTAAAGTCCCAACAGGTTTGTTTCGAATCACTAGCTGTTGGAGCACTGCTCCTTCCTCAGGTGAATGAAGAGGTAGGTTCCAGAAACATACATATAAACAAAGTCAAAGATGCAATATGATACTTTGAATGCGAGTCTTTGCAGGCAGTTAAGTCTTTACAGGTCCAAATGCAGCAATTGGAGAGAGGGTTGATCACAGGTTAAATAGGTCTGAATTGTCTCAAGCCAAGACAGTTGGTAGGATTTCGCAAGCACAGGCCAGATGGTTTGGGGGGGGGGGGGGGGGGGGGGGGGGGTGAATGTAATGTAACATTAATCCAAGGTCCCGGTTGAGGTCGTACTCGTGTGCGGAACTGGCTATAAATTTCTGCTTGGCGATTCTGCATTGTCGCATGTCCTGAAGGTCGCCTTGGAGAACGCTTACCCGAAGATCAGAGGCTGAATGCCCTTGACTGCTGAAGTGTTCCCCGACTGGAAGGGAACATTCCTGCCTGGCGATTGTCGCGCGATGTCCATTCATCCGTTGTCGCAGCGTCGGCATTGTCTTGTCAATGTACCACACTTCGTGGCATCCTTTCCTGCAGAGTATGAGGTAGACAATGTTGGCCTCGTCACACAAGTATGTACCACATACCTGGTGGGTGGTGTTCCTGTGTGATGGTGGTACCCATGTCGATGTTTTGGCACGTCTTTCAAAGATTGCCATGGCAGGGTTGTGTTGTCGCTGTTCTGAAGGCTGGGTAGTTTGCTGCAAACAATGGTTTGAGGTTGCGTGGTTGTTTGAAGGCAAGTAGTGGGGATGGCCTTGGCAAGATGTTCATCCTCTTTGATGACATGTTGAAGGCTGCGAAGAAGATGTCGTAGTTTCTCCGCTCCAGCGAAGTACTGGACGACGAAGGGTACTCTGTCGATTTTGTCCCGTGTTTGTCTTCTGCGGAGGTCGGTGCGGTTTTTTGCAGTGGCGCGTTGGAACTGTCGATCGATATCCCAGTCGTACGAGGGAATATTTCAGTGTCTATAGATGTCTGTTACGCTCCTCCTCGTCTGAGCAGATCCTCTGTGTACGGAAGGCTTGTCCATAGGGGATGGCTTCTTTAATGTGTTTAGAGTCGAAGCAGGAGAAGTGGAGCATCATGAGGTTATCCGTGGGCTTGCGGTAAAGCGAAGTGTTGAGGTGACCGTCCTTCATGCAGGTGAGTGTGTCCAAGAATGCAACAGATTCTGGAGAGTAGTCCATGGTGAGTCTGATGGTGGGATGGAACTTATTGATGTCATCGTGTGGTCGTTTCAGTGATTTTTTTTTTGCCGTTGGTCCAAAGTAAAAAACTGTCATTGATGTATCTGGTGTATAACGTCGGTTGATGGTCCTTTGCGGTGAGGAGGTCTTGTTCAAACGTGTGCATGAAGATGTTGGCATACTGAGGTACGAATTTGGTCCCCATGGCTGTTCTGTGTGTCTGGATGAAGAACTTGTCGAAGGTGAAGACGTTGTGATTCAGAATTAAGTGGATGAGTTGCAAAATTGCGTCTGGAGATTGGCAGTTGTCCGTGTTGAGTACGGAGGCTGTTGCAGCAATGCCGTCGTCTGGGGATGCTGGTGTAGAGTGCCGAGACGTCCATTGTGATGAGGAATGTTCCTGGTTCAACTGGTCCATGGGTGCTGAGTTTCTGTAAGAAGTCTGTCGTATCGCGACAGAAGCTGGGTGTTCCTTGTGCAATGGGTTTCAAGATGCCCTCTGTAGCCAGAGAGATTCTCACACAGGGTCCCATTGCCTGATACGATAGGACAGCCTGGTGTGTTGGCCTTGTGTATTTTCGGGAGGCAACGCATCTACTTGTCTTACTTTAATAGAAAGTAGTTAACGTTTCAGATCGGCAACCTTTCATCAGATCCATACAGGTAGACATTATCTTGTTTCAGTTAGTCGAGGCCTCGGGCTCCTTCAATGCTATATCCTTGATCTCAATTCTTGTTTGTCTTTCAGTCACACCCTCCTACCCCTGATCATAATGGAAAGTAACTCTGCTCCTTCCTGATGGCCCTGTAACGTCCATAGCTTTAAGTTCCTGGGGGTCACCATCACCAACGGTCTGTCCTGGTCCACTCGCGTTGATGCAAATCAAGAAAGCCCAACAACGTCTCTACTTCCTACAGAAGCTTAAGAAATTTGGCATGCCTGCATCGACTCTCACAAACTTCGACACAGAGCATCCTATCCGGCTGCATCACAGCTTGGTATGGCAACTGCTCGGTCCAAGATCGCAAGAAACTGCAGAGTGTGGTGAACTCAGCCCAGCGCATCACACAAACTTGCCACCCCCATATTGATTCTGTCTACACCTCCCGCTGCCTCAGGAAGGCAGACAGCATTATCAGTGACCCTCCCACCCAGGCATTGCCTTCTTCCAGACCCTTCCATCAGGCAGTAGGCAGTCTGAAGACCCGCACATCCAGATATAGGAACAGCTTCTTCCCCACAGCTACAAGACACCTCAACGACTTCCCCTCGGACTGATCTGTTCCCTGTAAGAACACTCAACTCCCCCCTTCCAAAGTTACAGCACACTGATCGCACATCCCTGTCTAGCTAACCTTATTTATTTATTTGATTTTGTGAGAATATATTTTGAGAAATCACTTGAGGAATGTATGACTAGAAAAATTAATGTACATGTATTTTTTGCACACCATGGCGTAAGGCATGCCCAAAGATTTGATAAAGAATTGTTGAGGTTCTTGGGTTTTTGTTCTGTTCCATCATTTGGCTAATTTTTAAAAGGGGATTGACGGTGATTCAAGGATTGTTGACTTATATACACTGATGATGTGAGGGTGTTGACACCGAGTCTTTGCCGGTTTTATGTCTCCTGATAGATTAGTTTATAGTTACAGATCTCCATGGTTTGGTTTGAGAGCTCTTTATTCACCAAGGTTTTTCCTCAGAATTCACTATTTAGGCAACATAATTAAAGCCAGCACATCCAAATTGATGGATTGAAAGGGTGCAATGTTGGTCTGATTCTTTATAAATGATCTCCGGTGCAACCATTTTAAAAATACATTTTGGAGTAATTGGAAGAGAAGTTGACTAAGGTCAGAGCATATTGATTAAGAACAAATAAGAATGGATAGAAGCAGGCCAATCGTGGAGTAGCCTTAAGAAAGTATTTTTGTTTATCGTGTACTTAATATAAAAAAGTGATCTTGCCTGAGACATATTTGATGTTTCAGGCGCTAAGGAAATTGACTATGGTCAGAGCATATTGATTAAGGGCAAGTCGCAAGGGATTGCAAGCTGGGGACAGAGAAAAGCTTTGTGGTTAAAAGTAGCTAGTACTCACACTGGCGGTATTCTGCAAGGATCCAAGATGGGCCCATTGTTCACCATTCAAATAAATAATTTGGTCAGCAGTACAATTTCAAAATTTGTGGACAGCGCCAAATGGTGGAGGTGGGGAGAATAAAGAGGAGGGTTGATGGGGAATATGGTTAATAAAGATGAGGATTGCAATAAAATACAGGAAGATATTAATAAACATGCAGAATCAGTGTGTAATTGACAAATTAACCATTAAGAATGAGTGTATGTGATACATTTTGTTAAGAAGAATGTGAATGCCCCATACTTCTTGGAAACTCAAAGAGGTGGAGGAGCAAGTCACTAAAAGTAGTGATGCAGGTTAGTACACCTCATTTAAAATAGAAACAAAGCAATGGACTTTTTCTTGCAGGATCAAATTGAAAGCAACAAGTTACATCAGGCATGTATAGTATCTTGGTTAAACACTTTGTAGTGTGAACAGTTCTGATCGAGGCACTGGAGAATGTGCATAAAATCAGTTTCTAGAATTATATCAGAATTAAGAGATGGTACCTATTAGGAAAATTTGAACAGGCTGAGGCTGCCTACTTGAGGGAAAAAAACATGTAGAGGTTGACGATGCAAATGTTTGATAGGACAGACGTTTCTTTGTGTAAAAGGACCAGAACTAGGGACACTAAGTATAAGATGATACATAATCAACCCAATGGGAAATTTAAGAGATATCAGAATGGTTCGAGTGTGGATCCATACCAGAAGAAATAATTGAAAGAATTACCATTGATACATTTGAAGGGAAGCTAGATAAAAACATGAGCCGAAAAATGATTTAAAAGATTTGATGATAGTTAGATTGAATAGGAGGTTTGGGTGGAACATAAACACCAGTATGGACCTGTTAGGTTAATTACACAGTTTTACAGCACAGAAGCAGGCCAACCATTGGAGTAGTCTTAAGAAAGTACTTTTGTTCATTGTACACGTAATATCATGGCATTCCTACAGTGCAAAAGGAGGTCATTTGGCCCATCGAGTCTGCACCAGCTCTTGCTCCGATGGAGCGCCCTACCTAGGTCCAATCCCCGCCCCTATCTCTGTAACTCCATCTAACCTTTTGGACAATATTAGCATGACCAATTCACCTAACCTGCGCATCTTTGGATGTGGGAGGAAACCGGAGCACACGGAGGAAACCTTCGAAGGCACGGGAAGAATGTGGAAATTCCACATAGACTGTCACTTGTGTTGGAATTGAACCCGGGTCCCTGTTGGATGAGGCAGCAGTGCTAACCACCGTACTGCCCATGATCTTGTTTGGGACTTATTTGATATTTCAAACACTTAGGTAGTGTGAATATGGTCAATCCCTCAGCTCGGTCACTCAAATTAATTGGACTGCAGCACTGTCATGTGGCAGTTACAATCCTTGTTTTTGGCATGGAGCTGACATGAGGACATGTTCCCTATTGCTGATTTGTCCTGGAAGGCAGACTTTTTTTTTTCATTCATTCTTGTGATGAGTGTTGCTGACAAAGTTAGTATTTATTGCTTATGCCTGATTGCCCTTGAGCAGGGCCGCCTTGAATCACTTGCTGCATCAATGCGAGTTCTAGGAATTTTACTGTGCAGGAATGGCAATGTAGTTCTAAGTCGGGATGGGGTGTGACTTGGAAGTGAACCTTATTTTTTTAGATGGTAGAGGTTGTGGACTTGGAAAATGCCATTGAAGGAGCCTTGGTGGCGAGTTGTTGCAGTGGATCTTGTAGATGGTACATACTGGTACGAATGTGTACCAGTAGAGGAGGGAACTAATTTATGGGGTGGCAAACATTTTGAATATTTTTGTAGCTGCATTTATCCAGACAAGTTGGGAGTATTCCATCACGCTCCTGATGTGCACCTTGCAGATGGTGGACAGACCTTGTGGAGGTGAGATACTCGCCACAGAGTTCCCAACCTTTGACCTACACTTGTAACCACAATGTATCTGGAAGATTAAATTGAGGCTTACAGTGGAATGCATATTTAAGATATAGACTTATAGGACCAAGTTTCCATCTCTTTGAGAAGTGTTACTTCTATGTGAAATGGATATAACATGTTCAAATCTATGCAAATATATTCAAATATTCATATCTGAGCTTTGACAAAGCGTCATCCAGACTCAAAACGTTGGCTCTCTCTCTGTCCACAGATGCTGTCAGACCTGCTGACATTGTCCAGTATTTTCTGCTTTTGTTTCAAATCTATCGTTGTGTATTACATATTTGTATGGACTTCGTTTTAAAAAAATAACAATGGACATGTTAATCTAAAATAACACGCTTTCGGTCTTTTGCATAATTGAGTGATTTTTTTAAAAGTTTTTTTTTGTGCCTTCTATTTGTTAGGTACTCCAGGAGGAATGATGTCTGGTCCATACAGTGGAGGATCTGGATTTCCAAGTTCCATAGGCTTTGCACAGACTGCAGGTTCGAGTTGCAATTGTAATATTAATAAGCCTGCATTTAAAGTACAGGGTTTTTTTTCTTGTAGGTAAAACTGACACAATATCGATTAGATAAATGAAAAATAGACAATGCATTTTTGAATTATTGTCCTTGGAACTTCAGGCCATTGTACTGAACAGCATATAGACCTGCAGAGCATCATAGTATGCACCTATAAACAAGATAGTATCCAGCTTACTGATTGTATTGATCACATAAACATTTATCATACCCAAGAGTTGGCTTGGTAAACTTTCAAAATACAGCATTTCTAAAATTCTGCATACTATTGAGCTTTTTTTAAACTTCCGCTGTTAATACAGACTACTTACCTAAAGAAATAGGCTGCTTGTCAAGCACCTTAATTGCGAGGAACCACAGTATCTTGAATGTGGATGCTGAGCAATGGAGAGAGAATGCTGATGAAAGTGACGACAGTTACCTTGTTTGGAATAAATTGAGCTTCTTTACTGTTGACTTTTCTTTCTCACCTGATTTTACTTTGGATTGGATTTGTTTATTGTCACGTGTACCGAGGTACAGTGAAAAGTATTTTTCTGTGAGCAGCTCAACAGATCATTGAGTACATGGGAAGAAAAGGGAAGAAAAGAAAATGCATAATAGGGCATCACAAGGTACACAATGTAACTTCTTGTTAGTTTATATCGACCATACTGCCTCTACCAGCAAAGAACATGGGGGTGTTTTTGAGGAAATGTGTGTGCAATCCCACTGTAACCAGTCAATTGAATTTTTGATAGTTATCCACTCTGATGACTTTTCTTGCCATCAGTTTTTATTTACCTTCCATGACTGGGAACATCAATTCATTCGTGAGCTGAGGTTTTACAGGTACCACCTATCTCCTCTGAGTAGCCTTACTCATGCATGACCTTCAACAGTAAATATTGTCCACAGAAACTTTTAAGACAAACCAAACCCAGTTTGCATCCAGCATACACAAACCACCAGTGACAGTAGCAGTTCTTGCCAATTTTCTGTTACCTGACTTGGGTCGCTGAGGCCAACTGTAGCACCTCAGTAGTCGCTTCAATCAGCACATGTGGAGAATCAAAAAATGGAACATAGAATTCTGTTGGGTGAATAGACTTGCTTCAAACCCAAAACCGGTTGTTATATGGAGTGTTTTCTTCCGAGTGAAATTAGTTTATTTTATTTTTAAAATATATTGTCTTCTGTTGCAGCTGTTCCAGGATCCCTGAGCCCATTGGCTATGCCTGGTGCTGCTGCAGCTGCTGCAGCAGCTGCAGGGCGTGTAGCAATGTCTGGAGTTGCTTCTGCCAACCACAGTGTTCTTTTGGTTAGCAATCTAAATGATGAGGTAATTATTTGTTTTTTTACAAATCTTTTCTTCATACTTCTGTTTGCAGAGCAAGTTGGTTTTGTTCGTTGTTCTAACATTGTTTGTCTTCCTCATCCATTGTCTTGTTATTTTCTGTATCCACGTATGTATTTCATGATCCACTGACTAAATTTCCAGTAAGTGTAGAAACAAAATATATATGATTAAATTAATGCTTGGTGTTCACAAATGTTATTAGCAATGACAAAGATGAAACTAATGGGTGGAATTTTCTAGACCTTCCTGCCAGCAAGTTCTTCTGGTCCCACAGAAGTCAACCCCCGCCTTAAGTTCTCCGATGGTGGTGTGGCAAATAATTGCTGCAACTTTGGCAGGACCGGAAGACCCGGCCAGTACCAGGCCGCATGTCTCCTGGGAAACCCCACCATTTGGGGGTGGGAAGCTGGATTTTGAATTTAAGGGTGGTTTTTGGTCAAGTTGCCAGAGTGATATTGTGACTTGGTACAAGCTACTGTTTGGAAATTATTCTTGGCAAATTTGGAAGGAATGCCACACCCATACCCTTTTATTGGGGTGCCTATAATCTTGTGATGTATCGATAATTGGTCATTCTAAAATTAATGAAGTTATTGAGTTAGTAAGTCATACATTCTAGGGTTTGGGTTGAGTGTAGTTCATTGTCTTTTTTGGATCACAAGAAGACTTGAACAAACTTGCTCGTCTCATTAATAATCATTAAACTATAGGAATGTTGGAAAAAAACATTGGCTCAGTAACCTTCTTCAGGGAGGAAACCTGTCCTCCTGCCTATTCTGGCTTGCATGTGACTAAATCCATCACAGTGTGATTGTCTCTTAATTACCATCTTAAATGGCCTAGTAGGCCACTCTGTTAGATCAAACCACTAGAAAAATAGAATGAGAAAATTGGACTGAGCACCCAGCATCAACCCGCGGCATCAGAAATGATAATGATATATGAAAGTGGAAGTTCATTATAATCATCAACTTCTTGAAGACACCCTGCCTGCTTAACCCTGTAAAGTCCTCCTTACTAACATCTGAAGACATGTGCTAAAATTATGAAAGCTGTCCCACAGTGCATTGGTGTAGTCATATACACCAAATCATATCTTTTAGCCGATGTCTCAGGCTACAGATCACCATCCCTACCTCTGACCTGTTCCTGTGCTGGGCGGTGGCGGCACACTAGGACACATTCTGGAGCAAGTAGCTCAGGGAGTCCTCAACTTTGCTCCACAACTCAAGACGTCTCATGGCATTGGGTCAAACACAGGCAAGGAAAGTTCTGACAATTGCCACCTACTATCCAGCTTCACCTGATGAACCGGTACTGCTCCATGTTAAACATTATTTTCAAGAAGTACTGAGGGCAGCAAAGGCACAGATGAATTCTGATGGACACTAAAAGTCCCCTAACCATCAAGGGAGACTCAGTAGCACCATTGCTAACTAAGTCTTGAAAATTAGTTCTGCCAAACTGGGCAAGTGGTGGCGAGAGAACCAACCCTTAGCAATTAACCTGTCACAAATAAATCTGCCTGTAACAGTATTGATAGGAGTGAAAATGGAAATTAAGGTGTGTCTTCATATTGAGGAGACCCTCCATGGTCTACAAAGCTACCACTGTTAAATGGAAGAGTTTCAGAATTAATCTACCAGCTGAAAACCAGACATCCATGTCCTGGCATATCCCATTACCATCAAGCCAGTTGACCAATCCTGATTCAGAGTGTAAACAAGTATGCCAGGAGCAGTACCATGTGTACTTAAATGAAGTTCCAACTTTGTGCAGATACAACCATCACTCTGCTTACCATTGACAAAAAGCTTAACTGGACCAGCCATTTTAGTCTGGGATAGAAGCTCAAGCTGGTAATTCTACAGCAAGTAATTCACATGATTTACCAAAGTCTGTCCACCATCCATAAGTCAACAGTGTGATGGAATGCATTCCACTTGCCTTGATGAGTGCAGCTCCAACATCACTGAAAAAAACTTGATACTATGCAAGATAAAGCAGCCCACTTGATTGGCACCTCATCCACAACCTTAAACATTCACTCCTTCCACCACCGGCAGCAGTTACAAAATGCACAGAAACAAGTCTCCAACGCTCCATTGACAGCACCTTCCAAATTTACAACACCTACCACCTAGGTCATGTGTAGCAGTCACATGCGAACACTGCCACCTGCAGATTTCTCACCAAGCCATGTACCCTTCTGACTCGAAACTATATTACCGATGCTCCATTGCCTTGGGTCATACGTCCTGGAGCTCCCTAATAGCACTGTGGGTGTCTCTGCACCAAATGAACTATAACGGTTGGAAGCAGGTGGCTCACCATCGCCTTGGAGAACATTAAAGGATTGACAAGTGCTGGTCCAGCCAGCGACACACATGCTAAGAACAAATAAAAGGACATGGAAATGGCTCGTTCTTTCAAATAGTGATGAGATAGCCATGATCGTATTGAATAGTGGAGCAGGCTTGAGGAGCTAAATTGCCTACTCCTGCTCCTAGTCTTCTGTAATGAGGTGGTGCATTTTGGTAAGCTGAACAAGGAATTAGTCTATTCCTTGGAAAATGGAAGATCTAAATGGTGTGCAGAGGACAATTTCAAAGTTTGCAGATTACACGGTACCTGGAAGTATTATAAACGGTGAGGAGGACAGTGTAGAACTTCAAGATAGGTGGCAGATGAGGTTCAATGTGTAAGTGTGAGGTGCTGCATTTTGCTAAGAAAAACATGGAGAGACAATGTAAAATAAGGGGTACAATTCTTAAGTGAGTGCAGGAGCAGTGGGACCTGGGCGTATATGCATAGATCATTGCAGGACAGGTGGAGAGTGCAGTTTTTAAACTAATGATTATAATGCTACACTAGAAGTAAAGTCAAAGACAAATTTCCACTTTTGTGTGGACAATAAAGCTCTATTCTATTCCATTCTATAGCGTACAATATCCCGGGCTTGTTTTAATATGGGCATAAAGCACAAGAGCGTGATGGTTATGCTGAATTTATGTAAGGCACTAGTTAGACCTCCAAACGAAAACAGAAAATGCTGGATAAACTCAGCAGGTCTGGCAGCATCTGTGGAGAGAGAAGCCGAAGTAAAGGTTTTGAGTCGGTATGACTTCAGACTTTCTAGTTCGACATAACCTGGAGTATTGTGTATTGTTCTGGATGCCACACTATAGGAAAGATGTGAACGCATTGGCAAGAGTACAGAAGTGGTTCATAAGAATGTTACCAGAGATGAGTAACTTCAGCTGTGAAGATGGATTGGAGAGATTGGGACTGTTCTCCTTAGAGAGGAGAAGGAATAAGAGGAGATTTGATAGATGTGTTCAAAATCATGGTGAAACTGGACACAATTGATCGGGAGAAACCATTTGGATCGAAACAGGATTGAGGAGAGAGCACAGATTTACAAGTGATTCACAAAAGAAGCAAATGTGATGTAAGAAAAATTCTTATGTAGAGAGTGGTTCAGATCCGGAATGCACTGCCTGGAAGTGTGTGGAAGCAACTGCCTCCAAGGATCTTTAGATGACCTAGAGACAATGCAGAGTTCTGGGGGAAAGACAGGAGAATGGCACTAAGTCATATAAATAAGGCTCATTTGGAGAGTGGGTGCAGACACAGTGGCAGATGGCCACCTTCTGCGCCATAACAGTTCCGTGATTCTGTTTTAAAGGCATGAAGGCTTCTAGGGGGTACAGATCCACAAATCCATTAGAAGTGCAAGCAAAACACTGGGGTTGATTTCTAGGTGAGTATAATTCAAAAGCAGTGAAGGCGTCAAACCACACCTGGAGTACTATACTTGAAATATGAGTCTTCTGTCCATATTACAAAAAGGTTGTAGAGGCATTTGAGAGAATACAAAAAGATTGCAAGGATGGGACGAAAACTGAGACGGTACCACTAACAGGAAAGACTGAAAATCTGGACCTCGTCCGTATGATTGAATCCTTTAAAATTATGAACTGGTTCAATAAGTTAGAAACAGATTAATTCAAATATGTTGGAGTCTGTAACTAGAGGGCATAAATATCACTAAATCCAATGAAGAATTCAGGAGAGAATTTCTTTACTTAGACTGTGGAACCCCTGTCACATGGAATAGTTGAGGTGATTGCCATAAATCGGTGTCAGGTACATGATGTAGAATGGAATAGAAGGATATGTTGATGGCGTGAACTGAAGAACCTTTGAGGAGGCTTATGTTACATGTCAACACTGGTGTGGGCCAAATTACCTGATTCTTTTATTGTGCAATTCTGCCTAGTTATCGTTACGCTTGCTTATGTTACATTTGCCATGAAAATTTGCTTCATATAAACCTTGCTTTGATGCTTTTCCCTTAAAGGTCCTCTCCAAAGAATTTGACTCAACACTCTTCCCACTCTTCGTAGTTTTTTCTCTCCTTGCAAGTCTTGGTTATATTACAGCTATACAAGTTCTTGCACTGTGCGAATCTTTGTATTATATAAAATGCTGGTTCTTGGGCCTTTGTCCTCAAATAATCTACTTATATTCTATTTTCATTTTGACTTCAGCAAAAGCTGGTATGAAATGTGGATTGTATCTGGGCACTTCACAGGAGAAGTTGCCATGGTTCTGTTTTCATTTAAAATTTCAATTTTAACTTCTATGTAGAATTAAAAGTTGGAAAGCTATTTGGTAACATTTGATAATTTTCTTCGTGCTGTACATCTGCATGCTGTTAGGTGTAATTTTTGAATTAGTGTGCCTCTGATATTTATTTGCCTACATTTCATACCTCACCATGACTATGCAGTTAACTTCCAAGTTCAGGGTTTATTTGTGCATGATTTGTGTTTTTTACTTTCTCATTTAATATGAAGTATTGTAATTCTTTGATATAAATGTATTTTGCCCATGTTTTTTTTTGTCTTGGGTGACTACATTCAACACTATTTTCTTGTAAAGTACATGAACCAGCCATTTTCTGACCAAATTCCTGCATTTCCTGTGTACTGACCTATATATTTATTTTTGTTTTGTTTCCCTCTCCTTGTTTTCTTCTGCATTGCTCCACCCCTACCCATCCCATCCCTCTTTCTTACCCTGTGTGTTTATTTCACATTTCCCAACCCTCCCCATACCTCTTTCTGTCCCATTCCTACCTCTTTCCTCGTGTTCATGCTTATGTGCTTGAACAAATGTTCCTCGGACCAACTTGCCCCAATTAACTGCCTTGAACCATGATCCATGACCACCTCACCATTCTACGGGAACCACCCTTCGTTATGGATGATCTGTTCATCTCCGCTCTTCCTCGATTCTTCTCTCTTCCTGTCTTACGCTGCTTGCTCTTCTCTCCTTCTAAAGATGGTTACGCCCCAAAGTCTGTTTACCCTCTTCGGTATGTTATCGTTAGCACTATACTTTTTATTATTGATTTAAAAGTTTTCACCTTAATTCTTATTTGTAGCTAGCAATTCGGCTTATAGATAAGTAGATAATCTTCTACTTTTTCATTTGCTGTAATTCTCTCCATAGATGCTATTTTATTTATTGTAATGCATGCCAAAAATTATTTTGCATGTTCTTTAGTATCACTTCACATTAGCTTTGAGGGATTTTACCAGGATTTTTCTCTTCAGATAATCACTATGCTAAATCTTGATTTGTTGTGCTCATTTTGGATGTCAAAACTTTGTTCACATTGATGTCTGATCTGAATGTTTCATTGATCTGTCAGTAATTTTGTTGGCTTGTCAAATTTATTACATGCATAACTTCTATTTTTCTTCACTCTTCCACTCTGCAAAAGGTGTTTATGGTGATGTGCAGCGTGTGAAGATTTTGTACAATAAAAAAGACAGTGCTCTTGTGCAAATGACTGATGTTAACCAGGCACAATTGGGTAAGATTCTGTATGCATTTGACCAGCCTTCTAAATCTTTGTCCTGAGAAAATGCGCGGTCCTTAAAAAAAAAAAGGAGTTAAAATTGAGTCTTTATTCATTAGCCATGAGCCACTTGAATGGGCAGAAAATGTATGGAAAGATTATCCGGGTCACGCTGTCCAAGCACCAGACAGTACAGCTACCTCGAGAGGGCCTAGATGACCAGGGATTGACAAAAGATTTTACCAATTCCCCACTCCATCGTTTCAAAAAACCTGGATCAAAGAATTTCCAGAATATATTTCCTCCCTCTGCTACTCTACATCTTTCAAATATTCCGTAAGTAATCCATTTGACTCTAATGCATGCAGTCTGTTCTATCAATAAATTAAGTTGCGCTGTTTTTTGTGGGAGAAACGTTTTAATAATGTCCTAATTAATATGTTTTCACAGACCTTCGATTACTGAAGATGATCTCAAGATACTTTTTACAAATACTGGTGGCAAAGTGAAAGGTTTTAAATTTTTCCAGTAAGTCTTTTTCTGTGAATGTAATTGATATGTTCATACTTCTTCAGCAGTACTTTTTCTAATCGATTATTGGCTTTACTTCCATCACAAACTGTGCTGAGCAATGTCGTACCATCCGTCTCCATTCACCATGTACATCCTCCAAATAAAAGGTCTTACAATAGGTACCCACATGGGTCCGAGTTATACCTGGACTTTTTGTGGGATAGGTGAGGGGTGCTCCCTCAACTCTGTTTCCTGTACATTGATGACTGTATCAGTGGCATCTGATCATCGACAGAAACATTTAATCAACTTTGCTTCCAATTTTCACCCTGCTGTCAGTTTCACTTAGTTCTTTGACTTTTCCTTTCCCTTCCTTGATTTCGCTGTACCTATTTCCGGTAATAGGCTATCAGCTAATATTCATTATGAGCCCACTGACTCGCACAGCTATCTTAACTACGTCTCTTTCCACCTACACCCTCTAAGGATTCCATTCTATCCTCCCAGTTCCTCTGTCTGTATTACATCTATTCCGATAATGCAACCCTTCACACCACCATCTTTGTTTGTTTCAGAACTGAGGATTCTCCCAACTGTGGTTGACACGTTCCTCAATCGTGTGCGCCACATTTTCTACTCTTCTGTTCTTACCCCTTCCCCTCCCTCCCAGAACCATAATAGGGTTCCCCTTGCCTTCGCCTTACAATCCATCAGCCTCCATATTCAACTAATCTTTCTCTGCCATTTCCGCCACCTCCAGCACAATAGCATCACCAAAGACATCCCCCCCTTCAGCATTTCGAAGAGACTGTTCCCTCAAATACCTTGGTTCACTCCTCAATCAACCCTAACATCCCTTCCCCTTTCCAATGCGCCATTTCATGCAAGTGCATCCACTGTTTTCACCATCCAAGCCCCAAAACATTTCTTCCAGGTGAAGCAACAATTTAGTTTACTGTATTTGCTGCTCACAATGCATTCTCCCGTGCATTGGGGACAAAATGCAGATTGGGTGATAGATTTATGTAACACCTCCACAAACGTGACCCTGTGCTTCTGATGGCTTGTCGTTTTAATTCTTCATCTCGCTCTCGCACTGACATCTCTATTCTTTACTGTTTCAGTGAACTTCAACATCAGCTTGAGGAACAACACCTCATCTTCCAATTGGGCATTTTTCAACCTACTGAACCCAACATTGATTCAATAATTTCAGACTGTAAACTTTCTCCCCTTTTTTGTTTCCTTTTTGCATATTTTGTTCTGTCTCTTATTTTTGCTTTGAGATGAAAGCAAACCTGTGCTAGGCACATCTTTTGTTTCTTTTCTTGTCCATTATCGTTCTTTTGGGCCCTGTAAGAAATTCTGCCTTTTAATCTCTCCTATCTTCCACACTACTGTTGACTTGTCTTTTGTTCTTAAATTGCCGACCCTTTGCTCAAAATCTATGACATCATCTTTTTTCAGGTCTCATGGAAGGACATCAACCTGAAACGTTGTGCAGAATCTTCCATTCTGGAGGCGGGTGGGGGGGATGGCTGGCTGTGCGATCTTAAACTGGACAGTTTATTGTTCATGCGTGCAGAGCACAGTGATTCTTGTGCCGGGGGCAGGTAGGAAGTCATTCTCTCCACCGTACCCTCAGGTGGTTGAAGATCTAGGTGCCATATTTAAGAGAACCTAGACAGCCTCCTTTCTTTCCCTACTTAGTTTGCCTCTCAGATCCAAACTCCCCCCTTTCTGCTCCAACATTCCAGCCTTTGTACAACTTGTGCTACCCGCATCCGAGGTGAGCCGAGTGTGAGCAGTTCCCAAGAACACAAAAGGAGCGTGTATTCACCACAAAAGTCGTGGAAGAAGTCAAACTTACCAGATGCATGCCACTACATAGTTTAAAAAGGGAATGTTCTAATTTCTCACTGACGGGAACTTAATTCTGGCAAGTTGGCCTTTTAAGGTGAAAAAGGACTTCCCGATATTGTTGTGGAGAAGCTTGCCCCGCCGTCAGCCCCGAATGCCTGAGAATAGTACTCCTCAACAGTTCATCCCGCTGGCCTACGTTCCCCGTCTGCCATAACATGCTTCCTGCTGTTGGCACGGCTGGAAGATTCTGCACGTTATCTCTTTCTCTCTCCGCAGATTCTGCCTGCTTGCTGTGTATTTACAGCATTCACGGTATTCTACTTTTCAACAACATGATTGTGACAGGTTCAAAATTTAAAATGTACAATTCCCAGCCATCTTTGTTTTAGTCGACACTAGGAAACATTAGGGAACAAATCAAATACTTATTACAAGCAATTTGGTGAAATTACTGCCTAGTACAGGTCGCATATAGAACATACAGTGCAGAAGGAGGCCATTCGGCCCATCGAGTCTGCACCGACCCACTTAAGCCCTCACGATCCACCTTAGCCCAATAAGCCCTCCTAACCATTTTGGCCACTAAGGGCAATTTATCATGGCCAATCCACCTAACCTGCATGTCTTTGGACTGTGGGAGGAAACCGGAGCACCCGGAGGAAACCCACGCACACACACGGAGAATGTGCAGACTCCGCACAGACAGTGAACCAGCAGGGGAATCAAACCTGGGACCCTGGCGCTGTGAAACCACAGTGCTAATCACTTGTGCTACCATGCTGCCCGTGCATATCGAAGTGCAAATGTGATCTTAGATGTTAGATTTGTTTTTAAAATCATTAGTAATGATACCTGTAAGAATTGAATATTGAGATATTGTGTAATAAAATCCCATTTTTATTTTGATCTTCCTCAGTAAAAATGCATTACATGGATTGAAGTGGGTAAAATCATAGCTGAGTACGAACAAGTTGACTCGGCACGCCCTTTTTTTAAATGTACCATAGAAGCACCTTTATTCTAAGATCAATATTTTCTATATGCTTCAAGTATTCATCTGTGTTCACAAACACTGATATCTTATCCAGATCAATGTTCCTTCCAGGGGAATTTTTGCTTCCTCCTCCCTTTCGGTGGTACTTTCCTTCTCAATTCAGGGCTAAATCGCTGGCTTTTAAAGCAGACCAAGGCAGGCCCGCAGCATGGTTCAATTCCCGTACCAGCCTCCCCGAACAGTGGCAACTAGGGGCTTTTCACAGTAACTTAATTGAAGCCTACTCGTGACAATAAGCGATTTTCATTTTCAACTCTCCACATTAGGCATCATCCATGGCTAAGAGGGAAAATGTAAGCTTTCATATTTCTGCTATTGCATAAACATTACTCTGCAAGACCCATTTAGAACTTTTTTCTGTTGGGACATCTCTGAGCACCCCTCTTCCTGATGGAGAACATTTGCCATTCTAAGGGAAATTTCAACTGTATTGCGGTTGTTTGAAGCTATGTGTCTTTGCCCTGGGATATTGCTGCAGGATAGTGCCCTGGGCTTCATCAATAACTTCCCTCCATCTTAAGGTCAGAAGTGTGATGTTTGCTGATGATTGTACAATGATAATTACTGTTCACAGCTCCTCGGGCACAATCTGTATCCATATGCACAACATTCGGGCTAGAGCTGTTAAGTGGCATGTCACAATTGTGCCACATAAATGTCAGACAATGACCCGTCTCCAACAAGAGAAAGTCTAACCATCTCCCCTTGACAGTTAGTGACATTGCCATTGATGAGTCCCCCACCATCACTGGGCCAGCCATAAATGCACTGGGCTACAAGTGCAGGTCAGAGGCTGGAAATTCTGCAGAGAATAACTTAGTTGACTCCCAAAGCTTGTCCACCATTAAAGCGGCACAAGTCACCAGAGTGATGGAATACATTCCACTTGCCTGGATGAGTGCAGCTCCAACAACACTCAGGAAGCTTAACACCATTCAGCTCACTTGATCAGCATCCCAGCCACCAACTTAAACATTCACTCCCACCAATACCGACGCACAGTGACAGCAATGTGTATAATTTACAAGATGCACTGCAACAAGTTGCCGAACCTCCTTTGACAGCAGCTTCTAAACTACGAGTTACCATCTAGAAAGAAAGGACAGCATACATGTAATACAGACCTGCAAGTTCGTCTCCAATCACACACCATTGCCCTTCTTTCGCTGTCACTGGATCGAACACCTGGAACTAACTTCCTGCCAGCATTGTGAATGCATCTTCAACAATGTCAAAATGCTGGGGCTGGTCCCACTCAGCAGCAAAGGATAAGAAATTTACTAAAGGGATTTGTATTTATGAAAGGTTTAGGTATAGAATAGGACAAAACAATTTCTGAGACCAATGATAAAGAGGTCACAAAACCTTTAGTGGGGAGCTCAGGAGAAATTTCTTTGAATAAATGTAATGTTCTTCTGTATAATTCCGACTTGGAAAATTGTACTCTCATGGGGGAAAAACAATCCATTTTAAAGTTAGAAAAATTAGCATACAATTTAGAATACACCTTAAAATTAATTAGAACACCTTAAAATTAATTGGAAGTCAGATTTCATAATATTCTACACAGTTAGTTCTGTCGGTTGTGCGTGAGATGCAAATAGATTATTCTTGTGAGGGTTTAAGATCATGATTTGT
Source organism: Scyliorhinus canicula (assembly GCF_902713615.1). Taxonomy (NCBI): domain Eukaryota; kingdom Metazoa; phylum Chordata; class Chondrichthyes; order Carcharhiniformes; family Scyliorhinidae; genus Scyliorhinus; species Scyliorhinus canicula. The sequence goes on from NC_052149.1 coordinate 26,170,236, forward strand.
AATGCAGTAAATAAAGTGAATGGTTGCTCAAACAAGCAAATGTAGCCATAGTTTTTCCCATTTTAGCGCACTTGCCTAATTCCATACTTTTGTTCCAGAAGAGATCACAAAATGGCGCTGCTGCAAATGTGTTCTGTGGAAGAAGCCATCCAGGCACTGATTGATCTTCACAATAATGATCTTGGAGAAAACCACCATCTGAGAGTCTCCTTCTCCAAATCAACTATCTGAAAATACCCAGAGAGAGCTTACAGTTTAATTATTTGATTTTGTGGTTATTTGTAGACTTGTTTCAGGAAGGTGGGACCAGAGTTTAGCAATTCCAGCTATTGTCATTCCTTCATATATACAATTGTGATACTAAATTTGGAGGATGAGCAATCATTAGAAGGGGCAGAGGAAATGAATTCAGCTGCTGGTTGGAATGGAAGTTCAGAACATTCTTGTGTTGAGGTTTTTTTTTTCCAGAGAATTCATTCATTTTTAGTTTTGGGGGATTTGAATCATCTCTGTCTTTTTATTTAGTAGAAAAATCTGAAGAGAAATGTGCCTTAAAAGTTGAAAAACTTCTATTAATACAAGTGAATATACGATGAAAGTGAAGCTGGGGCCTTCTTTTGGGCACATGGTTGGAGAATTTAAGTAATAGTTGGAAGTATTGTGTAAATGTTAGCACTAAGTTACAGTCTTGCTTGTTGCTGAATATACATTTTGTAGATGTTTGGAGTTGACATTGCAAATTGCTTATGTGCATTTCTATTACCATCTTTAGTTTGTAATTAAGGACTGAAATGGCTGTGGATTTTTTGAGCATGTGCAGTCAAGTTTAGTTAGTTAATGAAATTGGTGCATGTGTCATAGAAAGGCAAAAGAAAAATGCTTCAAAATAAGGAGCAAAAGGAATAGTTTTGTGGCAGTTTTCTAGAATGGACAACCAGGTGGGACCAAAGTTTATGTGCCTTTAGTCTTAATTTACCTTGCATTGTAATATTCAGTTTTAATAAACCTCTTCAAGATATTTTGTATTTGAACAGAAACAGACTTTAATATAACAGTTCTGTATCTTCAAATAAGAGGAATTGTATGAGTAGAGTTCATCACTTGAAGAAAGTCCAACGATTACAAGTGTTGTCAAATTTAAGTAGTATACTGGCCAGGAACTTTTCAGATCTATGTATTAGCATAAATCATATACATAGAATCTCTGGACTATGTAGCAAAAAAGGTCATATATATTTTCTATATTAGTTATGTTTTTACATCTTGATCTCTAGCAATGTAAATCTCAGTATAGTTTGAAAGGCACAATTAAAATTAATTTTCTAACAAAATTGGGATGTTTGATGGTTGTGTTGACTTTGATTTTTTTTTTTCCTGTGTACTCTGTTCGCTTGCTGTAGCATGTCTAATAAATACTTCTGTAGCTCTATCCACTCTCTTCTGTCTTTCTGTACTGCTTTTCTTCACTTCCCTTGTTCGTCTTCACCTCATTAAGCTTCTGACTTCATGGTTAATACTCTAGGCTGGGAAAATTATCTACACTCTTGCTGTAACTTGACCATTGTTCAACTTGGGGTGCAAGTACTGCAATTTCTTTACCTTCCACTAATGTGCACACGCAACATTTAGAACTTGGAGCAAAGCAGTTTTGATAGTTAATCTTATAATTGAGTACCTATCAGGATTATTTGTAAAAACATAGATTTTAGCTGAAATATATTAATTTCTGAAGTTTCCTACAATTTCTTTGGAAACAAACTTGGCTTAAATAGCTAATTTTAATAGCACAGGTTCATTTTAGTAATTGCCAATACCTCATGTTTCTTAAAAGTAGTTTTAAAAACAGGCTTAATAGATTTATGCTGCATTACCAACTTCTATATTGATTGTTCTAAAATTGGCATGGAAGAATCTGTGGTAGTAAAAAAGCAGACACGGTTTTTGTGTTTGGTTGTATGCATTTAAAAATGCAAGTTAGCATTAGTATTTTTCAATTTCTAATTAGCACCAAGCTGCAAATTTAAAACTTGAAATGTTTTCACTGGAGTTGGAGCTTGAATGTAATGCTTGAACGTTCTGGAGTCTATTTTGAAAAAGCTGTGAACATTTAAAGACATACGCACCATTACGGCCTGAAATTTTTAAATCCAAAGTTTTGTTCTTATCGGATTAAATTAGTGACACTGTGATTTAATTGGGAAATGTACAATGTTCTATGGTAAATTCTACTGTTTTCAAAAATGGAAAAGGTTAAAAAAAAAAAAATTTAAGCAGTAATCTTAATTTATTCTTTAAAAGTCAGCATTTCTTTGCACAAAGTTGACACTCCCAATGAGCCTTTTGGGCTTTGGAAATATATTTATTCAAAATAGCCATTGCAGAAATTGTTTTTGTTCACAAATATATAAATCTATGATGGACAGAAAGAAATCTGGTGACCTCAAAGGTCCCTAATCAAAACTTTAAAAGCAAGCTATATATATGTTTATCCATTAGAAAACTTTATTTGAAGAAATGTTTGCTACCATTCTCAAGTCTCTTAAATGAAATAAGTATAGTCATTCTGAAACTGTTTTAATTACTGACAAAAGATATTTGGTGCAATATGCAGTATCAGTGTTCTTGCTGTAGATCAGGAAGTTAAATAGTATGACTGCTTTTAGGAAAAAAAGACCTGATTTCATATTTAATTTAAATTGGTTACCTGCTCTAGAAATTTGATAATTTAGAACTTCCAAAACAATATAAATTTTTAAGAGACTTTTCATAAATATTGATTAGTTTAATCAGAAATTAGTACACTAAAACTTTTCATGTAGTGAGAGGACACTAAATTGTTTACTATGATAAAATTCTGCAATTGATTTCACCAAACATGAAATCAATTCATATTTGAATTTTGAATTCAGATGACAGAACTTCAGAACAGTAAATGTATGTTTGTATTGAAAAGAATTTTGATCATCTCATTAATTAAATACACCCTAGAACTTCAGTTTGTAAACGCCACTACATGATTTATTACTGATAGCCTTGTATTGTGAAGAACCTACTAAAATGTTTTCATAATAAATAATCGCTTATTCTCACAAGTAGGCTTCAATGCAGTTACTGTGAAAAGCCCCTAGTCGCCACTTACGGCACCTGTTCGGCGAGGCCGGTACGGGAATTGAACCCACGCTGCTGGCCTTGTTCTGCATTACATGCCAGCTGTTTGGCCCACTGTGCTAAACCAATCCCTGTCCAATCATAGTTGATTTTTATTTTAGCTAAAAGTAAGTGATACCAGAGCTTGTGAAATTGGACACCTTTTTTTCAGGCACTTTAGTTGTGCATCCCTCCTAGGTTAAGTGTACCACAGTTAGATGCAACATTTCTCTTGTCAGAAATAACGCCTTGACCCTATCCAGAAAGCATTCTTACTGCACCATTTTGATATTTTTCCCTCACCATGACAATTGCACTAAATTGCTCAGAGATGTCTGGGTTGTGCTGACTTTTGAGCAAAAGATTCAAAGTTTTTAAACTACTGTTGCTCAGTATATTGTTTAATCCATTTGCCAAGATGGAAAATATATTCCATCTAATAAAAGATAGCTGTGCTTTTTATGCACATAATGCAGGCAAAACTTGTCATGTGCCTAATTGCCATAAGTTCTGAAAAGTTAATGTTGGGTTTTAAAAGCTGAACTCAAAACATATGGTTATCACAAGAATTTTTTAGGTAATAGAACTACTGTTTGAATTGGCATAACAGTACAAATGATTGTGAAATTCAGTCTCTCATCACATTTAATGGCTCATTTGTAAGTAATCTAATCTCATCTACTCTTGCTGTTTCCATTTCATCTAAATGCAGCCTTCAGGATCTTGCCTATTTCTCATTTCCAATTCTGCATTTTACTACTTACTGCTTCTCTAATTAACTGTGTTATGTTCTGGCGCGTGCATTTGTGAGCAAGGCTGTTCAAACAAGCAGAAATTGTCCAAAGGAAGAATGTTCATGGTAAGTAAATGTGTAGCCAGGCAACTACTGCGCAAGCAAATATGTAATAACTTTACAATGGATGCAAAGAAACCTACCATGGCAGATGAACAATGGTGCCAGCAGTTTTTAATAGGTGATATTCTTGTTCATCTTATTGCAAGAAGATGATTCAATATGATTTTATATTTGAAGTAAATTTTGAAGAAAGTCTAATGTGTGACAAGATGCAGATTGCCCCCCCAAAAATCAAGATGCAAGTCTTGTCATGCAGAAAGCTGCAGTGGGAACAGTTGAAAGAGGTGCAAGCAATAAACTATTTTGTGACCATATTTCAAAAGGAAAACATTTTATACTGGGTGTAATGTTTTAACATCGCCGAAAAATGTCCAGGCAATTATGTAGGTGGTTTCATTTTTTTGCCACATTTTAAAAAACGATGTTCCATACTTCCTTAGTTACCTGTTGCTGTACACTATCCCCACAACCCAAAGAAACCAATAATGACTTGTGTGAGACTGCATTAGCAATTTATCTTCAAAACCTATTAATGTAGCCACTTGACTGGCATGCATTTCCTGGATTTGATGTGACCACCTTTTCCTTTTTGAATCTGTACAGTGAAGTTATTTTCTTGTAGTTACTACATTTAACAACATTACAGGTGGGCAGCACAGGGCTTAGCACAGTTGCTTCACTGCTCCAGGGTCCCAGGCTCGATTCATGGCTTGGTCACTGTCTGTGCGGAGTCTTCACATTTTCCCCGTGTCTGTGTGGGTTTCCTCCCACAGTCCAAAGATGTGCTGGTTAGGTGGATTGGTCATGCTAAATTGCCCTTTGCGTCCAAAAAGGTTAGGTGGGGTTACGGAGATAGGTTGGAAGTGTGGGCTGAAGTGCGGTGCTCTTTCCAAGGGCTGGTGTAGACTCGATGGGCCAAATGGCCTCCTGCACTGTAAATTCTATGAGGACAAAGCAAATGCTGGAAAGTTGCTTGGCTGTTTCAAATAAAATTACATTGTATTAGAAATGCAAATAGAAATAATCCTGGTGTGAGGAAAGAAGCAGCAGATCTTTGGATTAATCTAAGTTTACAGATGATATCAAGGTGGAAATAATGATTTTGGTGATATGAAGTCAGAAGCTCAGCTCAGGATTAACTGCGATGCGAATGATCTAGATTCTGGGTAGGGACGAGGGATGGATTACAATTTTTGGGGCCTGAAGACAATGGCTTTGACCTTCACTATTTAACTAGAGGTTGGCCCTCTGAGTCAAAGAGCATGATAAATCTCAGGCAGTTGTGGGCTTGAGAGGTGGTAAAGTACAGCTGGGTGATGCCAGTGTATATGGGAGACAGTTACCTGACTTCAGATAACTACCATATCTACAAATGAATTCCTAATGGAGCTGAAATCATCCTCACCAGGCGAACAAAAACAGCTAGTAACAAATCTCAGTCGGTAATTCTGGATTGCTACTCGAGTACCACTTGTGTATAACCCCAAAGTTGAGCAAGATCCTGAAGCTGGAAGATAGCAGCCAGCCCAGGAAAATATGGCACCATCTCTATAATGAGTCAGAACGGGAGATGCATCTTCCCAGAATACTTTTGAAAAGTACCCTTGGTGACGATTTGCCGTATGACATAGAACTACTTCAATATATTGCCAGAACTAAAGTATAGATGGTCAGCAATTTTGTTTTTCATTAGCACTGCGATGATATCATCCAGTTAACACAATCAAATGAATAGATTCAACCATCACACTTGTGCTCACGGATTTACATTGACCCGAGACTGGCAGTACCTCAATACAAAAATTCTTATCCTTTGAAACCTCTCCATGCCTATCACAAAACTCTCCAATATATCTGCACCACTCTTTTAGAGCAAACCTCATTGTTACTGTTGCACCATTGCCTTCAACTGCTTGTGCCCTCATTTCTGAAATTCCATATGTACCACTCAGAAATTCCTTTAAATAGCTCATTGATCAAGATTTTAACAACCTGACCTAATATTACGTGGATTGTCATACATTTCATAACAGTCTTGTGTTACCGCATTAAAGGTACTAGTGTTAGGATCCTAGTTGATTTCTAACGGGGTGGAAACATCAGAGTGGAACCCTAGTTCAAAAGACTAAATGTTATTTTTTTACTAAAACATGGAGAAGCAATCGCAGGATTGCTAATTAGTTTCAACAAGAATTTTTTTTAATGAAAATTTGTATTTATCATACAATCCCTACTCGGCTCCGAGGTCCCCACCAACTTAAAGAAGAGCACCATCATACCGGTGCCAAAGAAGAACCAGGCAATGTGCCTCTGACTACTGTCCGGTGGCCCTGACTTTAGTCATAATGAAGTTCTTCGAGAGGTTGATCATGAAGCGCATCAACTCCAAACTCCCAGAACGCCTTGTTCCATTGCAATTTGCATACCGCTGCAACCGGTCCACAGCAGATGCCATCTCCCTGGCCATACACTCATGCTTAGAGCATCTTGACAACAAGGACTCCTACATCAGAATCCTATTTATTGACTATAGCTCTGCCTTCAATATCATAATCCCAGCCAAGCGTATATCAAAGCTACAAAACCTAGCACTAGGCTCCTCACTGCCACTGGATCCTCCACTTTCTGACCCACAGACCACAATCAGTAAAAATAAACAACACCTCCTCCACAATAGTCCTCAATACCGGGGTCCCGCAAGGCTGCGTACTTGGCCCCCTACTATATTCCCTATATACACACGACTGCGTGGCAAAATTTGGTTCCAACTCCATCTACAAGTTTGCTGACGATATGACCATAGTGGGCCGGATCTCGAATAACGATGACTTAAGAGTACAGGAGGGAGATAGAGAACCTAGTGGAGTGGTGCAACGACAACAATCTATCCCTCAATGCCAGCAAAACTAAAGAGATGGTCATTGACTTCAGGAAGCAAAGTACTGTACACACCCCTGTCAGCATCAGTGGGGCTGAGGTGGAGATGGTTAACAGCTTCAAATTCCATGGGGTTATCATCACCAAAAATCTGTCCTGGTCCACCCACGTCGATGCTACCACCAAGAAAGCACAACAGCGCCTATACTTCCTCAGTAAACTATGGAAATTCGGAATGTCCACATTAACTCTTACCAACTTTTGCAGATGCACCATAGAACATAGAACGATACAGCGCAGTACAGGCCCTTCGGCCCTCGATGTTGCACCGACATGGAAAAAATCTAAAGGCCATCTAACCTACACTATGCCCTTATCATCCATATGTTTATCCAATAAATTTTTTAATGCCCTCAATGTTGGCGTGTTCACTACTGTTGCAGGTAGGGCATTCCACGGCCTCACCACTCTTTGCGTAAAAAACCCACCTCTGACCTCTGTCCTATATCTATTACCCCTCAATTTAAGGCTATGTCCCCTCGTGCTAGCCACCTCCATCCGCGGGAGAAGGCTCTCGCTGTCCACCCTATCTAACCCTCTGATCATTTTGTATGCCTCTATTAAGTCACCTCTTAACCTTCTTCTCTCTAACGAAAACAACCTCAAGTCCATCAGCCTTTCCTCATAAGATTTTCCCTCCATACCAGGCAACATCCTGGTAAATCTCCTCTGCACCCGTTCCAAAGCTTCCACGTCCTTCCTATAATGAGGCGACCAGAACTGTACGCAATACTCCAAATGCGGCCGTACTAGAGTTTTGTACAACTGCAACATGACCTCATGGCTCCGTAACTCAATCCCTCTACCAATAAAGGCCAACACACCATTGGCCTTCTTCACAACCCTATCAACCTGGGTGGCAACTTTCAGGGATCTATGTACATGGACACCGAGATCCCTCTGCTCATCCACACTACCAAGAATTTTACCATTAGCCAAATATTCCGCATTTCTGTTATTCTTTCCAAAGTGAATCACCTCACACTTCTCCACATTAAACTCCATTTGCCACCTCTCAGCCCAGCTCTGCAGCTTATCTATGTCCCTCTGTAACCTGCAACATCCTTCCGCACTGTCTACAACTCCACCGACTTTAGTGTCGTCTGCAAATTTACTCACCCATCCTTCTGCGCCCTCCTCTAGGTCATTTATAAAAATGACAAACAGCAACGGCCCCAGAACAGATCCTTGTGGTACGCCACTCGTAACTGAACTCCATTCTGAACATTTCCCATCAACTACCACTCTCTGTCTTCTTTCAACTAGCCAATTTCTGATCCACATCTCTAAATCACCCTCAATCCCCAGCCTCCGTATTTTCTGCAATAGACGACCGTGGGGAACCTTATCAAACGCTTTACTGAAATCCATATACACCACATCAACTGCTCTACCTTCGTCTACCATAGAAAGCATCCTATCTGGCTGCATCACAGCCTGGTATGGCAACTGCTAAGCCCAAGACTGCAATAAACTTCAGAGAGTTGTGAACACTGCCCAGTCCATCACAAGAACGTGCCTCCCATCCATTGACTCTATCTACACCTCCTGCTGCCTGGGGAAAGCGGCCAGCATATTAAGACCCCTCCCACCCGGCTTACTCACTCTTCCAATTTCTTCCATCAGGCAGGAGATACAAAAGTCTGAGAACACTCATGAACAGACTCAAAAACAGCTTCTTCCCCGCTGTTACCAGACTCCTAAACGACCCTCTTACGGACTGACCTGATTAACACTACACCCCTGTATGCTTCACCCGATGCCAGTGTTTATGCACAGTAAGAAGTCTTACAACACCAGGTTAAAGTCCAACAGGTTTGTTTCAAACACGAGCTTTCGGAGCGCAGCTCCTTCCTCAGGTGAATGGCGAGGTATGTTCCAGAAACATTTATATAGACAAAGTCAGAGATGCTGGACAATGCTTGGAATGCGAACATTTGCAGGTAATCAAATCATTACAGATCCAGGGAGTGGGATAATCACAGGTTAAAAAGGTGTGAATTGTCTCAAGCCGGAGCAGTTGGTGGGATTTTGCAAGTCCAGGCCAGATGGTGGGGGGTGTATGTAATGCGACATGAATCCAAGATCCCTGTTGAGGCCGCACTCATGCGTGCGGAACTTAGTTATAAGTTTTTGCTCGGCAATTCTGCGTTGTCGCGTGTTCTGAAGACCGCCTTGGAGAACGCTTACCCGGAGATCAGAGGCTGAATGCCCTTGACTGCTGAAGTGTTCCCCGACTGGAAGGGAACATTCCTGCCTGGTGATTGTCGCACGATGCCCGTTCATTTGTTGTCGCAGTGTCTGCATGGTCTCGCCAATGTACCACGCTTCAGGACATCCTTTCCTGCAGCGTAAGAGGTAGACTACATTGGTCGAGTCGCACGAATATGTGCCGCGTACCTGGTGGGTGGTGTTACCACGTGTAATGGTGGTATCCAAGTCGATGATCTAGCATGTCTTGCAGAGATTGCCCTGGCAGGGTTGTGTGGTGTCGTGGTCGCTGTTCTGAAGGCTGGGTAATTTGCTACAAACAATGGTTTGTTTGAGGTTGCGCGGTTGTTTGAAGGCCAGTAGTGGGGGTGTGGGGATGACCTTGGCAAGATGTTCATCTTCATTGATGATGTGTTGAAGGCTGCAAAGAAGATGTCGTAGTTTCTCCGCCCCAGGAAAGTACTGGACGACGAAGGGTACTCTGTCAGTGGTGTCCCGTGTTTGTCTTCTGAGGAGGTCGGTGCGGTTTTTTGCTGTGGCGCGTTGGAACTGTCGATCGATGAGTCGAGCGCCATATCCCGTTCATACGAGAGCATCTTTCAGCATCTGTAGGTGTCTGTTACGCTCCTCCTCGTCTGAGCAGATCCTGTGTATACGGAGGGCTTGTCCATAGGGGATGGCTTCTTTAATGTATTTCGGGTGAAAGCTGGAGAAGTGGAGCATCGTGAGGTTGTCTGTGGGCTTGCGGTAAAGCGAAGTGCTAAGGTGACCGTCCTTGATGGAGATGATGTGTCCAAGAATGCAACAGAATTTGGAGAATAGTCCATGGTGAGTCTGATGGTGGGATGGAATTTATTGATCTCATCGTGTAGTCGTTTCAGTGATTCTTCGCTGTGGGTCCAAAGGAAAAAAATGTCATCGATGTATCTGGTGTATAACATCGGTTGCAGGTCCTGTGTGGTGAGGAAGTCTTGTTCAAACTTGTGCATGAAAATGTTGGCATATTGAGGTGCAAATTTGGTCCCCATGGCTGTTCTGAAACAGCCATGGTCCCCAAATGTTTCTGGAACATACCTCGCCATTCACCTGAGGAAGGAGCTGCGCTCCGAAAGCTCGTGTTTGAAACAAACCTGTTGGACTTTAACCTGGTGTTGTAAGACTTCTTACTGTGCTCACCCCAGTCCAACGCCGGCATCTCCACATCAGTGTTTATGCAGTTACATTGTGTACCTTGGTGTTGTCCTATTATGTATTTCCCTTTTAGTTGCATGCACTTAATTATCTGTTGAGCTGCTCGCAGAAAAATGCTTTTCACTGTACCTCGGTACAAGTGACAATAAACCCATCCAATCCAATACACCATTACTCCTCCCTTGTCTTAACAATTAACACAGGTTTTAGGATTAACCAGGATTAGAAAATACATCCAAACCTATTGTGGCCACATGAATGAAATGAAAATCGCTTATTGTCACAGGTAGGCTTCAAATGATGTTACTGTGAAAAGCCCCTAGTCGCCACATTCCGGCGCCTGTTTGGGGAGGTTGGTACGGGAATTGAACCGTGCTGCTGGCCTGCCTTGGTCTGCTGTCAAAGCCAGTGATTTAGCCGTGTGCTAAACCAGCCACACAGACCCTTTTCAGTACACAAGATGACTGTGGGCAAATACACTCCACTCTGAACCTGAAGGGAATGTGGATGTCTCCTCAGAATCTCCCCCTCCCCCAGATGATTGTCAGTTGAGAGTTTCCCCCTGCCAAAAGCATGTGGTTTGCGTACGGAAATCCAGTCCCGGTTTTACAAATGACTTTTAACCCAAGCTTCCACTCCACTTCCAGCAGCGAATCCTGTTCACAATTTTACATCACTCCATTTTAGGCTTCCTTTGTTTTAACAGCTTTTGCACAACTGCTGAGACTCAACCACCGATTTCCAGTTATTTCAACTCATTGCACAGGCTGTAGTAAAATCTCACAAACCTGAAAATCACTTCAGATATCTTTCTGCTGTTAATACTCAGCTTGGTCTGATTTACTGAAAAGTTCTCTCCTATGGTACCTTTAACCTCTGCCTTTATGGAAACTTCTCTTCATTTCTCTAGTTTCCTTAACTAGCTGCTCTCCAGATCACTGTATTTATTTTCTCAACCTTTACCCCATGGTATAGCTTTTCTTCTAACAAAGCTGAGAGAAGTGCTCCCCTCTAGCCTTCTAAACCAATGGTTTCTAGCAAAGCTGTGAGAGCTGCCTAGTCTCCAACTGCAATCAAATTAGCTAACTAAAACTTAAAAGCTTCTCTATTTTATGAGGCCCCAGTTGCTAAGCAACACCCACACGCCATAGCCCTGTCTAAGCCCAATAGAAACAGAGTTGGAACTTAACCAACCCTCACACATACCTTTGTCCAGCATGAACTGAACTAGCTTTTACCCTTCCAGGCACAGAAACATTAAATTATACCTACTTAAAACAATACCTTATTTTATCAATACAGATATAAATCCCTGAAAACGACTTTTATGTTACTAATGCTAGATTAATTCTCTCCATTTTTAAAAATCAGTTAATTGCTGATCTGATACCTTCATAAGGAAGGGCTGTTGCGTGAAGTGTGCAGCTGTGATTCAAGAACCTGATATTAAGGAGGTATTGCCTTTGTTCTCATTTCTTTTATTTTTATTCTTTTGGTTCTTGGACCCATAATCGGGATGTGCCAATAATCAGAATTCTCAAAAATTAAAACAGCCTGCTTGCCAGGACCCTGTATTCCCACCTTTTGTATTTTTGGAAAGGAGAGACCAGACTCTTCAGCACCGAGTGGATCTTGTGAACCATTTTTGGAGGGAGTGGGTTTGACTGTTCAAGTGGCAATAGGTGGATTGGCCAGGTGCAGTGTTCTGTCTGACAATGGTCAGTGGTTGTTTCCTGCGTGATGCTTTCTGAGAGAACTTGGCAGAAGTGTTTAGACCTTGGAAATGAAAGGAACTCTCTTCTGCCTCTGAAGTGAAATAACTGCTCTGTTCTGAAAGCAGTGTGTCCTGGCACATTCTTTGCTGTAAACCTGAAATGATGCTGAGTCTGCAGAGAAAGTCGAGAGCCTTACCAGAGAAAACCATATTCAGCATAAAAGGAGGAAGTACCAAAACGAAAGCCCGAACCACAAACACATTGATGGGAATTGCATCAAAGATCCTTATACTTTAATTTTTATTCATATTTTCTTTCACTTGCCATCACCTTTTCTCCTCTGTGTTGTGTGTGTGTGCAGAGAGTGGGGTGAATTAGAAAAAGGGGAGGGGATTGGTAGGGGAAGGTGTAGTAGACAATGAAATTTTCTGTCTGTTTAATTATAATATTGTATATATTAAAAGGTTACTTGAATTTTAAAGTTACAGACCTGGTGACTAGTTTATTGGTCTTACCCAAGGGCCTTGGGTATTTAAAATAACATCTAATTTCATCCATGTTGCTACTCTGGGTCAAGTGGGGCTGGAATTGATTGCACACTAGCTCATGGTGTAACATAATTTGGGGACTTGATTCTGGGAGATTTGGAATGGTGGTTGTCATGATATCCACTCATGGATATAATGAGATGCAGACAGGCAGTGATTGACACACAGGATAACCAATGAATACACACGACACAGAACAACCAATCACCAGACAGGACACTACCACTATAAAACACACGAGGCATTAAGACTCTGCCTCTTCTCACTGGATACAGCTACAGAGATAGTTAGAGTGCACAAGGCCATGAGCACCTTCTCCATGTGACAGAGAGCTAGTCTGGTCAAGCCAGTCTGAGGTTATCAGTTTAGATTAATAGAGTATCAATCCACAGCAGATTATGTACAGCAACAAGCAAGTTCAATAAAACAGTGTTGGACCATCTCCTGTGTTGGAAGCCTGATTCGAGTCTCACTGCATCCAGTTGCAGTCTATGTTAGACCAACTCAGATAACACATCATTGTACCACAGAACTATTAACTCTAACGAACCTACCTCAAGTGACTCTGCAATGACCAGCAAGCAAACATCCAGCGGCATGGAAAAGTTCCAGCCCCCTCTGCAACTCAGGCAACCTCAGCGCCAAATGGAAGGTCTTCAAACAGACGTTCCTCCTGTATATCGAGGCCTCCGACCTCGAGGCAGCATTGGATGCCAGGAAGATCGCGCTGTTCCTGTCAACTGCGGGGGATCACGCCATCCATATCTTTAACTCACTCACGTTTGCCGATGGCGAAGACAAGACGAAGTTGAAGACAGTTCTGCTGAAATTCGACAGCCACTGCGAAGTCGAGGTGAATGAGAGCTTTGAACGGTACATCTTCCAACAGAGGCTTCAGGGTAAGGACGAATCTTTTCAGTCCTTCTTGACCCATTTCCGCATCCTAGTGCAGTCATGTAATTATGACTCAGCGGCTGATTCCATTATCTGGGATCAGATAGTTTTCGGGGTCCAATCCGACTCCCTGCGGGAGCAGCTACTCAAAATCAAACAGTTAACCCTCTCCATCGCCATCGAAACGTGCATTTTCCATGAGCATGCCAGAAATCGTTACTCCCGCATCAGGGCGGCAGAAACTGCATAACTGGCCTCCCACAAGGCAGAAAGGGTGCAGGCCATCGCAAAAATGCAAGGCCTGAGCATCAAGGAGAGTGGCCGTTTTGCGCACTTTTCCCGGGACCCCACACATGCGCGCTACAACCGGGAGGACGATGAGGCTGAAGACCCTACTGCGCATGTGCGAATGTCGGCCGACCGCATTGCGCATGCTCGACGGCGCACAGAACGCACTGACGTGTCCAAATTGTGGCTCTGCCCATTTAAAGTGGCAATGTCCAGCCAAAGGCAAGCGATGTCTACAGTGTGGATAGCCTGGGCATTATGCGGCCCTCTGCAGGTCCGCTCCACTGAGCAACAGCCAGCGATCCCAGCTGCAGTGCAGACGTGTCCACTGCGTACAAGGCATGCAGGATTCTGATCCCAAAAGCCCAACGGACCCCGATGCTGACTGCCTCGAGTCTCCGTATTGGATGGGCATCATCACCACACGCAAGTTGGTCTCCACAGCACCTGCAAACTGCTTTTCAATCCTGAGTGTGGATCCTGACGACGAGTGGTGTGCTGTCATCACGGTCAACCAGTGTCACACCCGATTCAAATTGGACACTGGCGCGTCTGCGAATCTCATATCACAGTCAGACCTCAACAGCATCCAAAACCAACCTAGCATTCTTCCACCAGCCTGCCAACTCCTTGACTACAATGGCAATGCGATAGCTGCCAGTGGATCATGCCAGCTCGCTGTATCTCACAAGGCAATCAAGGCGACGTTAAGATTCGAGGTCGTCCGGCCTGACAAGGCATCCCTGCTCGGTGCTCGCGCATGCAAACTCCTAAATCTGGTCCAGCGAGTCAATGCCATGTCCTCCACACCTGCGACTGCCTCGCCCAATGCGAACCTACAGGCTGAGATAGATGACATTCGCACGCAATACCACAATGTATTTGATGGGATGGGCCCGCTCCCATATCACTACAAGATACTACTCAAGCCGAATACCACCCCAGTCATCCATGCACCACGCCGGGTGCCGGCTCCTCTCAAGGATCATCTGAAAACGGAGCTACGAGAACTCCAAGATGGGGGCATCATTTCAAAGGTCACGGAACCAACAGACTAGGTCAGCTCCATGGTCTGCGTCAAGAAACCCTCTGGTGAACTCCGCATTTGCATCGATCCCAAAGACCTGAAACGCAACATCATGCAAGAGCACTACCCAATCCCGAAGCAAGAAGAATTAACCTGTGAGATGGATCATGCCAAATTTTTCACCAAGCTGGACGCCTCACGGGGTTTCTGGCAGATACAGCTGGACGAGTCCAGTAGGAAGCTGTGCACTTTTAACACTCCGTTCGGCATGTATTGCTGCAACCTCATGCCTTTCGGTATCATTTCAGCTTCCTAAGTCTTTCATCGAATAATGGAGTAAATGATAGAGGGCATCGAAGGAGTGCGGGTCTATGTGGACGACGTGATCATCTGGCCACGACGCCCGAGGATCACATCGCTCGCCTCAGTCAGGTTTTCCAGAGGATCCACGAAATGGCCTCCAGCCCAACAGGGCCAAATGCTCGTTTGGTAGGTCCGCTATCACGTTTCTGGGTGACCACATTTCACAGCAGGGTGTGCAACCTGATGCTGACAAGGTACTGGCAATCAATGCCATGAAGACCCCAGAGGACAAAAAGGCGGTCCTACGTTTCCTTGGGATGGTAAATTTTCTCGGAAAATTCATTCTTAACATGGCATCCCACACCACAACCCTCCGGCATCTTGTAAAAAAAGTCCACAGTGTTCCAGTGGCTTCCCGCACATCAAGCGGAGTGGCTTGAGCTGAAGGCGAAGCTCACCACAGCCCCAGTACTGGCGTTCTTTGACCCAACCAAGGATACCAAGATATCCCCAGACGCAAGCCAGGACCACATTGCGGTGCTCCTCCAGCGAGACGACTCCTCGTCCTGGGCTCCAGTGGCATATGCATCCAGGGCCATGACTCCGACCGAACAACTGTATGTCCAGATCGAAAAAGAATGCTTGGGTCTCTTGACAGAAATAGTCAAGTTTCAGGACTACGTACACAGTCTGCCAAAGTTCACGGTGGAAACAGACCACAGGCCCTTAGTCCACATAATCCAGAAGGATTTAAATGATATGACACCTTGGCTGCAGCGAATTCTTCTTCATCTCCACCGATATGACTTTGAACTCGTCTACACACTGGGAAGGAGCTGATCATTGCGGATGCCCTATCCCGATCCATCGCCACGCCGTGTGAACAGGGCAACTTAATTCACCACATTGAGACACAAATACAGTTGTGTGCCAGCAACCTCCCAGCTACTGATGAACGAGTTATCCATATACGCGAAGAAACTGCCAAAGATCCTCTACTGCAGCGTGTGATTCAACACCTCGCCCATGGCTGGCAAAAGGGGTAGTGCCCCCAGTCCTTCAACGTTAAGGACGAGTTAACGGTTGTTGAAGGGATCCTTCTGAAACTGGATAGAATCGTCATTCCCCAAAGCATGCAAACCATGATGCTCAGACAGATCCATGACGGTCACCTTGAGGTCGCGAAATGTCGCGCAGAGCTCGGCAGGCAGTTTACTGGCCTGGCATCAGCCAGGACATTGCCAACACAGTCCTCAACTGCACAACATGCCAGAAATTCCAACCATCCCAGCCCAAGGAAACACCGCAACAGCACGTGATCGTGACCTCTCCGTGGTCCAAGGTGAGGATAGACCTCTTTCACGCAAATGGGCGTGATTATGTGCTTTTAATTGACTACTTCTCCAGCTACCCGGAGGTGGTGAAACTGTCGGACCTCACGTCCACGTCAGTCATCAAAGCCTGCAAAGAGACGTTTGCCAGGCATGGGATACCACTCACAGTAATTTAAATAATTTTTATTGAGAAATTTTTATTTTATACAACATTGACGCACCTTACTCACAGTAATGAGTGACAACAGTCCATGTTTCTACAGCCAAGAGTGGTCCAACTTTGCACGATCCTACCACTTCAGGCACATCACATCCAGTCCCCATTACCCGCAATCAAACGGGAAGGCCGAGAAGGGGGTCCATATTGTCAAGCGGCTGCTTTGCAAGGCTGCAGACTCAGCCTCTGATTTTAACCTGGCGCTGTTGGCATACAGGGCAACCCCTCTGTCGACTGATTTGTCTCTGGCGCAGCTGCTCATGAACCCCAATCTGCAGACGACTGTTCCAGCCATCCATGTTCAAGACCTTGACCACCTCACGGTGTTGCAGAAAGTGCAGCGATCCAGAGACCAGCATATGGATTAGTTCTGGAGGCAAAAGTTTCTAAACAGCTGGGTCACACGTAAGTTGAATCCGAAAGGGGTAAGCAGAATTTAAGAATTCACTACCTTCTGTAATAAGAACCCACTTTGAAGACCAAAGGGTTATAATCGCTAGACAAAAAGCAATAATGGCTGATGATTATGAGCTGATCCATAAGTTTAAACCTGTGTTCCGTCACCCCCATAATTTTGTAAAGGTTAGGAACTGGGAGAATGAACAGAAGGCAGATAGCCAAGGGGAGGACTGGAGAAATGGGAATGCTCCAAGATTCCTTCCTCAGACAAGGAAGGGAGGTACTGAGGGTAGAAGTGAGACTCAAAGGCATGAGTGTTACCATGGCAATAACATGGGACACGTTCGTTCAGCATGTTGGGAGTTGCAAGGAAAGTCCATGGGACTTAAGGGAGTTCGTAAGGAGGATTCTGAAAAGGGAATGGAGGTAAAAAATACTATAGGGAAGACTGCAGCTCTGGTGAAAAGTAGATTGTCAGTAGACGGAGTAGACCTTTTGGGGAATGATTTGGCAGTAGTGAAGGTTATAGCTTCACCCATGATTACAGAGCGTCCGAGTGAAGATGAGGAGACCGAACAGTTACAGGAACAGTTTCCAGATATTTTTCCGTCATGTGCGGTGACCAGGGCAATGGCTAAACCAATCCATCATCAGAGACGTAAGTCATATCACAATGGGATGGTTGAAAAGCCAAAGGTATCCTTGAGGATGAGGGTAATTCTGAGGAAGTGTCTGGTAGGACTTCATTAATTGAGGCCCAGGAGGCAAACTCCGAGTTACATAGATTAATACAGTTAGCTCTCCCAGAAATTGAGGCTGAGGAGTTCCAGAATGCTATTAAGTTAAGCACTGAGTAGAATCACTGCAGTGCAGAAGGAAGCCATTCGGCCTATCGAGTCTGCACCGACCCTTGTAAAGAACACCCTACCTAGGCCCACAACCCACCCTATCCTCGTAACCTTTTGAACACTAAGGGGTAATTTATCATGGCGAATCAATCTAACCTGCAATTCTTTGGACTGTGGGAGAAACTGGAGCACCCGGAGGAAACCCACGCAGACACGGGGAGAACGTACAAACTCCACACAGACAGTGTCCCAAAGTGGGAATTGAACCCCGGTCCCTGGCACTGTGAGGGAGCAGTGCTAACCACGGTGCCACCATGCCACCCTTAATACCGATGATCAAAGAACAATACAGCACAGGAACAGGTCCTTCGGCCCTCCAAGCCTGCACTGATCACGTGTCCTATCTAGACCAACCGCCTGTATCCTTCTATACCCCATCTGTTCATGTGACTATCCAGATAAGTCTTAAAGGTTGCTAATGTATCTGCCTCAACCACCTCACTTGGCAGTGCATTCAGACCACCACCACCCTCTGTGTAAAAAAACTTCCCCCGCACATCTCCCCTGAACCTTTGCCCCCTCACCTTGAACTTGTGCCCCCTTGTAATTGTCATTTCCACCCTGGGAAAAAGCCTCCAACTGTTCACCCTATCTATGCCCCTAATAATTTTATAAAGTTCTATCCGGTTGCCCCTCAGCCTCTGTCTCTCTGGCAAGACAATCCCAATTTATTCAATCTCTCCTCATATCTAATACCCTCCATACCAGGCAACATCCTGGTAAACCTTTTCTGTACTCTCTCCAAAGCCTCCATGTCCTTCTGGTAGAGTGGTGACCAGAATTGGACACAGTGTTCCAAATGTAACCTCACCAACGTTCTGTATGATTGTAACATAATTCTCGAGCTTTTATACTCGATACCCCATCCTATGAAGGCAACCATGCCATATGATTTCTTTACCGGGCAGCACGGTGGCACAGTGGTTAGCATTGCTGCCTCACGGCGCTGAGGTCCCAGGTTAGATCCCGGTTCTGGTTCACTGTTCGTGTGGAGTTTGCACATTCTCCCCGTGTCTGCGTGGGTTTCGCCCCCACAACCCAAAAATGTGCAGAGTAGGTGGACTGGCCACGCTAAACTGTCCCTTAATTGGAAAAAATAATTGGGTAATCTAAATTTTTTTTTAAAAATGATTTCTTTACCACCATTTCCACGTGTGCTACCACTCTTAAGGATCTGTGGACCTGCACGCCCAGATCTCTGTGTGTCCATGCTCCTGATGGTTCTGCCATTTATTTTATAGCTCCCACCTGAATTGGATCTACCAAAATGCATCACCTCACATTTGTCGTGGTTAAATTCCATCTGCCATTTCTCTGCCCAATTTTGCAGCCTATCTATATCCTATTGTATTCTTTGACAATCTTCATCACTATCCGTAACTCCTACAATCTTAGTATCATCTGCAAACTTGCGAATCAGACCCGCTACGTTTTCTTCCAAGTCATTTATATATTACAAAGAGCAGAGATCCAAGAACTGACCCTGCGGAACACCACTAATTACAGACCTCAATTCTGTCTTCTATAGCCAAGCCAGTTCTGGATCCATCCAGCTAGTTCACCCCTGACTCCATGTGAGCTAATCTTTTGCACCAGCCTGCCATGAGGGAACTTATCAAATGCTTTACTAAAGTCCATGTAGACAACATCCACAGCCCTTCCATCAATCATTTTTGTCACCTCCTCAAAAAGTTCAATCAAAATTAGTGAGACATGGCCTCCCTCATACAAAACCATGCTGTCTGTCGCTAATAAGACCATTCACTTCTAAATGTGCACAGATCCTGGGCTGGATTCTTGAGGAAAGTCCAGAGTGAAACACCAGCGTTTTCACATAGCCCCATTTTTGGAGAATCCAGCCCCCTATCTCTGAGAATCTTTTCCAACAATTTCTCTATTACTGACGTCAAACTCACTGGCCTATAATTACCCAGATTATCATTGCAACCCTTCTTAAATAACGGTTCAACATTGGCTATCCTCCAATCCTCTGGGATCTCACCTGTGGCCAATGAGGACACAAAATGCAAACATCCTGGTAGACCTGCGGGCGAGGAATGATGATTGTTCATCAGATAGTGGCACACCCAAATATCATTGGGACTTAATGCAGGTGGCACATGAGATGCTGGACATGTGACGATCAAATGAATGACAAATCTCAAAAAGAAACAAAAACAGAATTTTTTTGTAATTCAAACTGTTGAAACAGCTCACATGTGAATAAGCTGGAAACTCAGGCATCAGTCAACAGGCATTTTCCCTGGCCAGGACTGCATAAGGATGTAGTGTAATTCTGTAGAACCTGCCATACTTGTCAGGTAATTGGTAAACCATAACATGTGATTAGAGCAGCACCTTTGATACCCATACCAGTGTTTGAGGAACCATTAAGTCAGGCATTGGTAGATTGTGTAGGACCATTGCATAAAACAAGGGCAGTACATTCTTATGGTCATGGATATGACCACCAAACGTTTTCATACCAATTCTTTACATGCTCTGGCCTACCTTTAGAAGTACAATCTGATCAGCGTTTTAAATTTATGTCTAAACCTTTCCAGGTATAATCAATATAAAGTAATTAAAGTCGACTATAATAATAATAATAATCACAAGTAGGCTTCAATGAAGTTCTGGCGCCTGTTTCGGGAGGCCGTTACAGGAACGCACAAACTCAGAGAGCTTTGGAGAGGTATCCAGGAGATTTTTTACGATTTGCCACCAGGGGTTTTCTGAACCAATTTACAGGGTTTAGCTCATTTGAATTGGTCTATGGCCATGACTGGGTCCAACAAAGTTGATGAAAGAGAAATTTCCAAAACAAAACGATGAATCTTCAATGTTGGATTATGTGCCTACGTTTCTGGAAAGACCCACAGGAGCTTGTCAGGAAGCCCAAGAGCAGTTAAAGATTTCAGGAGCAAGAATGAAATTGGGGGCAGACAAACCTTCCAGGCCTGCACATTCCAACCTTGCGATGAGGTACTGGTGTTGTTGCCTTTGCAAGGTGAAACTCTGAAAGCGAAACTCAGTGTCCTCTATAAAGCAGTTAGAAAGATGAATAAGGTGACTTACCTAATAAATAGTCCAGTCCGTAGGAAGAAGGTGCCTCATAAATACGTTTTTAAAATGTAATCGCAGGGAAGAAGTTAGGAAGAAATCAGTGTGTCAGGTGGTAGAAGTAGTGGAATAGGACAGAGAGAGTAAAGTGAGGCAGGGGAAGAGATCAGCATTTCACAGAGCCACCCTCCTGTAGTGTGGTGAGCACAAACCGTAATAATTCATATATATAATTTACAGTGCAGAAGGAGGCCATTCGGCCCATCGGGTTTGCACTGTCATAATATACACCAGTATATCATGGTGCAGACACACACACTGATGGACAGACAGTAGGACCAATCAACATGCACAACACCGCAGCCAATCACCAGTTAGAGCACACTTACTATAAAGACAGAGGGCATCAGTTTTCCCGCTCATCCGGGATGCAGCTTCTCAGAAGGACAGAGCTTACAGCTCACAGCACAGATCCTCACCATGTGCTGAGTGAATAGACTGGTTAGGATAGGCACAGGTCTTTAGTTTAATCTAACATCGTGTCAACCCACAATGAAAGTATGTTCAACAGTTTATAGTTTAATAAAATAGTCTACTATTTTAAGTGTTGGTAGCCTGTATATGTTCCACGGATCCAGAGCACCCAACACATCACACTGGCTCTTGGAAAGAGCACCCTACCCAAGCCCACAACCCCACCCTATCCCCATAACCCAGTAACCCCACCCAACATTAAGGGCAATTTTGGACACTAAGGGCAGTTTAGCATAGCCAGTCAACTGTGTTCTCCCCGTGTCTGTGTGGGTTTCCTCCGGGTGCTCCGGTTTCCTCCCACAGTCCAAAGATGTGCAGATTAGGTGGATTGGCCATGATAAATTGCCCTTAGTGATCAAAAAAGTTAGGAGGGGTTATTGGGCTATGGGGATAGGGTGGAAGTGAGGGCTTAAGTGGGTCGGGGCAGACATGATGGGCCAAATGGCCTCCTTCTGCACTGTATGCTCTGTGTTCTAAAGCTTCTTTAAAAGAAAGGCAGGCACTGTGGTTGCAGAAGGTGCAGTTAAGATGCTGTAAAAGTGAGACCATCCTTCCTTTCCAGTCTTGTTTATGTTTAAAGGGAGAGGTTTCATGGGTTTTTGTTCTGATTTCTGAGGATTCTCTGGGAGTAGATCATTAGAGACATTGGGTTGGATTCTCCCTTTCAGAGACAAATGCTCATGCCGGGACTGAATCGATGATGTTCCACAACCATGGAAGGGAGCTGCTCCCGGAGCAATTCAGGATCCGTTAATGAGCTGGCACGTGCACCATGCGGAACTAGAGCAATTCCAATGAAAAAATTCGCCTGGGTCGGGATTGGCACTCGAGAGGCTGACAAGCTGTATCACCTTCGATCTCTACTGTGCTCACTGAGATGCCCGGGCTGCAGGATTCACCGTCGTCACCGGGATGCCCCAGGTCCAGGGAGCCATCGATGACTCGCTGTCTCCGAACAGACTGTGACCCTAGCCAGGCATCAAACTCTGGCGCCGTGAAGCAACAGTGCTAACCACTGCGCCACCATGCCGCCCACAGACATGGAAAGAATGTTTTTTGTGGGTCAGCCCAGAACTAGGGGGCATGGTTTTAAAATTAGGAGTTGTCCTTTTATGTCAGGGATGAGGATCATTTTTCTCTCTCAGAGGTTTGTGCAACTTTTGAATTCACCGCCTCAGATGGCGGTGGAGGCAGGGTCATTGCATATTTTTAAAGTAAAGGTAGATTCTTGTTAGTCGAGGAAGTCAATGGCTATCGGGAGCGTGCCTAACCGGAAACATAACAGATTAGGTATGATATTGCTGAATGGCACGGCTAGCTCAAGGGGATGAATGGCCTAATTTCCTATTTTGCATGTTCGTACAAAGTGAGGTCATGCTGAGCACACTTTGTCAGCAGAAGGTCGCCATTTGCATCGGCTTTTCGCACACCAGTTTTTCCAATGGTTCCACTCCAGAAGGCTGTAGCATGCCTAACCGGAAGATGAGATGTTGTTCCTCCAGTGACGTGCAACGCAAACTGGAGGAACATCATCTCATCTTCCGGTTAGGCATGCTACAGCCTTCCGGCCTGAACATCGAATTCAACAACTTCAGATGATCAGCTCTACCCCACCTCGACCCATTTGTTTTAATTTCATTTTTAACTGTCTTTTAGCATTTCTTTCTTTCTTAATGTACATTTAACTTACCCATCTTTCCTTCACCTTTCTCCTCCATGCTTCCCCCTTTCCTCCCCCCACATCTACAGATCATCCTCTGATGTTAGTTTCCCTGCTGTTTGACCTTTCACATCCTTTGTCCTCTCTGGGGACTGCCATTAACACTCTTTCCCCTTGGTGTCTGTGGCCATTAGCACCTGGTTTCCCTGGGTTTCTGTGGCTATCACTCATCTTTCATTCTCACTCCACAGTATAAATATTTCCCACTTTCTCCGTCTGTTAGCTTTGACAAAGAGTCATCGGACTTGAAAGGTTAGCTCCTTTCTCTCCCTACAGATGCTGCCAGACTTGCTGAGATTTTCCAGCATTTTCTCTTTTGTTTCACAGTATTCCAGGTGTGGCCTCATCAAGGCCCTGTATAATTGCAGCAAGACATCTCTGCTCCTATACTCAAATCCTCTTGCTATGAAGGCCAACATACCGTTTGCCTTCTTTACCCCTACTGCACCTGCATGCTTACCTTAAGCGGCTGATGTACGAGGACACCCAGGTCTCATTGCACATTCCCCTCTCTCAATTTATAGTCTTTCAGATAATAATGTGCCTTCCTGTTTTTGCTACCAAAGTGGATAACCTCACATAAATCCACATTAAACTGTATCTGTCATGCATTTTCCCACTCACTCAGCTTGTTCAATCGCACTGAAGCATCTCTGCATCCTTCCCACACCTCAACCTCCCACCTTTGTGTCATCTGCAAATTTGGAGATAATACATTTAGCTCTCTCATCTAAATCATAGAACATAGAACAGTACAGCACAGTACAGGCCCTTCAGCCCACGATGTTGTGCCGACCATTTATCCTAATCTAAGATCAACCTAACCTACACCCCTTCAATTGACTGCTGTCCATGTGCCTGTCAGAGAGTCGCTTAAATATTCCTAATGACTCTGACTCCACCATCTCTGCTGGCAGTGCATTCAATGCACCCACCACTCTCTGTGTAAAGAACCTACCTCTGACATCTCCCTTATACCTTCCTCCAGTCACCTTAAAATTATGTCCCCTCGTGACAGCCATTTCCACCCTGGGGAAAATTCTCTGGCTGTCCACTCTATCCATGCCTCTCATCACCTTGTGCACCTCTATCAAGTCACCTCTCTGCCTTCTTCGCTCCAGTGAGAAAAGCCCTAGCTCACTCAACCTTTCTTCATAAGACATGACCTCCAGTCCAGGCAGCATCCTGGCAAATCTCCTCTGTCCCCTCTCCAAAGCATGCACATCCTTCCTATAATGAGGCGACCAGAACTGGACACAATATTCCAAGTGTGTGATCTAACTAGAGGTTTATAAAGCTGCAGCAATACCTCGCGGCTCATAAATTCAATCCCCCTGTTAATGAAAGACAACACACCATACACCTTCTTAACAACCCTATTGACCTGGGTAGCAACTCTGAGGGATCTATGTACGTGGATCCCAAGATCCCTCTGTTCCTCCACACTTCCAAGAATCCTGCCTTTAACCCTGTATCCAGCATTCAAATTCGACCTTCCAAAATGAATCACTTCACATTTATCAAGGTTGAACTCCATCTGCCACTTCTCAGCTCTGCTCTGCATCCTGTCAATGTCCTGTTGTAACCTGCAACAACCCTCAACACTATCTACAACTCCACCAACCTTCGTGTCATCGGCAAATTTACTAACCCACCCTTCCACTTCCTCATCCAAGTCATTTATAAATACCACAAAGAGCAAAGGTCCCAGAACAGATCCTTGCAGAACACCACTAGTCACCGACCTCCAGGCAGAATACTTTCCATCCACTACCACTCGCTGTCTTCTTTCGGCCAGCCAATTCTATATCCAGACAGCCAAATTTCCCTGTATCCCATGCCCCCTAACTTTCTGAATGAGCCGACCATGGGGAACCTTATCAAATGCCTTACTGAAATCCATATACACCAAATCCACTGCCCGACCTTCATCAATGTGTCTCATCACATCCTCAAAGAATTCAATGAGGCTTGTGAGGCATGACCTGCCCCTCACAAAGCCAAGCTGACTATCTTTAATCAAACTATGTTTTTCTAAATAATCATGAATCCTGTCTCTCAGAATCCTTTCCAATATTTTGCTCATCACAGATGTAAGGCTGATGGGTCTGTAATTCCCAGAGATTTCCCTATTCCCTTTCTTGAATAGGGGAACAACATTCGCCTCCCTCCAATCATCCGGTACTACTCCAGTGGAGAGTGAGGACGCAAAGATCATCGCCAATGACGCAGCAATCTCCTCCCTCACTTCCCGTAGTAACCTTGGGCATATCCTGTCAGGCCCAGGGGACTTATCTATCCTGATGCTTTTCAAAATTTCCAGCACATCCTCCTTCTTAATATCAACCTGTTTGAGTCTATTAACCTGGTTCACACTGTTCTCATGATCAACAAGGTCCCGCTCTCCAGTGAATACTGAAGCAAAGTATTCATTTTGGGCCTCCCCATCTCCTCAGACTCTAAGCACAAGTTTCCTACACTATCCCTGATCGGCCCTACTCTCACTCTGATCATCCTCTTATTTCTCAAATAAGTGTAGAATGCCTTGGTGTTTTCCCTAATCCTTCCCATCAGGGCTTTTTCATGCCCCCTTCTAGCTCTCCGCAGTCCATTTTTGGTTCCTTCCTGACTACCTTGTAACCCACTAGAGCCGAGTCAGAACCTTGCTTCCTCAACCTTATGTAAGCTTCTTTCTTCCTCTTGACTAGAAGCTCCACTTCTCTTATCATCCAAGGCTCCTTCACCTTACCATTCCTTCCTCGTCTCAGTGGGACAAAACTATTCAGCACTCGCAGCAAGTGCTCCTTAAACAACCCCCACATTACATTTCCCCAAGATAAATTGTTTCCACTTTATGCTCCTCAGCACTGTGTAATAGCAGTATAATTTCCCCTCCCCCAATTAAATACCTTCCCATATTGTGTGTTCCTATCCCTCTCCATGACTATGGTAAAGGTCAAGGAGTTGTGGTCACTGTCACCAAAATGCTCTCCCACCGAGACATCTGACACCTGGCCTGGTTCGTTGTCGAGCACCAAGTCCAATACGGCCTCCCCCCTCGTCGGCCTATCTACATATTGAGTCAGGAATCCTTGTCACCTGACAAAATCTGCTCCATCCAAACATTTGCACTAAGGAGGTTCCAGTCAATATTAGGGAAGTTGAAGTCACCCATGACAACAACTCTGTTACTTCTGCACTTTTCCAAGATCTACCGCCCAAACTGTTCCTCTATCTCTCTGCTGCTATTGGGGGGGTCTATAGAAAACTCCCAATAAAGTGACTGCTCCTTTCTTGTTTCTGACTTCCACCCATACTGACTCAATAAACAAATCATCCTCAACTACCTGAATTTCTGCAGCTGTGGTGCACTCCCTAATTAACAGTGCCACTCCCCCTCCTCTTTTACCTCCCTCCCTATTCTTCTTAAAACATCTAAACCCCGGAACATCTAACAACCATTCCTGCCCCTATGAAATCCATGTCTCCATAATGGCCACAACATTGTAGTTCCAAGTACTGATCCATGCTCTAAGTTCATCTCCCTTATTCCTGACACTCCTTGCATTGAAACAGACGCACTTTAACCCATTCCACTCAGTGCAACTTTGCCCTATCAACTGTCTATCCTTCCTCACAGACTTGCTGCATACTATTTCTGCTGTTCAACAGCTACCCTATCCTCTGATCCATATCTTTGGTTCCCATCCCCCTGCCAAACTAGTTTAAACTCTCCCGAAGAGCTCGAGCAAACCTCCCACCCAGGATATTGGTGCCCCTCCAGTTTAGGTGCAATCCTTCCTTCATGTACAGGCCCCACCTTCCCCAGAAGATAGCCCAAAGATCCACATATCTGAAGCCTTCCCTCCTGCACCAGCCTTGTAGCCACGTGTTCAGCTGCACTCGCTCTCTGGTCCTTTCCTCACTTGCACGTGGCACCAGTAGCAATCCTGAGATTACTACTCTGCTTGTCCTGCTCTTTAGCTTCCAACCTAACTCGCTAAAATCACTTTTTAGATCCTCATCCCTTTTCTTAGCTATGTCGTTGGTGCCAATGTGCACAACGACTTCTGGTTGCTCCCCCTCCCCTTAAGAATCCTGGAGACTCGATCCAAAACATCCCTGACCCTGGCATCCGGGGGGCAACATACCTTCCGGGAGTCTCGCTCGCGACCACAGAATCTCCTATCTATTCCCCTAACCATTGAATCTCCTATTACTATTGCTTTTCTATTCTCCCCCCTCCCTTCTGAGCCCCAGAGCCAGACTCAGTGCCAGAGACCTGGCCGCTAGAGCCTCCCCCCAGTAGGTCATACCCCCCCAACAGCATCCAAAACGGTATACTTGTTTTGAAGGGGAACGGCCACGAGGGATCCCTGCACTGTCTGCCCGTTCGTTTTCTTTCCCCTGACTGTAACCCAGCTACTCTTGTCCTGTACCTTGGGTGTGGTTACCTCCCTGTAACTCTTCTCTATTGGCCCCTCTGCTTCCTGGATGATCCGAAGTTCACCCAGCTCCAGTTCCTTAACACGGTCTCCGAGGAGATGGAGTTGGGTGCACTTCCCGGTGGTATCCCTCACCACCCACATCCTACAGGAGGAGCATGCAACTGTCCTAGCCTCCATCCCCTCTTGAAGTCTAAATAAATCACATCCATTGGCTTCCCTCATCAACTCTGCTAGTTACATCCTTGAAGAATTTCAGTAGATTTGTCAAGCATGATTTCCCTATCATAAAGCCATGCTGATCTGATCCTGCCGCTGTTTTCTAAGTGCTCTGCTACTAAATCTTTTATAATGGACTCTAACATTTGCCGATGGCCGATGTCACGCGGACTGGCCTACAATTCCCTGTTTTCTCTCTACCTCTCTTTTTAAATAGTGGGGTTACATTAGCTACCACCAATCTGTAAGACTATTCCCGAGTCTATAGAGTCCTGGAAGAGGACCATCAATACAGCCACTATTTCTAGGGCCACTTCCTCAAGTACTCTGAAATGCAGATTATTGAGGCCCTGGGTATTTATTGCCCACCAATACCATCAATTTTGCCAACACCATTTCCCTACTAACACTGATTTCCTTCAGTTCCTCTCTCTCACTAAACCCCGTGTTCCCTAACATTTCTGGTATCCTATTTGTGCCCTCCTCTGCTGAATTCTAAACTGATCCCAATCCTCAGGTCTACTGTTTCCTCTGGCCAATTTATATGCTCTTCCTTAGATCTAATTTCCCTTGTAAGCCATGGTTTGGCCACCTTTTCTTTTGCACCAGGCCCCCCCCCCGTGTGCTCTTTGAATGTTTGTCACTGCTTATCCACTATCATCTCCATAAGTAACAATTCACGATCCATCATAGTCAACCTGCGTCTCATACCATCATATTAACCATTATTAAGATTTAAGACTCGAGCCTCAGAATTAACTACATCGCTGTCCATTCACTGTGGGGAGGCAGTGGCATAGTGGTATTGTCACTGGACTAGTGATCATAGTGGTGGGCGGCACAATAGCACAGTGGGTAGCACTGTTGCTTCACAGCTGTAGGGTCCTCAACGTATTGGTCCAGAAAACCATTCCGTATACACTCCAGGAATTCATCCTCTACGGTATTGGGTATTGTTAGTAATTTGATTTGCTCAATCTATATGCAAATTAAAATCACCCATAGTTACAGATGTACCTTTATCGCATACTTCTCTAATTATCTGTTTAATCCCATTCCCAACATTACCACAATAGTTTGGGAGTCTATATACAACCCCCACTAACGTTTTTGCCCATTCGTGTTTCTCAGCTCTACCCACACAGATTTTACATAATTGGAGCTAATATCGGTCCTCACTATTGCATTAATCTCCTCTTTAATTAGCAATGCAACTCCACCGCCTTTTCCTCTTTGTCTGTCCTTCCTAAATGCTGAATACCCCTTGATGTTCAATCCCCAACCTTGGTCACCCTGCCGCCATATCTCTGTAATTCCGAATGTATTGAACCCGTCTATATCTATTTGCACAATTAATTCATCCACTTCATTGCGAATGCTTCACACGTTAGGCCTTAAGGCTTGTCACTTTAACATTACTGCTATTTCCCATTTCCGCTATTTTTCACTGAGGCCCTGTTTGATTCTGGCCATTGATCTCTCTGCCTATCTTGGCCTCGATTCCCCCTCCTCTGGCTCCTTGCATAGGTTCCCACCCCCTGCCAGTTTAGTTTGGTAGATAGACCCTGGTAGATCATAGATTTTACAATGCAGAAGGAAGCCATTCGGCCCATCGAGTCTGCACCAGCCCTTGGAAAGAGCACCCCACTTAAGCCCACGCCTCCATCCCATTCCCGTAACCCAGGAACCCCGCCTAATCTTTTTGGACATTAAGGGCAATTTAGCATGGTCAATCCACCTATCTGCACATCTTTGGACTGTGGCAGGAAAACGAGGCAGGTGGAGGAAACCCATGCACACATGGGGAGAAAGTGCAGACTCCGCACAGTGACCCAAGCTGGGAATCGAACCTGGGACCCTGGAGCTGTGAAGCAACTGTGCTAACCACTGAACTACCATGCTGCCAGAAGGCTACCGTGCTGGTAGAAGGCAGCAAGTGACTTTGTTTAACATGGTGAGCTTGGGATACATCATTTTCCCCGATTTTGATGGGACGTGGTCAGATTTGAAGTGTCAAACCACAATGACTGGGACCACCTCGTCACTGCAACGACCAGTGAGAAGCAGTCTTCCTTCACCAGTGTTGCCATTGGGAATGTCTTGGAATATAATCTACGGTAGTTTTAATAATAGAGCCTTATTTTCGGAAGCTACCTGTTGCAGAAATTTGGGTCAAAAGTAACTGGGTGACACCAGATGCCAGCAAATAAGCATTTCAGGGACAAAAATAAAAATAATGTGGTGGAAGCTGAACAAAATTTATTCAGTCAAACAATTTGGATTAAACAAAACGGAGAATACTTTGATAAACCTTTCTGTCTTCACAAAGTATAATATATAAGAGGTGGTGCAATTTAGCTGAATTCTGATCCTCCTTCCCCCTGGAACTTTGTATATGATCCACTCAACTAAAAATAATTTCCATGTTGTTGCTGCCTGTTGCTGAGAAAATTAACTGCTTTCAGACAGGAAGATTGGCTGCATGAGTCATACCAGAACCGCAGTATGATGACACCTCTCTGGATTTTATCAAGTGTAACCTTAATTTTAGAATTGATTTTGGAGGTAATTATCAGATTTAACAACCTTAGAATCAGAAGACTTAATTATCAAGCAGGCCCTTCCGTGCTCTTCAAATTGATCTGTTGTTACTGTGACCTTTTTAAACGAGTAAAACTTCACTGCACCATAAATGAGTGCATTGCGTTGGTGGTGAGGCGCTTTGGGAAAATGATAATGGGGCATATATATGCAAGGTCTTTAATACAAGTTCATAAATGTATGAAAAATGATTGGAGATATCATTAGCCTTCTGAATCTCAACAAATAGGTGCCATATAATTAAGTTAAGAAATGGTTGTTGTGCAGTACACAGACGGTTATAAACTTCGTTGAAGTTAATTTACTCTATAAATTACTGGGGAATAAATGCCTATCAGATGCAAACTTGTTTCTGTGCCTCCGTATCTACATCATGACAAATTCCTTTGGCTCTGGGTCTCAGAACCGAGATGCAAATATGAAGCCTATATGAATATATCCTGAGGGGACATAGCTTTAAATTGAGGGGTGGTAGATATAGGACAGATGTCAGAGGCAGTTTCTTTACTCAGAGAGTAGTAGGGGTGTGGAACGCCCTGCCTGCAACAGTAGTAGACTCGCCAACTTTAAGGGCATTTAAGTGGTCACTGGATAGATATATGGATGAAAATGGAATAGTGTAGGTCAGATAGGCTTCAGATGGTTTCACAGGTCGGCGCAACATCGAGGGCTGAAGGGCCCGTACTGTGCTGTAGTGTTCTATGTTCTATGTTCTAATATGAAGGCAGGCACAGTAGCACAGTGGTTAGCACTGTAGCTTCACAGCACCAGGGACCCGGGTTCGATTCCCGGCTTGGGTCACTGTCTATGTGGAGTCAGCACGTTCTCCCCGTGTCTACGCGGGTTTCCTCCGGGTGCTCCGCTTTCCTCCCACAAGACCTGAAAGACGTGCTTGTTAGGTGAATTGGACATTCTGAATTCTACCCTCTGTACCCAAACAGGCGCTGGAATGTGGCGACTAGGGGCTTTTCACAGTAACCTCATTGCAGTGTTAATGTAAGCCTACTTGTGACAATAATAAATATTACTTTATTATTTCTCAGACAAACCCTTGATCTATGATTTTGACAATTAGCCTTCCAACCTTACATTAGAAAACTGTCACTTTGGAAAATCTTGAAGAATCAGCAAGTATCCTTTACCACTGCGTCTGATTGTCAGATTTATTGAGTAAGCCATCAAGAGATTTTATAGGGCATTTGACAGTCAATATCGATGGTTTTGAAGCCTGTAAGGTTATTTTAAGAGAACATCTGCAGAGCTGGTGCTTGGATCGGTATATTATTTAAGAGGATTATAATTTTTGCCTCATATTTTTCAATGCAGGTGTTCCTTGTTACCGCAGCAGAAGTCCTATTGGATAAGTACTCGGTAAAAAGTTTGATAAAATATGAAAGGTGCTGAAATAAAAAAGAAAACTATACCTGCAGAGAATACAGCTGCTGTATGTCCTATTTTTTAATTAATGAATAGCAATTAGCAAATTTGGATTTTCAAAAACAAAGATAAACTGAATAGGTTTCTTTCAAGGCTTCAAATGATACGCAAAATCTCCTCATTTATAATGCTCCTTACATTCTATCTCTTCAATTAAGCTTTTGTTCATCTGTGCTTCAATTTCCGGAGGTGGCTTGTGTCATATTTCTTTAATAACACACCTGGGATGCTTTACTACATTAAGGGCATCACAGAAATGGAGATGTTGTTAGCTTTAAAAAAATATTTGAAAGAGCGAATTACTTCAGAACTAAAATAACTCAGGTTCACATAGGGTGGCTGATCTAATATCAGACATGATGTGGGCTTTTTGCAAACTCTAAATTATTAAGAACACCACAGAAACTTGGCTCTGGACATGGCCGCCTTGATGAAGACATCGACACAAAAATGGAATGCCAGAGGAGATGTGAGTGTAGCTGCTCTCAGCATCAAGGCAACATTCCACTGAGTGTTGTGCCAAAAAGCTGCAGCAGAATATAGGTCAATGGGAGTCAGAAAATTATTCAGTGGCTGCTTCGTTCCTGATGCGTGGGAGGTTACGGGCTGTTAGTCATGTGTCATTGTGGCCCAGACATTCTGCCTGGCCTAGCCATCATCTGTTGTTTCATCGATGACCTTCCTTCCGGAGCAAGATCAAGCTTGGGGCTGTTCCCTAACGGGTTCAAAAGTGTTCAATCCAGTCGCAATCTCACAGATATTGAAGAAAATTTGGTCTAGCTCCTGCAGAAACTGGTTAATGGGCAGGTTTGGGCTGACAAATGGCAGGTGACTCAGGTGCCACAAAGGTGCCAGCTTCCGATTATCTAGCACGTTTAGTCACCTGACCATGACTTTCAATGGCACTGTCATTGCTGAATCAACTTCTTGGGAGCAACTTCTGAGCAGAACTTCAATGGACTGGTCATATCAATACTGGTGACATTAACAGGCCTGAAGCTGTGTTCTACGTCACGATATCCTGAGGAAGGAGCTGCGCTCCGAAAGCTTGTGTTTGAAACAAACCTGTTGGACTTTAACCTGGTGTTGTAAGACTTCTTACTGTGAAATTCTTGATAATGGACTCCAGCAACTTCCCTACTGCTGACGTTAGCTCGCTGGTCTATAGTTCCCTGTTTTCTCTCTACCTCCCCTTTTGAATAGCGGGGTTATATTCACTACCCTCCAATCTATAGGAACCATCCAGAGTCTAAAGAATTTTGGAAAATGACCACCAATGGATCTATTATTTCTAGGGCGACTTCCTTAAGTAGTCTGGGAAGTACATTATCAGGCCCTGGAGATTTGTCAGTTTTCAATCCCATTAATTTCCCCAAAGCCATTTCTTTACTAATGCTAATTTCCTTCAGCTCCTCACTAGAACTTGTGGTTCTCAGAACTTCTGGTGCATTTCTTTGTGAAGCCAGAAGCAAAGTACAAATTTAGCTCCTCAACCATTTCTTTGTTCCCTGTTACGAATTCCTTTGTTTCTGACTGTAAGGGGCCTACATTAATTTTGATCAATCTTTTTCTCTTTATATACCTCTAGAAACTTTTACAGTCAATTTTTATGTTTCCCACTAGTTTACTTTCAAATTGTATTTTCCCCTTCTTAATCAATCCCTTGGTCCGCCTCTGCTGAATTTTAAACTGTTCCCAATCCTCATGTCTATTGCTTTTTCTAAGTAATTTGTATGCCTCTTCTTTGAAACTAATACTATTTCTAATTTCGCTTCTAAGCCATGGTTCGCCACAGTTCCCTTTCCACTCTTGCGCCAAATAGGAATAAACAACTTTTGGAGTTTGCCTATTCATTCCTTGAATGCCTGCCATTGCCTGTCCACTGTCCTTCCTTTCAGTAATGATTCCCAATCCATCATAGCAAGCTCATGCCTCATACCATCATAGTTATCTTTACTGAGGTTCAGGACTTTGGTCTCAGAATCAAATACCGCACTATTCACCTTGATTTTGTTTTTAAATTTAGAGTAGCCAATTCATTTTTTCCAAATAAGGGGCAATTTAGCGTCGCCAATCCACCTACCCTGCACATCTTTGGATTGTGGGGGTGAAACCCACGCAGACATGGGGAGAATGTGCAAATTCCACACGGACAGTGACCCAGAGCTGGGATTAATCCTGGGACCTTGGCACCGTGAGGCAGCAGTGCTAACCACTGCACCACCGTGCTGCCCCTCTATTCACCTTGATAAAGAATTGTACCATTTTATACCCTAATTGATCTCCCATGGGACTCGAGGAATACCAAATTCCCTGCTAGTGAGCGGAGGCCCGCTCAACGATTGCTCATAATTATCTTGTATAAAGGCCGACCTGATCAACTAATGAGCTCGTAATCAGGAGCATTATTCAAAATAGGAGCTCACTACATTATAGTGAGGTTCATCCTTTAAACCCGAGTAAAATCAGGGCTCCAGAGTGGAGATGTTTTTGCATCAGACCCATTTCACCTTGAACCTGTGTGAAGATCCAAAACTGTCCCAATTCTACCCATGGCATAATGTAAGATGCATTTTGTTCCAATGAGAATTACTTTCCTTACAGAAAGGTTTTTGAATTTAATTCAACCCATAGTCCATGCCGTGTGACAAATTTTGCAAACACTGGTTCTTAACTAAAGATTTAACCTTGTGGAAAATCTCCACAAGTTTCCAGACGAAGGTGCAAATACCCAGCTGATCATTGTTGTCCGTTCATCGGGGAATGACAACCATCAAAGTGTCATTAAAGGCAGTGAACCAATCCATCCAGTCGATCAAAAAGAGCATAACGCATTGAAACATTGAAGCATTATAGTGTAAGGATTTTGGTATTCCTGGAAAGAGGTTGAGTGAAGTTGGTAAGTGAAGAAAAAGTAAAGCTATAAACAATGTCAATAGCACCAGTGGTTAGCACTGTTGCTTCACAGCTCCAGGGTCCCAGGTTCAATTCCGCTTCGGTCACTGTCTCCGCGGAGTCTGCACGTTCTCCCCGTGTCTGTGTGGGTTTCCTCCGGGTGCTCGGGTTTCCCCCCACACAAGTCCCGAAAGATGTGCTGTTAGGTGATTTGGACATTCTGAATTCTCCCCGTGTACCCGAACAGGCAGTGGAATGTGGCAACTTGGGGCTTTTCACAGTAACTTCATTGCAGTGTTAATGTAAGCCTACTTCTGACAATAAAGATTATTAAGAGGAATGAAGACAGAGAAATCAGAAAACAAAACTGATGATTCACAAAAAAAACTGAGAACGGTGAAATAAAAATGGAAATGTTTTGAAAGGCACAAGGAATTAACCAACGTGTGCTAGAGACTGAGTAACATTTGAAGGTGAAAGAAACTGTCAATTGAGTACAAAACTGGTTAACCTACTGCAGCAACAGCTGTGAGAACTGCAGGCTGTTGTCATAAATGGTTCATCTTCAATGACTAAAAAACATTCTGGAAGAATTTGTGTTTTAAAAACTCATTGTCCTTAAGGGGATAATGGAAGTTATACACCGGGGCAGATTAACTTTTGGCCAGATTGAGATTCATTGATAAAAGGAGACAGTTCACTGTTTACGGGTCCTTTGCAGTTGTCTGTGGTTAAAACAATTCGTTAAATGATGATTCTGGTTGTTCATGGATATGCTGCTTTGGAAGTTTTGAAGTCTCCTTCTGAACTTCTCAGTCTTTTGGCCACAGTATTATATAAGCAAGCAGAGAACCTTGTGAAAAGCCTTGCTAAAATCCATGTAGACCACATCAACTGCACTACCCTCACCAATCCTCTTTGAACCTCAAAAATTTCAATCATGTGCAGAGACGACACAATCTTCCCACAATCCTATCTCTCAGAATTGATTCCAATAATTTGTCAACTACAGAGGTTAGACTGACTGGTAATTATTCAGTCTATCCCTCACTCCCTTTTTAAACAAAGGTACAACCAGCAGGGGCTGGTTTAGCACACTGGGCTAAATCACTGGCTTTTAAAGCAGACCAAGGCAGGCCAGCAGCACGGTTCAATTCCCGTACCAGCCTCCCCGAACAGGCGCCGGAATGTGGCGACCAGGGGCTTTTCACAATAACTTCATTGAAGCCTACTTGTGACAATAAGCAATTTTCATTTCATTTCATTAACTGTCCTCCAATCCTGTGGCACCACACCTTTATCCAGTGAGAATCGGAAAATTATGGTTGCAACTTCCTTCCTGACTTCTTTTAACAGCTTGGGATGCACTCTACCTCACTGTGGTGATTTATCCACTGTCAAGGATGCTAATCCTTGATGCACGATCAATGACTACTGAAGCGAGATTGTAGTCCAATTAAAGGCTTTAATGAACACGTAGTTACCGCAGCAGCTCCGGTACAGGATGACTGCTGTGGGTGAAACACAGACTCTTATGCTCCGCCTGCTGGGCGGAAACAGCAGGCAGGTTCTACCACTCATACTACAGTGTAAGGTACATCCCACCCAGGTACCCCTAATATAGCCTAACACAATCCTATTAATACCTCCTCTCTTTCGATGTTTGTCACATCTGATACTTCACACTTCTCCCCCTTGGCTACAACATCTGCACCTCCCTCTCTTTTGTGAAGACAGACGCAAAGTGTTCATTATGAACCATACCAGAATCTTCCGCCTCTATAGACAGTTTACCATTTTGGTCATTTCTGGGCCCTACTCTTGCCTTAGTTATCCTCTTACTATGTATTGATAAAATATCTTTGGCTTTACCTTGATTTTGCTTGCCAATATTCTTTCATGCCCTCATTGTGCTGTCCTAATTTCCTTTTCGATGTACTTTCTATATTCCTCACGGCCTTCTGTACTGTTGAGTTCTCGGTTTACGAAATGAGGCTGAGGTGTTGGGGCATCCCAGGGTAGTCGGATTCCGAAGCGCCAAACACCTGCCTTCGCACATCCACCCACAGTTCAAACAGCGATCAGCACATGAAGCCAAGCAGTAGGAGTTTGTTTCGGTGATGTTGTTTCAGACACTGACCATATGGGGCTTTTTATGAATGAAGACCATCTCAACACAGAATTAAATCTTATAGACAATGTCCCAGACACCATCATCACCATTCCTGGGTATGTCCTGTCTCAACGGCAGGACAGCCCAGCAGAGGTGGCGGCACAGTGGGATACAGTCGGGATAGAGTTGCCCTGGGAGTTCTCAAATTCGATGCTGGACCCCATGAAGTCTCATGGCTTCAGGCTAAACATGGGCAAGGAAACCACCTGGTGATTACTACGTACTGGCCACCATCAGCTGATGAATCAGTATTCCTCCATGTTGAACACCCTCCATTGTTTTGTGTGGCACTACAACCGTGCTGAATGGGTTTGACTTCAAACAGATCTAGCAACTCATGATTCGGCATCCTTGAGGTGCTGTGGGCCATCCGCAACAGCAGAATTGCACTCAACCACAATCTGCAACCTCATGACCTGGCATATCCCTCACTCTACCATCACTACCAAGCCAGGGGATCAATCCTGTTTCAATGAAGAGTGCAGGAGAGCATGCCAGGAGCAACATCAGGCATACCGAAAAATGAGGTGTCAACCTGGTGAAGCTACAACACAGGACTACTTGTGTGCCAAACAACATAAACAGCAAGTAATAGACAGAGCTAAGTGATTGCACAACCAACGCACCAGATCTAAGCTCTGCAGTCCTGCCACATCAGCCAAGAATGGTAGTGGACAACTAAACAATTAACTGGAGGAAGAAGCTCCACAAATATCCCCATCCTCAATGATGGAGGAGCCCAGCACATATATGCAAAAGAAAAACTGAAGCATTCGCAACAATCTTTAGCCAGAAGTGCCGAGTGGATGATCCATCTCGGACTCCTCCTGAGGTCCCCAGCATCACAGACGTCAGTCTCCAGCCCATACAATTCATTCCACATGATATCAACAAACGGCTGAAGGCACTGGATGCTGCAAAGGCTATGGACCCTGACAATATCCCGGCAATAGTACTGAAAACGTGTGCTCCAGAATTGGCCGCACCTCTAGCCAAGTCGTTCCAGTACAGCTACAACACTGGCATTGTTGTGGAAAATTGGCCAGGTATATCCGGTACACAAGAAACAGGACAAATCCAACCAGAGAGGTTCTAACCACCGCTCCTTGACATTCAATTGCATTACCATCGCTGAATCCCCCACAGTCAACATCCTTGGGGTTACCATTGATCAGAAACTGAACTGGACTCGCCATATCAATACTGTGGCTACCAGGGCAGGTCAAAAGCTAAAGAAATTTGGCATGTCTGCATCGGCTCTCACAAACTTCCACAGATGTGCCATACAGAGCATCCTATCCGGCTGCATTACAGCTTGGTATGGCAACTGCTCGGCCCAAGATCGCAAGAAACTGCAGAGTGTGGTGAACTCAGCCCAACGCATCACAAGCTTGCCACCTTCCCATTGATTCTGTCTACACCCCCCGCTGTCTTAGGAAGGCAGACAGCATTATCAGAGACCCCTCCCACCCAGGCATTGCCTTCTTGCAGACTCTTCCATCAGGCAGAAGATACAACAATCTGGAGACCCGCACATCCAAACATAGGAACAGCTTCTTCCCCACAGCTACAAGACTCCTCAACAACTCCCCCTCAGACTGATCTGTTCCGTTTAAGAACACTATTCACGACGCCCTATGCTGCTCTTGCTTGGCTCTTGTTCCGCACTGTAATCAATCACTATTTGTTGATGTACCATTTGTCAATGTACTCTGTTGATTATTCTTTTGTCTACTATGTACTTACTGTGTACGTTTCCTTGGCCGCAGAAAAATACTTTTCACTGTACTTCGGTACATGTGACAATAAATATCAATCAATCAATCAATCATCATATCTGCACCGACCCTCTGAAAGAGCACCCTACCTAGGCCCACTCCTCTGCCCTTTCCCCGTAAACCCCACCAAACCTTTTGGCACTAAGGGACAATTTAGTGTGGCCAATCCACCTAGCCTGCACAGCGATGGACTGTGGGAGGAAACCGGAACAAAGAACAAAGAAAAGTACAGCACAGGAACAGGTCCTTCGGCCTTCCAAACCTGCGCCGACCATGCTGCCCGTCTAAACTAAAATCTTCTACACTTCCGGGGTTCGTAACCTTCTATTCCCATCCTATTCATGTATTTGTCAAGATGCCCCTTAAATGTCACTATCGTCACTGCTTCCACCACCTCCTCCGGCAGCCAGTTCCAGGCACCCACTATCCTCTGTGTAAAAAACTTGCCTCGTACATCTACTCTAAACCTTGCCCCTTGCACCTTAAACCTATGCCCCCTAGTAATTGACCCCTCTACCCTGGGAAAAAGGAGACCCACACAGACACAGGGAGAACTTGCAAACTCCACACAGGTGGTCACCCAAGGCCGGAATTGTACCCGGGCCCTTGGCGCTGTGAGGCAGTAGTGCTAACCACGGTGCCACCCAAATTCTTACAGTGGGAAATAAGATCAGGCTGCAGAATTACTCCTGGCCATTTCGTTGAAGACTAATTTAATCCCATAATAATTAAATATGAGGCATTAAAATCAGTGATCGCCTGGAACCTTTTTTGAAAGCAGTTTCATATTTTTTTTAATCAGTTGCAAGTAACATTGAGTGTCAGTTCTTCCTCTTCCTGTACCATGCATATCAGAACATTTTACCAACTATCTTTTAAAAATTGATCACTCCTCTAAAACACAATCTGACATGGTGTCAAGAAGTTAATTATTAAAAGATTATTTCTCTAAGGTTTCTCAATTGAAGTGTTTGTGTTTAGCTGTATGGACAACGCCAGGACAAAGATACTATCCATTATTAAGGTTATAAATACTGGCAGTATCTTGCAGAATGGTTGTACTGGGATTATCATGCTTTGTGTGAAGCATGCCCAGCACCTCAGATTGGTGTTCCAAAAACATCCGCTATTATTACAGAACCACCAAATAGATTATTTTATTGTGTTCCACATTGTCAACTGATTTTATCACAGTTATTGGTAAAGTCACATTTGGTACTCTTCATGTTTTTTAAAAATATAGAGTACCCAATGAAGGAGCGATTTAGCGTGGCCAATCCCACCTACCCTGCACATCTTTTGGGCTGTGGGGTGAGACCCACACAGACACGGGGAGAATGTACAAACTCCACACGGACAGTGACTTGAGGCCAGGATCGAACCCGGATCCTCGGTGCTGTGAGGCAGCAGTGCTAACCACTGCCCTACTGTGCCACCCTAGGTATTCTCTATGTTAACCCCCAATTGCCAGCCTATGTTTTGGAGTGATACTGATCAGAGCATTGAAAACATCTTGAGAAAAATAATGATTCATACAGTTCCCCTAACTGATCCTGTAGGTTTGTTAAAGTAGACCAAAAAAACTCAAACATGCATTTCAACTATTGTTTGCCCTTTGCATTCTTCCCACTCAACTTAAATCTGACTGATACATTGCTTGTTATCTGTAGATTTAACTAATTTATTGAAGTGCACATTTCAGAACAAATATATTTTTAATTCGTACAGAAATGAATTTGGAATTAAAAATAATTACTATTGTCACAAGTAGGCGTACATCAACACTGCAATTAAGTTACTGTGAAAAGCCCCGAGTCGCCACACTCCGGCGCCTGTTTGGGTACATCAAGAGAGAATTCAGAATATCCTAATGACCTAACAGCACGTCTTTCAGGACTTGTGGGAGGAAACCAGAGCACCCGCAGGAAACCCAGGCAGACACAGGGAGAATGTGCAGACTTCACAAAGACAGTGACCCAAGACGGAATTGAACCTGGGTCCCTGGAGCTGTGAAGCAACAGTAATGTAGAAATACACTTTCCTACCAATTTGAATCCAGCTGTTCTAATTTGAAGTTGGAATTCTTGAAGTGTCAGTACTCGGGACGTGACACGGTACTGGTACTGATAGTGAAAAAAACTTTTCTTGTTTTTGAATTGTACAGCTTTAGGGCAAAGCCAAAATACCGAAGGTGCTGGAAATCCTGAAACAAAAACTTAAAATGCTACAAGTACTCTGAAGATCAGGCAACATCTGTGGAGAGAAAAATAATTTAGCTTTTTAAGGTGCTGGAAGGTCACCGATATGAAACGTTAACTCTGCTCCTCTTTCCATGGGTCGTGCCTAATCTTCTGACTGTTCCCAGCATTTTCTAACATAATTCCAAAACTTCTGATTTAAAAAAAGCTGTGGGCAACTGAAGGAGGGGTTCAGCAATGATACTTTTTAAACACTAAATAGTTAGCATCCACCTGATCAGTTTTACATAAGTTACTTTATTAAGGATTGAGATGAATTATAGGAAGAGTACTGAGTAATCATTATTAACCATTAAACATGTATTTTTAGGACATAGCAGTAATAAGTGAAACAATTCAGGGTGCTGGTTCTGTTGTTCTGTTTCTCACGAACAGCACAGGATGTTGTGATTGTACATAGCTGCCAGGATGAGGATCCTGGCATCAATCATGGGTTGCTTGCAATTCTATTGGTTGAAGTTTAAACATTGCTTGCAATTCTATTGGGTGAGTTTAAACATAGCAGCTTCAGGGATTGGAGCACATTCAACTGGGGCGGGCTATTGATTTTAAATGTTGTATATGCGCTGAGTTTGTGTCTTTGT
Source organism: Scyliorhinus canicula (assembly GCF_902713615.1). NCBI lineage: Eukaryota > Metazoa > Chordata > Chondrichthyes > Carcharhiniformes > Scyliorhinidae > Scyliorhinus > Scyliorhinus canicula. The sequence goes on from NC_052149.1 coordinate 26,211,918, forward strand.
TCTGTAGAAGGACCTTGGCAGCTTTCCAGGTCTTATCTCTTATGGACATGAAATCAAGCTTTTAGAATATTAAACCGTCTTCAGATTGTTGATGTGTCTGCTGCTCTTTGTACTGAGTTGAGCCACAGGAGAAAAGCCCACGTGGAAGCCGACTCAATACACAGGCCTTGAAAACCGCTCCTCCAGCAACACAGGAACATTTCAACACTGAGCGTTTTTCATACATTCTTCAGGCTATCATTTATATACTTTTCTTAAATCTAATTGGTCTCATTAACGTGTCATAAATTCAAAAGCTGAGTGAGTATTTTACTGAAATTGTTGTTAAACGTTATTATTGCTGAATGTAAATTATCTGACAATTCATCTGTTTAGTACTATTTTGCTGTCCCATTTATTTTGCTTAATTTGAATTATTGGAATGTTTGATTGTTTTTGTGCAAGAATTTTAAATGATCCATAAAAAGGCTCTATATTAGAGATTTTAAATGTTTATGGTAACATTTAAGTGTTAGTGATTAGACTTCGGAAAGTAGCGCAGTCAGAGAAAGCAACAATGGAAAGCACGCCGACTGCCATTTAAATTCTGGAAGAGTGATGAGCATGATTGCCTTTGCTGTGCTTCACTTGCACTTGACACAAGTAGCTCTTGAAAATAAGGTATGAACAATGCATCAGCTTCTGTCAAAGATGGGAGATCAACAAGGAATAATTGAGCTTGGAGGTAACAAAGGCATGCATGCAGGCTTGAACAAGAAAGGCAGTCAGGCAGAAGTGGAGATGGAAATATTCACCACTTGTAATGGATAGAATGTTGGGGTTAAAGTACAGCTGAAGGTTAAATGGGACGGCAAAGTTGCAGACTGCCTTATTCTGCTTGAGTGAGTGGCCAGGCAGTGGGGAAAGCCAGGATTGTGTTCGTTGAAGATGATGGCTTGGATTTTCTCATCTTGAGCTAGTGGATATTATCTATGATTGACTGCAAGTCAAGGTGACATCATCTCAGGTAGTTATGAGAATTTGTGAACAATTAGAGCTGAGCTTTACATTGCTGGAGATGTGCTGGGTCTGGACAATGGAGAAGAATGGAATCACTGAATGGAATGTAAGGGCAGTTCTATAGAACTCCGAGGAGGAAGAAGAGATATTTGAGGAGAATGGTTTGATGACTCAAATGATGAGAGACCGGATATGAGTCACATTAACATTGAGAGAACAGGCTTTGGCACTCCTGGAAGAGTAAAGCTTGAAAAGGCACAGAGAGAAATAGGAGAGACAGTGCAAAAGTTCAAGGCTGGAGTGATCAGCCTGCAGGGCAAAATGAGTCCGAGGGTCCATCTCTACCAGAAACAACTGTGTCCTTGAAGTCCTCCGCCCAATCTTTGCCCAGCTCCAAAGAGGCCATGGATTTCTAGGAGGTCTTGTGATGCATTGGGTTGCGTCCTTGCCTCTGAATCAGACATTACAGATTTGCATCCCACCCCAGGACCTGATGGTCAAGAAAAGTGCATTAATACCGCAGCCAAACAGGTTGTCAACCTGCAAATTCTTCCAACACAAGCAATAACAGTGGGAGAGATTCCTATTCAGCCATGTGATGGAAAGGAAATTGCGCCTTGCCCGTCACTATCCAAAAGCCCCAGACTACATGCACGTGAACATGCACGTTGTCAAGGCAACCCAGCCATCCGAAGTAATCCTCATCATGAAGATCAGGGCCACACAGTGGCCCCTTGTCTCCCTTCCTCTTGAAAACAGTTGATGAAAGAGCTTTAGAGGAGCCAATCAGCAGTTCACACCGACATTTCTACATCGACATTTAGAGAATGTGCTAGACTGCCTCTCTTGCTGAGCACATTCATGTAACAAACCGAGATTAAGCTCAGGCGTAATAACGTGAGACACAATGGTTCTCAAGTCAAGCTTGCTTGTTTGCTAGTACAGAAATTTGAGTAAATTACTTGCTTGAGAGCCTATTGTCTTGTTGTTCTTAATCAATCTCACAAAACTAGGTTGACCAGTTAATTTACCATCTTAGACACTTTCAAAATATTATTTAAATCGCTGCGGTGAATAAAGCCTTGCTTATTCTTATTCCCTCACCCATGGTATCATCCTAGCGAATCTACATAACACCTACTCCACAGGACGGCATGGTGGTGCAGTGGTTAGCACTGCTGCCTCATGGCATCGTGGACCTGGGTTTGATCCAGGCCCCGGGTCACTGTCGATGTTGAGTTTGCACATTCTCCCCGTGTCTGCGTTGGTCTCACCCCCACAACCCAAAAAATGTGCAGAGTAGGGTCAATTGGCCATGCTAAGTTGTCCCTTAATTGGAAAAAGAAGAATTGGGTACTCTAAATTTAAAAAAAAGTAACACCAACTTACGGCTCCAAACGTTCTATAATGCTGAATATGAAAATGCTCATGTTTTTGCAGCTGTGCATCCCCCATAGTTCGGTACAGATTTATCATTGCCCCCCGGTTTTTCTCCTCAATGCTGTTTAATAAGACTGAATTTTCTCCAAGATCGTGGGAACCAGGCACCAGTTTTGTTTTTGGGTCAAAGACCTGCCTCTGGTGGGAAATTAAAGCCCTGATTATCACAGGAGTAAGCACTTAATTGAAATGGAGATCGGTTCCCTGTCTGCGTGGAGCTGGTGGGGAGGAATGGAGAGGGGCCAGGTGAAGTGGGGACTGATGTAGACTTTCCCTTCAGCAGTCATCACTGAGGCTGCGGACTGCCCCAGAGGAAGCTATCTGCTGATTGTCCCAAACTCATCCACAGTGCTAAACAGAAGCAAGGGGCAGGACTCTCCGTTGCCCAAAGGCGATATTGTAATCGGCAATCGGGCAGAGAATCCCTTCCGACGCCCAAATCGGGGGCGGCGGTGGTTTGACGTCGGTTTTTGAGCCTCCACCCCCTCCAAAATGGAATCATCGTGTTGCACGCCGCACACCATTGAAACGGAGTTGGCGCGTCATCGACAGGCGCTCCCGCAATGCTCCGCCTCCAATGGGCCGAGTTCCTGACCGCGTGGTTGACGTGTGGTCTGAGCGGTCGGGAACCCGGCGTGGTGGCAGCGGACTGTGTTCAGCGCCGCCACATACAACCAGGATCCGTGTCGCTGGCCGGGGGGCTTCCATGATGGCTGGGGAGACTGGTAGGGGGTGGCCAAGGGGTGACCTGTGGGGTTGCATTTGGCGGGTTAGGTCCGTGCATGGCTGGTGCCATGTTGTACACATGCGCTGCAGGCCGTACACATGCGCGCCCACGGATCCAACCATTCTCCACCTGTTTTCAGCGCGGGAACAGGGGTTTTACCCGGCGCTGCTGCTAGCCGCTCACCGGTAGTGGAATTGGTGAGGGTTCAGGCTCGATTTTGGTGTTGTAAAATACCCGCAAATTCTCCATTTCAGCCGGCACCTAGCCGCTGAAATGGAGAATCCAGCCCAAGATGTCACAGGACAGCTGGATGTCTGCCCCTCACTTCATTGACGCCGACTTGCATCTTATGCTGGAGGCCATGAGGGAGAGGAGGAAAGTCCTCTTCCTTGGAGGTGGTCGAAGGAAGCCACCTGGTTGTTTAGGGCATTGAGTTGGTCACTCGAGTGTCGTCTTACTGTATTCTGCAAACTGCTTTTCTCTCATTACATTGCATAAATTCTCATTCTGTGATGTTTGGGGCTTTTTTATTGTTGTACAAGGTGGTGAAAGAGGTAACAGGACCCTCCACAGTGAGGGCAAAGCCTCTGGCTAGCTGTGACTCATTCATTACCGTGTTTCAGGCCGTGTCTTCTATGCTGTGATAGCACAGCTATCTCAAACCTCCTTCCAAGTCATGCCTCTAAACGTGGGTCAGAGGGGCTCAGTTGAAATGTTTCTGAATCAGGAAATTCTTGACATTTATGAAATCTTGAGGAACCCTTGAAGTCCTAAGCCCTGCTGGCCAATCCTTGTCATACAACATGGACATCTCTGTGTCCATTGCTATTTCCCTCTGCCTCCTCTTGTTCTCTCACCCCTGCTATTGCTCCTCCCTGGATGAGCTGTCCCCTTCCTGGATCTCACCATCCTCGAGGGCCATAAATCTCTGGCTCTTGTTATGGAGAGCACAGGTGACAATCTGAATGTTAGAGACCCTTACAAGAGGGTGCTGCACAGCTGGTCAAGGCATTGGAATCTCATCTTCTCAAGTTTGATGGTCTGCACCATTGGTTGTTCTTCTGAGCAGGTGGCATTGGCTTGATGGGCTTTGTGCCTCTGCCTGGGGCTCTCGTAGATGAGTGAGCAAAGGTCTTTCCCTTGTCGCCTTGAATCCACCTGCACACTTTGGGGGTTGGAATGTATACCTGATGCATTGTGGACTGGCAGAGTATGAGTATGAAGGAGTTATGGCAGCTGCCAGTGCACATATGGGGGAAGCTCTGTTGTGGTTAAAGACCAACTAAACGTTGAGGACACGGAAGCCGCAATGTTAATGAATTTGACTGGCTAGTTCTTCGGTGCCCTGATGGCCTTGCACCTTAAGGAAGCCAGCGATTGTGGCAAAACCCACAGCCCTCTCTTCCTGAGGGGCCACCCATCTGTCATGAAATGAATGTACTGCCTGACCTCTGCAGAAAAGGGCATCTATGACCTGTAAGATGCCATGGTGTGTTGCCATTTGTGAGATGCCACCAAGGTCTGCAAGAGGGTTGCATAGTGGAGCCAGAAGTGAAGACGTTCAAGGCGACAGTGACTTTGATGGCCACTGGCAGAGCATGCCGATCTGTTCTGTGAGGTGAGAGGTCTTCACCGATGAGGGTACCAACGTCTACAGCCATCTGCCTGGACAGTCCCAGTCTCCTGCTGCCCTGGAGCTCAATCATCTCCAGCTTCCTGTGCCTTTGGTGGTAGATTCTCTGGTGAGGGTATGACCTCCTTTGCTTTCCTGACCCTCTCCCTTCTGCTGTTACTTTGTGCTGCTTGATATTCCACCCTTCCTTTGGAGGGTGTTATCATATATCTCCACTGGGCCCACAATCCGACAATTGTGCCCCCAATGCCAAGGCAGCCTCCTTTGCAGGTCGCTGCCCGATTACGATTGGAAGGCTTTGTCTCTATGCTTTTGCCTCCATGGTTCCAAGGTGGTGGTGGTGGTGGGGGCTGATGATTCTGTTCAAAGCCCAGGTGCTGAGTGCCCAGATTCTTGAGCAACACCAAGGGCACCACCTCACCCAATGTTGAGTTTAGGGAAGACATAATACAGGGGTGGATAGGCGAAGTTCTCATGAGGGCAGCAGAGGCTGGAGGGAGCGGGAGTGGAGGTGGATGATGAACAGTGGAAGACAGAGGGAAGACTGAGAGGAGGGTAGCTATACCCCGATAAGGGTACATGAAATGCTGACAAACAAGCAGGTCAGAAGGATACCCCATTGCTTACTGTAAGGGGGTGCACCTAGACTCCAGAGCGGGGTGGGGGGTGTCGTTAGTGTGGCACATTCGGGATGGTTCGCACCAACATTCAGAATGTGGGGTGGTGTGGTTTGGCGTGTCACTGTTGTCCTCAGTCCCCTTTGGAAAAGAGAAATATGTCAAGGTTCCCATTTTAGTTGAGTGGCTGGCAGACAGGAGTCACAGAGTGCAGACATTCCAGCTGCAAAATGGAAATGAGTCACTGATGACAGGAAGTCCAGGGTCTGTGTGGACTTTGCAGCCTGATGTCAGAGATAGGAGACAGTGCAGGAGTGGAGCAGGGGCAATTATTGAAAGCATGGTGTACCCCAGCTGCAGGGAAGGGAAAGGACTGTGCGCTCCACACGGTACAAACATAGCTTGGTGTGCAGGCTGTCCTACAGTCAACGTCCCTGGGCTTGGCGGGCTCTATACTGGGCTGCAGAGGGAATGGTGATGGTCACTGCGGGCATCTGCAGGCTGTATTTAGGGAAGACATAATATAGGGGTGGATATGTGAAGTTCTTATGAGGGCAGCAGAGGCTGGAGGGAGCGGGATTGGGGTGGGGAGGTTCATCCCCTGTAGATAATCATGCACACAGCCTCCAGGCGGGATGGGTGGAGTCCCATGTGGTGCATGGGCACTTCACAGGTGATGGGCTCAGAGGGAGTGTTTGATTCACCAGAAAATGATCCCCCCCGCACAATGGCCGGTATTCACATTGCGACATTTAATGCGATCCAGTGTTAGTGCGGGAGGCTGGAGAATAACAGGAGGAAGTTCTACATGAACATCGTGAGGCTCCAGGTAAATCGGAGGCACATGTACAGTGAGGGAAAGAGGATTGATCTCAGTCCTGAAGTACAGGTGTAGCAGCACCACCTTGAGGTGCCAGAACAATGACATTCTGCAAAACCAAAAGTAAATCTGGTTCTGTCTGGGAGGGCTAGCAGGCAGTGTGGGAGGATCAGCAAACTGGGCTATGGGGCTCCTTTTTTAGATGCACACCCACTTGTTATTGCCACTACAGTGGACAGGATCCAGGAGAGAGACCTCGTTGCCCATGAAGCAACAGTAAGCCAATAACTTCATTGTGTGCTGTTGAAGGAATAGGCACAACTCAATAACCTCACATCAAAGTTTCACCATCAACAGAGACTAAGGTAGGATTGCAGCCTTGGAGAATAAAGGCAATAGTGAAGGGGCAGAGCTGCATCATATCTGCTATCCCATTAGTGAAGGTGAGTCACTGGTTAAGAACATAAGAACATAAGAACGGGATTATTATTTAAACGATAAAATATTAAAGCATGCTAGAGGGATAGAGTTTAAGACTAGGGAGGTTATACTGCAATTGTATAAGGTGTTAGTGAGGCCACACCTGGAGTATTGTGTTTAGTTTTGGTCTCCTTACCTGAGAAAGGACGTACTGGCATTGGAGGGTGTGCAGAGGAGATTCACTAGGTTAATCCCAGAGCTGAAGGGGTTGGATTACGAGGAGAGGTTGAGTAGACTGGGACTGTACTCGTTGGAATTTAGAAGGATGAGGGGGGATCTTATAGAAACATATAAAATTATGAAGGGAATAGATAGGATAGATGCGGGCAGGTTGTTTCCACTGGTGGGTGAAAGCAGAACTAGGGGGAATAGCCTCAAAATAAGGGGAAGTAGATTTAGGACTGAGTTTAGGAGGAACTTCTTCACCCAAAGGGTTGTGAATCTATGGAATTCCTTGCCCAGTGAAGCAGTTGAGGCTCCTTCATTACATGTTTTTAAGGTAAAGATAGATAGTTTTTTGAAGAATAAAGGGATTAAGGGTTATGACATTTGGGCTGGAAAGTGGAGCTGAGTCCACAAAAGATCAGCCATGATCTTATTGAATGGTGGAGCAGGCTCGAGGGGCCAGATGGCCTACTCCTGCTCCTAGTTCTTATGTTCTGATGTTCCTTATGTTCTTTGCCCCACTGACCTTCTTATGGGGCCAAGTAATTTCCTGTGCCAGTGATCACTGGCACTCTGTACCTGATAGGCAAAGGCCACTGCCTGAAACCTGTATGTGCCCATCAAAACTCAAACCTCCCCCTCTAAAAAGCACGAATCAAGCAGCTCAGGTATTTTAATTGGCCTCGATCGGGGGACATGTGGGACCGCTGTCCCGGACTTTCCTCGCTCTGGTGAAAATTGCTGGTATGGGGAACAACATCTTGAAATGAACATGCCAGCCAGCCCCAATATGTTTGGGCACTCCCCCACTTCTGTTCATTACCTCGGGGGGCGGTGGTCTGAAAATTCATCCTACTTTCTTACTTTTAAAGAGCAGTGTGTTTGTTTGCATTCTGTTCCTATCCTCCCTTGAGAATTTTACTAATTTAGGGCTGAAATTACTGGAATTGTCACTTTTCTTAATGGGGAAAAGAAAGGTGTATAATAAGTATTTTAAAGACCAAAACCTATCCTATATGGATGATAAGGGAATAGTGTAGATGGGCTTTAGAGTGGTTTCACAGGTCGGCGCAACATCGAGGGCCGAAGGGCCTGTACTGCGCTGTAATGTTCTATATTCTATGTTCTGAAACCTTTTTCGAATGCACTTTTGTAGTTACAATGCCCCCATTGCCAGATTACCCTGTTGCCAGCCCTGCCACCTCCAGTTGTGAATGGTGATAAATAAATAATCTTTATTGTCACACTTCAATGAATTACTGTCAAAAGCCCCTAGTCGCCACATTCCGCCGCCTGTTTGGGTACAGCTGGTACTGGAATTAAACCTGCGCTGCTGGCCTTGTTCTGCAACACAAACCAGCTGTCTAGCCCACTGAGCTAAATGTAGACAATTAGACAGCTAACAGGAAGATGGAGGCTCCACAAATCTTCCCATCTTCCTTGATGGTGATGACCAGCACATCAGTGAATTTGTAACAATTTTCAGCGAGAAGCACTAACTGAAAGATCCATTTCTCTCTCTTCTGGAGGTCCCAACATCACAACTGCCAGTCTTCACTCCATGTGATATCAAACAAATGCTGAAGGCACTGGACTTTGCTGCTGTTGTGGGCCCTGACAACATTCCACCAATAATGCTGAAGACCTGTGCTCCAGAACTTGCCACACTGTTCCAGAACAGCTCCAACACTGGTATCTGCCCAGCAATGTGGAAAACTGGCCGGGTAAGTCTTCTACAGAAAAAGCAGGACAAATGCAACCCAGCAATAACCTCCTCATTGACACTCAGTTTGGGTTCTGCCAGGACCCACTCCGCTCCTGACTTCATTCCAGCCATCAATAAAAGCTGAAGTCATGAGGTGAAGTGAGAACGAGTGACTGTCCTTGAGACAAAGACAGCATTTGACTGAGTATAACATCAGGATCCCTAGTAAAACTGGAGTCAATGGGAAACAGGTGGAAAACTCTCCGCTGGTTGGGGTGATACCCAGGTCAAAGGAAGATGATTGTGGTTGTTGGACGTCAATCATCTCAGTCTCAGGACATCATGGCTGGATTTCCTCAGGAAGTATCCTAGGCCCAACAATCCTCTGTTACTCCATCAACGATCTTCCAATCACTTTAAGGTCAGAAGTGAAGGTGTTTACTGATGATTCCACAATGTTCAGCACCATTCGCAACTCCTCAGATACTGAAGCAGTCCATGCTTGTGTGCAACAATGATGTGGAGATGCCAGCTTTGGACTGGGGTGAGCACAGTAAGAAGTCTTACAACACCAGGTTAAAGTCCAACAGGTTTGTTTCGAATCACTAGCTTTCGGAGCACTGCTCCTTCCTCAGGTGAATGAAGCAGTGGGTTCCAGGAACATATATATAGACTAAGTCAAAGATGCAAGACGATACTTTGAATGCGAATCTTTGCAGGTAATTAAGTCCACAGGTCCAGACAGAGCAACTGGAGAGAGAGAGATAATTGCAGGTTAAAAAGGTGTGAATTGTCTCAAGCCTTGACAGTTGGTAGGATTTTGCAAGCCCAGGCCAGATGGTGTGGGGGATGAATGTAATGGGACATGAATCCCAGGTCCCGGTTGAGGCCCTACTCATGTGTGCGGTGATTCTGTGTTGTCGCTCTACTCTCAGTGGCTCTACTCTGATCCACATGCAGGGCAAATCGAACGGCCTCGTCACGCTCGGCTTGGTGAAGTGACAGGCCTCTCGCGGGATATGTGACGCTCGGAACGCTTCACGATATCTAAAGAGATCTCGCGAGACGTCGCGATCTGGATCTTGCCCTCATCGGGCATGACCCAGATGAACATATTTAAATGAGCCAGTACGCTAATTTAAATATGCCTGCGCCCGATTCTCCCGAGGCCCAGGAACTAACGCCCATGCCTGAGAAAGCTTGCCAGGATGCTGATTAGCACTGGTCCACAGAAACATGGACCAGGCATAATGTAGCTGGAGGTGTCTCCCAGGTCACCGGAGGCCCCCAGGTGTTCAGGATCTGGGCACAGTGGTACCCTGGCACTTTTGCTGGCACTCAGGCACTTTGGCACTGCCAGCCTGCCCCCTTGGCAATTCCTCTCTGGCACCCTGGCAGCACCACCCTAGCACTACCTGGGTGGCACTGTCAGGCTGGTAGGGCACTGCAGGGTTCCAGGCTGGCAGTGCCAAGGTGCCCAGGAGCCAGGTTGCCCAAGCATGGGATTGAGCCTGGGGTTGCCCTGCCCGTAAGAGATGGGGTGAGGGGGGGGGGGGGGGGGGGGGGGGGGGCTCAGTGGTAAATTGGGGCAGTGGGGGTGCCCGGAGGCCGCAGTGGGGATTTCGAGGAGGGTTGAAGGATTGGAACAGCAATTAAAAATGGCGTCCCAAACTCTTCCTGCATTGCCGAGTAGAGCTTGCCAATGCAGGAAGTGAGGTGAGTGTGGCCTCAACAGTGTTTTCCTGACTAAGGCCAAAAGAATTAATAAAGTCTCTTTAAAGATCGGGCCCTTCTCGCTGCTGCAGGTGCTGAGAAAGACCCCGTTATATGCATCCAAAACAGGACCCTGTTTTATGTGCGTTAAATCGTGCCCATAACGTATATAAATGATTCTTTGAAATCTCATAATGCAACTTATTTATACTGTACTATGCCATTATTTGTCAGTGAACATTTAGCACTGCAGTTTCAGACTGCTGGCAGATCTTACAGTATGACATTTGCACAAGTTATTAGAAGTTGCGAAAATGAAAATGGGTCAATATCAATCTGCTATTTAAGCAACTGGAGTGTGAATTTATACATTTATTGATTCTTATTATCAAATTGACAGCTTGTACTTCCATAAATGTGCTGACATTTTGATTTAAACTGTAAAAAAATATACTCACCTGCCAGTCCAGTGAAGCATTAAAGACTTGGTTCCATTCCTGCTCTGAACAGTTGACTGATTTCAGACAGGCTGTCATGTGGGTGATAGAAATTGACCTCCATGCTCTTGGGCTACTCAGAGGGAAAATAAACCAACTCTTGGCAAATACTTAGTGATTCCGTTTTTAAATTGGTCAGGAGCACAGGACTGAAATTTTACAAGCTGTCTGGCACGGGTGGGGAGTTGGTGGGGAGTCCAGAAAATGGCAAGGGGAAGTGACGGGGTGGAGGAGGTGTGTGTGTGTGTGTGTGTCTACCCCCTGCCCTGCCACCTTGTCAGCAGTGGGGAAGGTGGTAAATGACCAATTGAGGGCCGTTTCCTTAATGCCATTGACATTTCACCCATGGTGGGGGGCTATCTGCCTCATGGGTAAACCTCCGAGGAGGGGGTGGGGGAAGTCCTCCTATTTAGCATTCCCCCCCACCCCTCCGCTCCCCTTCCCAGCAATAGCTGCCAACTTGACAGTGGCACCTCCTGCCCTCACTGATCCCTCCCCACTCACTCCTCTTACCTCATCGGTAGGGTGGAGGCTCTTGGAGCTGGACACTGTCCTCAATAGGGATGGCTGAACCAGCGGCTCCCAACTAAAAATAAAAGACTGCTTCATGAGATGAGGCATCACTGGCACTGACATAGCCAGTATTTGTATTCAGCTGCAACCACAGTTTCTCGTTTCAACCTTTCCGTGGCAGTTTAGTAGAATTGGCTTGCGATGACCATTTCAGAGTCAAACACATTGTTGTGGGTCTGGAGTCACATGTAAGCAAGATCAGGTCACCGCAGCAGATTTCCTTCCCTAAACTGTTTTTAAAAGCAATGCATAATCATTTCATGATTATCATCACTGGCTCTAGCTTTTAATTCCAAATTTCTGAATTTATTGAATTAATATTCCACCAGCTGCCATGGTGGGATTTGGACATTGAGCATTCTGCCTGGCCCCTGGATTACTAGGTAAACGACATTACCACCAGATCAGTTGGCAGATACCTGCCAAATGCAGCCCCCTGGTTCCACAGACAGACAAAGCATGATCAGCCACAAACTCCTCACTCCCACCCCCCCCCCTCGCCACCCCTTCTCCCCAAACTCACCCCCATCCTCTTCCCCCAACTCAGCTGTTCTACCCAATTCACCCCCCGTTTCCCCCAACTTACTCCACCCCTTCCCACAACTCACCTCTTCTCCCCAATTCACCCCCCGTTCCCCCAACTTACCCCCCCTTTCCCCCAACTCACCCCTTCCCCAACTCACCCCACCACCTTCCCCAACTCACCCCACCACCTTCCCCCAGCTCACCCCTTCCCCCCAATCATCCCCACCCCTTCTCCACAACTGAACCCCACCCTTTCCCAACTCGCCCCTTCCCCAACTCACCCCACCCCCTTCCCCCCAGCTCACCCCTTCCCCCCAATCATCCCCACCCCTTCTCCACAACTGAACCCCACCCTTCCCCAACTCGCCCCTTCCCCAACTCACCCCACCCCCTTCCCCCAGCTCACCCCTTCCCCCCAATCATCCCCACCCCTTCTCCACAACTGAACCCCACCCCTTCCCCAACTCACCCCACCCCCTTCCCCCCAGCTCACCCCTTCCCCCCAATCATCCCCACCCCTTCTCCACAACTGAACCCCACCCCTTCCCCAACTCACCATTTCCCCCAACTCACGCTTTTCCCCAGTTCACTCTCAACACCTTCTCCCAACTCACCCCTGCCCCTTCCCCCTACTTCACCCCATCACTTCCCCCCGCAGTTCACCCTCACCCCTTCCCCCAACTCACCCTCACCCCTTCCCCAACTCACCCTCACCCCTTCCCCCAACTCACCCTCACCCCTTCCCCCAACTCACCCCCACCCCTTCCCCCCAAACCCACCCCCACCGCCTTCCCCAACTCATCCCAACCCACCCCCACCGCCTTCCCCAACTCACCCTCATCCCTTCCCCCAACTCAGCCCCACCCCTTCCCCCAACTCACCCCCACCCCTTCCCCCCAACCCACCCCCACCGCCTTCCACAACTCATCCCAACCCACCCCCACCGCCTTCCCCAACTCACCCTCACCCCTTCCCCCAACCCACCCCTGCCCCTTCCCCTACTTCACCCCATCACTTCCCCCCCGCAGTTCACCCTCACCCCTTCCCCAACTCACCCCACCCCTTCCCAACCCACCCCCACCGCCTTCCACAACTCATCCCAACCCACCCCACTGCCTTCCCCAACTCATCCCAACCCACCCCACCGCCTTCCCCAACTCATCCCAACCCACCCCCACCGCCTTCCCCAACTCATCCTCAACCCTTCCTCCCCAGTTCACACTCACGCCTTCCCCCAACTCACCCCCACCCCTTCCCCCAACCCACCCCCACCGCCTTCCACAACTCATCCCAACCCACCCCACTGCCTTCCCCAACTCATCCCAACCCACCCCCACCGCCTTCCCCAACTCACCCTCACCCATTCCCCCAACTCACCCCCACCCCTTCCCCCCTACCCACCCCCCCCCGCCTTCCCCAACTCATCCCAACCCACCCCCACCGCCTTCCCCAACTCACCCTCACCCCTTCCCCCAACTCAGCCCCACCCCTTCCCCCAACTCACCCCCACCCCTTCCCCCCAACCCACCCCACCGCCTTCCCCAACTCACCCTCACCCATTCCCCCAACTCACCCCCACCCCTTCCCCCCAACCCACCCCCACCGCCTTCCCCAACTCATCCCAACCCACCCCCACCGCCTTCCCCAACTCACCCTCACCCATTCCCCCAACTCACCCCCACCCCTTCCCCCCAACCCACCCCCACCGCCTTCCCCAACTCATCCCAACCCACCCCCACCGCCTTCCCCAACTCACCCTCACCCATTCCCCCAACTCACCCCCACCCCTTCCCCCCAACCCACCCCCACCGCCTTCCCCAACTCACCCTCACCCATTCCCCAACTCACCCCCACCCCTTCCCCCCAACCCCCCCCCACCGCCTTCCCCAACTCATCCCAACCCACCCCCACCGCCTTCCCCAACTCACCCTCACCCCTTCCTCCCCAGTTCACCCTCACCCCTTCCCCAACTCAGCCCCACCCCTTCCCCCCAACCCACCCCCACCGCCTTCCCCAACTCATCCCAACCCACCCCCACCGCCTTCCCCAACTCACCCTCAACCCTTCCTCCCCAGTTCACCCTCACCCCTTCCCCCAACTCACCCCCACCCCTTTGCCCAACCCACCCCCACCGCCTTCCACAACTCATCCAACCCACCCCACTGCCTTCCCCAACTCATCCCAACCCACCCCCACCACCTTCCCCAACTCACCCTCACCCCTTCCTCCCCAGTTCACACTCACCCCTTCCCCCAACTCACCCCCACCCCTTCCCCCCAACCCACCCCCACCGCCTTTCCCAACTCACCCTCACCCCTTCATCCCCAGTTCACCCTCACCCCTTCATCCCCAGTTCACCCTCACCTCTTCCCCCAACTCACCCCTTTCCTAACTCACCCCTTTTCCCCCATTTACCCCGCACCCCTTCCCCAACTCACCCCTTCCCCCACTGACCCCCACCCCCCTTCCCTCCAACTCATCCCCTTACCCCCCAACTCACCCCATCCCCTCTCCCCATTCCACTCCCTACCCACCCTCTTTATATTATCTAGCTCAATACTTCAGCTCGGTATCTGAGAGGCTTTGAGGTGCCATCTTTCAGATGAGATATTAAACAGAGGGTCGGTTCTGTTAGCCCTTGAAGGTAGTTGTGAACAATAGTATGGTGTTATTGAAAGCTGGGTGGATGGCCCTGATGCTCTGGCCGATATGTATCCATCAACCAGCGTTGGGAAAGCAGGTGAACTTGTTAATCATCACAACATAAAGGAAAACATCATCTCTGTCCACGTTTTATTTCCTTTTCCTTTGCAGGCTTTGATTCCAGACTTGTTTTTCTCCTTCTTTCCAGGGAAGCAGCTGTTTATTATTCTGCCGTTGACACTCCCTCTGGACACATCTCGAGCTTCTTAACCTCTGCCATTGCCACTCTCTTTGGCCCTACACCAACAACCCTTTGCCATTCCGTCTCTCCTGTCTGACATCTTATAACACACCTTCCCTTTTGTTTTTTTACCGAACCATTGCCCCCCCCCCCCCCCCACCCCCATTCACTTGCTTAAAATCTGGTGCTCTTCGAACATTTCCCAGTACCGATGAAAGATCATTGACCTGAAATGGCAACTCTGTTTCTCTCTCTCTCTCCACAGACTCTGCCAGAACCTGCTAATTATTTCCAGCATTTTTTGTTAAATCTGGGAAAGCACTCGATCCAGCTGCTTTGGTCTCCCTTTAGCTGCTGGGGTTCCCCGAGTCTGAAAAATATACAGCGGAATTCTGCATCGGTGAGATCCTCTGATCCGGCAGCGCACCCACGCCCGTGAGCTTCCCGACGTCGTGGGGGTGGCCACAATGGGAAATCCCACTGGCATGCTGCGGGAACGGAGAATCCTGCCCATAGCCTTTAGCTATTAAATTCAAATGGCTTCCATAATATGGGATGCGCAATTCTATTCAAGTGGTGAAATCAATGACCCATCTCTCCAGAACAGATTATGTTGATGCCCTGAAATCCACCGTGGTGAAGCTGGGAATTAGGTACGTTCCTGGCATGTTGCCACCATGTTTTGTACATTTACTGATCCAGCCTCCTGATGCTATCCCGCATATTGGCCGGAATTCCCGAGACTGGGTTGGTGAGTCATTGAGCTCTCCATTCACATCGGTGGCACCGCTGGCATGAAGGGCTGGAATATTCCTGACTTTGTGCTGCGGGAAGTAGGTGGTTAAAAATGAGCAAATAAGATTTGGATTTGTTTATTGTCATGTGTACCGAGGTACAGTGAAAAGTATTTTTCTGCGTGTAGCTAAAACAGATCATTTAGAACATGAATAGAAAAGAAAAGCAATAATAGGGTAACACCAGGTACACAATGTAAATACCTAGACTCCAGCATCGGATGAAGCATACGGAGTGTAGTATTAATCAGGTCAGTCCATAAGAGGGTCCTGACGTGGAGATGCCAGTATTGGACTGGGGTGGGCACAGTAAGAAGTTTTACAACATAAGGTTAAAGTCCAACAGAATGTTTCGAATCACTATCTTTTGGAGCACTGCTCCTTCCTCAGGTGAGTGAAGAGGTGGGGTCCACAACCACATATATAGACAAAGATGATACTTTGAATGCGGGTCTTTGCAGGTAATTAAGTCTTTACAGGTCCAGATGGAGTGACTGGAGAGAGGGATAATCACAGGTTAAAGAGGTGTGAATGGTCTCAAGCCAGGACAATTGGTAGGATTTTGCAAGCTCAGGCCGCATTTGTGGGGGGGGGGGGGGGGGTGAATGTAATGAGACATGGATCCAAGGTCCCGGTTGAGGCCGTACTCATGAATGCGGAATTTGGCTATCAGTTTCTGCTCGCCGACTCTCCGTTGTCACGCATCCTGAAGTCCGCCTTGGAGAACGCTTACCTGAAGATCAGAGGCTGAATGCCCTTGACTGTTGAAGTGTGTCCCAACTGAAAGGGAATATTCCTGCCTGGCGATTGTCACGCCCGGGTCGATTAGGAGTCTAGTAACAGCAGAGAAGAAGCTGTTTTTGAATCAGTTCATGTTCTCAGACCTTTGTATCTCCTGCCCGATAGAAGAAGTTGGAAGAGTGAGTAAACCGGGTGGGAGGGGTCTTTGATTATGCTGCCAACTTTCCCAAGGCAGCGGGAGGTGTAGATAGAGTCAATGGATGGCAAGTGGGTTTGTGTAATGGACTGGTGCTGTTCACGAAGTTTCTTATGGTCTTGGGCTGAGCAGTTGCCAAACCAGGCTCTGATGCAACCAGATAGGATGCTTTCTATGGTGCACATTAGAAATTGCTAAGAGTCAATGTGGACATGCCAAATTTCCTTAGTTTCCTGAGGAAGTATAGGCGCTGTTGTGCTTTCTTGGTGGTAGCGTCGCTGTGGGTGGACCTGGACAGATTGTTGGTGATGTGCACACCTAGGAATTTGAAGGTGTCAACCATTTCTATCTTGGCGCCGTTGATGCAGCCATGGGCTGTGCACAGTACTTTGTTTTCTGAAGTCAATGACCAGCTCTTTAGTTTTGCTGGCATTGAGGGAGTGATTGTTGTTGCTACACCACTCCACTAGGTTCTCTATCTTCCTCCTGTATTCTGACTCGCCATTGTTTGGGATCCGACTATGGTCGTGTCGTCAGCAAATTTGCCGATGGAGTTTGTCCCAAATTTTGCCATGCAGTCGTGTGTGCACAGGGAGTAGAGTAGGGGACTAGGTATTCAGCCTTATAGGGCACCGGTATTGAGGACTATTGTGGAAGAGGCGTTGTTGTTTATTCTTACTGATTGTGATCTGTGGGTCAGAAATTCGAGGACCCAGTTGCAGGGAGAGGAGCCAAGTCCCAGGTTTTGGAGCTGTAACTATACAAGAGATTTACATTCATGAAAGACATCACCGAGAGGGAGAAGGAAATAAGATACTAGCATTTTTCTGGAAGTGTCAATTCATCAGATTTCTGATTTAATCCACTTTCATTCTGCCATCTTCTAAAACACTGGGAGTTGCTTTGCACCAATCTCTCTCGATGTTTTGTATTTAATCAAAAGGTTCTGCACACTACTTTTCCTCATTTTCATTCTGATCAAACTGTTAATTCGTGTAAAATGGAGGCATATTTTTCTGTGCATGAAAGCATAACAGCTCACATTGACAAAGCAAAACTCCTCCGATTATTGAACCTTAGTTCAAATTATTTCCAAAATGCAAATGTCATTATTCTCTCTGTGAAATGAAAGGAATGATAAATTGATTTAGCCTCTGCGTTGGAAAATAACCACCTTTAAATCATTTTCTTGTGTTTTCTCATACATTAATGTTAATCTGGACAGAATTTAAAAAGCTTATGAAGGTCAATTCAGTTTACAATTAGGAGTTATTAAATCCATTTTCACAGCGAGTAAAATGCAGCAATTGGAGACTGTGAATTGAGTTCTATAATTGAACGGGTTGATGACTTATGTCATTGCTTTGGGTATTGTGTTAACTGCACCATCGTTTCAATGTTTACCACGAAGAAGGAGATGATGTCTGCAGGGAATATTTTAAATAGGCATACGCTGAGATCAATTATCAGCTAGTCATTGTGGTAGGCTCATATGGATTGGCAGTTGCTTGTAACTTCCCAGCTCTTAATCTTGGGGAGAGGCCGGGATCCATGAACAGGCACCTAATGGTCCACTAAGATGAAAGGTGAAAGGCTGCAAGACCCCACTCTGAACTAGAGGTGCACTGTCCATCATATTGATAAAGGTGCTGCCATAGGAGCTTCGGGCCTGTAACCACTGTTAGTCCCTTTACATTGCGTGGGGTGGAGTGGTTAGCACTGCTGCCTCACAGCGCCAGAAACCCGAGTTACATTAAAGCTGTGACATTGATAAACCAAATTCCCCTCCTCCGCCCACCATCCCCCGGAATTTACTAGTGACCTTGGCCAACCGGCCGAGCCTGCCCCGGAACTGGCAAGCTGAAATTGGTGCTGTGCCAGGTGCCTGTAGTCATGCCTGGGTCACATTTAAGGATAGCTGTCGATAGCACAATGGGGAACCATTTGTGCTTGTGATGTCAGTCTGAAAATGTGTCAAAGGGGAGATTTAAACTCCATTGCTTATGCAGTGGCACATTGCTGGAGTCATGCTATAGTGAGGCAGGAGTGTTTGGAATCTTGAGAAGAACGTGAAGCTGCTGGCCTCTGTGTTCACCTCAAGCTAAGCCTACTCGGTCTGGCTCACTGGCACTCTTCTCCCACATAGAGGGAAGAGGGTAGCTGCCCTGTCCGCTACTGCCTCAATCAGAGACACAAGGGAAGCATCAGAAAAACATGCAATCATTTGCAGGTAGTTGTCCAAATGCCACTTGCCTTCCTCTCTCCCAGCTCAACCATTTCCAAAGACAATAGCAAGTCACAGCTGCCATTTGTCTTTTAAATAATCCCTCCTGCCTCCTGATTGTGGATTGCGCTCCTAATTGGGCAGAGAACTCACCTTGGTGTCAATTTATAGCTGACGTTTTGAAAATTGCAACTGATGCAGGATTGGGTCAGGACCTGGAAATGTTCTGGGCATCAGGTTCCTAGCCCTTGAAAAGCTCTTGGTGACATCAGGGTAGAACTATCGCGCTGTGGATCTGTGACATGTGTGAGCAGGGCCAGATACAACACTTTGAACCAGTTGGATTGAAGAATCCTGACTGAAACATTGCAGAGTTAAAACTGGGAAATGTAAGCCAGAATATTTAATTTAATGTAAAATCATGTTCAGAAAGCAAAATAGAGGCAATGAAAGAGAAAGAGAAATAAAATAGACAAAATGTTTTAAAAGTCATTTATTTTTTAAAATCTCCAGCAATAACTGAAAGAATGAGACTCCACAATTGTAAAATTTACTTTTCACTGCCAGAGAGGTTGTTTGGAGGTAATTAATCATTAGCATGCCAATAAAAAAGTACTTGCATGTGAATAGACAGGCCTAAACGTTTTCTGGAGTTATTACAGGGTAAACCTCACTACTTCATAACATAACATGGATCCCAGAGTTAACTCTCAGGCCAAATACTGACAGAATGATATTTGCAAAGGAACAGGCTAAATTGGACAGTAACATTTGGATTTTAGTGTTTCACTGTGCATGTGTGTATGCTAGATGTTGTTGCCTGATTTAAGGCTAGCAGTCTCATTTATTATTACCATAAAATATGGGTCAATATTCTGGGAAGACATATCTCCTTAGGAGAAAAACAATTAATTGTTGTTGAGCAAAGCATGTGTGAGTCCAGAGCATGTTTGTACTACAGGTCGTAACCTGAACTTCATTTATTTCTGTGTATAAATGCAAAAGCCATCCAGTAGTTGCAGACGTTCTGCCATTATTTTTAAGATACCCAAAACCATCAGAGATTACAGACATTCTAACCTCGATATAAATCTTGGCATTTTCTTCTTTGTAGCTTTTTTCCCAAGCGCGACCCAGAGGTTTGGGTAAGTTAGTTGTTGCACCTTCTAAACCAGTGTATTTAACCCGATGGACAAATGACCACGAGTTGCTTAATACAATAATATTTTTTTACACACACACGCACATACAAGTTGAACTCTGAACTAATAGACTAGAAAGACCTTAGCTTAACTTCCAGGTGACTGGCAAGTACAGAGCACAAATGGCCTTATCTGAATCCTGTCATCTGGCAGTGCTGGATATCTGTTGCTGGTCGTCTGTGTCCTCGGCTCTGGTCCCGCTGTGGATGGTCTTCCTTTTGGCCGGTGAAGGGTTCACCATTGTTGTTGGCTGTCGAAAGCTGCAGTTGAGAGACCGAGTGGTGGGCTGCAGAGCACCTTTTATCCTTTGGGAATTTGATGCACTTTTGGGCGGTCCCAGGTCAAGGTCCAATGGATCGATCAGGGCTCGATGACCCTGATCGATCTCAACCAATTGGGGCGGACATCTTGATGGCTGGGCGGGTCCCATTCGGCCATGGTCGTTGGTGTCCGAGGCACGTAGGCCTTCCCAATTAAGGAAAGCAGGTGCCACCGAGTCTGCCACTTATTGTCAGTTTCTACCTGGAGCCCATTGTCCCGGAATAACCCTTTAACAGCCATTTTCCTGTGTCCGTTTTTTCATCAGTCTGAGCTGCAGCTTTTGTATATTTGCAGGCTGCAGCCTGTCTGTGCTCTGGCTTTGGCCAAATTTCCCATCGATCCCCGCGGGTGACCATTTTAGGGGGCCTCATAGTTGAAGTGCAATGATGAAGAATGACAGATCGGAAAGGAGAAGTGCGATGGGTAGGAAACACATATCTGATCTGCTATCATATATGTCAGATATTTGTTTTTTAAATTTAGAGTACCCAATTTATTTTTTCCAATTAAGGGGCGATTTAGCATGGCCAATCCACCTAGCCTGCACATCTTTGGGTTGTGGGGGCGAAACCCACGCAAACACGGGGAGAATGTGCAAACTCCACACAGACAGTGACCCAGGGCCGGGATTGAACCTGGGACCTCGGCGCCGTGAGGCAGCAATGCTAACCACTGCACCACCATGCTGCCTTCTATGTCAGACATAGATATTGACAGAATCTAGACGCTGATATCCAAGGAGAGATGGTAAATTTCTTTATTCATTTGAAACTCAACAATTGGCCAAAAACGATTTCAGGCAATCTGAAATTACCAGAAGACAGTGTGAAGCATCACAAAATAGACATAAAAATGAACGAACAACCTTTCCACTGAAATGGTCAAATACTTTTGAAAGAAGAGCCTGTATCCAATTGAAATGAAAATTGAAATGAAATTGATGGTTAAAGTGACATTTTCATTTAATAAATACTGATTTTTTTTTTTACCAGTTTCACATTTTAGCTTGCGATATTTGTGAAAGAGCCATGCATGTCCTTGTTGCATAGTGGATCAAATAATCTTGTACTTGCGACAATTTTTAAATGAGATCATTCAGTCAGTGACCAGGCCATTGACAAATAGGAATAGATTTCTGGGAGAATTAATATTTAATTCTAAGTATGCAAGAGTGAATCTGAACATACCACATAATAAATTAATTGTGACAAAAACGAATCATGGTGGGCCAGGTAGAGGAATGTGTTCAGATTGTTGCACTCCATGTTAATAATACATTTGAAGACTGGGCGGAAAAAAACTCAAAGAAAGAATGGCTGAAAAAGTCACATGGGGCGGGATTCTCCAAAACGGCGGCCAAGTGTTGATGCCGATGTAAACACCGGAGCGTTTCACGCCAGCACCAACGGGGCTTAGCGATCCCGTGACCCACAGGAGGCCAGCAGGGCGCCGGACTGCTCCGCGCAGCTCCGGCTGCCGATATGGGGCCCTGCAATTCCGGCCGCGGGTCCGCGCATGCACTTCCGGCCACGGACTGAGTCCGCAGCTTACACCCAGAGTGCCCAGCGGGTGGATGTTAGAACCACGCCGGCGGGAACTCGGCCAGCTGCCAGCCGACAGTCGCCGCGGAGGCCTACTTCAGTGGCCCCCGACCGATGGCGCCTCGACCGACCTCGTGCGACTGGTGGCGATTCTCTCATCCACAGAGAATCGCGGGAAGGCCTCGGACCCGATCGCCGGTCTGATGCCCCATTCTCTCTCCAGCGCGATTCCAGCGTGGAGGCTCAGAGAATCCCGGCCATGGGGCAGGATTCTCCGTTGGCTGATGCTGAAATTGCAAAACGCGATTGGGTGGAGAATAGGTTCCGCCGCTAAAATCATAGTGGGTGCCGATTTGACACCAAAATGATATTTTCCATTACCTCGATAGCGGCGTCAATGCGCTCCGGAATGCACATACAGTAAACACTATTTGCATATCATTGGTGGGCCTGACCCGGTATTGTCCGAGGCCGCTGCGATGCTCTGACTCCGGTGGGCTGGTTTCCCGACGGCGGGTTCACTTGTGCTTTTAAAAATCGTGAAAGCGTTGTTGTGGCAACTGAGGGAGAGAGAGGTGATGCGGAAAGTGTCCAACATCACCAGAGTTTGCTGACGGTTGTGCCGCTGGCCGGGGGGCTGGGAGGTGGGGGTGGTGGGGGGGGGGGGGGTGGTGGGCGGGGAGAGGCTTCTGCCAGGGCTGGATGGAGGTAGCAGGGGGTGGCGAGGAGGTGGGCTGTGGGATTGGGTTGGATGGACTCGGAACACCATTGCCACAGCCGGCAAGGCAGCCATGAAGCTGCACCCGCCACTGACAGCCCACTTGGAAATTAGGGCCATGGGTCATACAGGTGTCCTCCCAGGCCATTCCGGAGATGACCTCTGGCCCCAGCTGACCCATCAAACCAACTTTCTCCAAAACCGGTTCCTAAGATTCACTCAGTACCGATGAGTCTGGCTTCTCCTCTCCAAATTACAAAACCTAGGAACACACTGTCTTGGGAACCACTCTTCTGCTTAAAGGCACATTCCAGTTATGGGTCGAAGAACCAATGAGAATAAAATTAAAGTGCTCCAGCACAACCAGTGCCATCTTGTTGGCTGGGATGAGTGTGTGTGGGGACTGTAATGTGTACACGTGGTTGCAGCTTGTCAACCTCCCAAGTGGCGAATCCCGCACTGTTTTTCATTGGAATTGATTGTGTTCCACGTGGCGCCAGTGCTAACCCCTCCACAGTTGCTGAATCGCTCCGGGTTCGGCGGCGGCTTTGCTGTTGTGGAAGTCCATGAATTCTGCATCGGCGTCAACACTTAGTCTCAGAAACAGAGAATTCCGTCCATGCTGTTGAAACTTTTTGTACTGGACTCAGCAGAACCGACACAAGAATGGCAAATGCTTGAAATAGTCCAACGCAAGAATAAAAATATGCAGGGATGATCTCAAATGAGATCCCGACGGTACAAATCCACTTATGGTCCTCTCGCAGGATTTTTGCAGCCATAATGGGATTTGCACCCACGCTGACTGAGCGCGCTAAATTCCGCCCAAGGTGTCAGGTTGAGAACTTCTCTTTGTTTCAACCTTCCGCTGAGGGAACCTTTCAATCGCACTGTAAGAGTAGTTGAACATGGTTGATGGCTGTAAGTAAATTTAAGATAATTTTTCTTGAACATTTAACTATTTGTAGAACCCAGGATGGCGAAAGTAAATTTAAGCAAAATCTCAGCAAGTTTGCAACAAGGTTACTTATTTGAACATTGAGGCTTCTAAAAAAAATGTTGGTCTTGGCCCAATGACACCAAACGCATCTTTGAGTCAGAAAGTTGGAAGTGGCTCTCCAGAGACCGGAACATAAAATAACAACAGGAAATGCTGGAAATAGTCAGCAGGTGGGGCAGTAAGGGCGGAGACAGAAATATTCCAAGTCGATGGCCTTTTGTCAGAACCGGACAAAAATGTTATAAACGTAGGTGTGGTGGGGGAATAAGAAAGGAGAATAAAAGGGGGAAAAAAATCTATGCTAAGCATCAGAAGTGGCTCATTTGGTAGCACTCTTGTCTGTGAGTCAGAAAGCTGTGGGTTCAAATCCCACTCCAGGACTTGAGTATACAAATCAGATGACACTTCAGTGCTATACTCATCGTCCAGTTGTGATGTTAAATTGACATCTCATCTCCTCTCTCTGGTAGATGTAAAAGATCCCATGACACTTTAAGAGTCCTCCCTGTTTATTTCCTCTGTTCCCATTTCTTTTATTTTAGTTTTATTAGAACAGTACAGCACAGAACAGGCCCTTCGGCCCTCGATGTTGTGCCGAGCAATGATCACCCTACTCAAGCCCACGTATACCTATCCCAGTAACCCAACAACCCCCATTAACCTTATTATTTTTTAGGACACTAAGGGCAATTTAGCATGGCCAATCCACCTAACCCGCATATCTTTGGACTGTGGGAGGAAACCGGAGCACCCGGAGGAAACCCACGCACACACGGGGAGGATGTGCAGACTCCGCACAGACAGTGACCCAGCCGGGAATCGAACCTGGGACCCTGGAGCTGTGAAGCATTTATGCTAACCACCATGCTACCGTGTTATCCAAATTCTCATTGGTCCTTCGACCCATAATCAGAATGTGCCTCGAAGCAGAAGAATGCTTCCCAAGACAGCATGTTCCTTGGTTTTGTAATTTGGAGAGGAGAAACCAGACTCGGCGGTGTCGAGTGAATCCTAGGAACCGGTTTGGAGGAAGTTGGTTTGATTGGTTGGCTGGCAACCCGTACCAGCCTCCCCGAACAGGCGCCAGAATGTGGCAACTAGAGGCTTTTCACAGTAACTTCATCGAAGCCTACTTGTGACAATAAGCGATTGTTATTATTAATCTGCGGGTTGGCCAGGGACAGTATTCTACCTGACAACATTCAGTGATTGGTTCTTAAATTATGCTTTCTGAGAGAGCTGAGCAGAAGTCTCTAGACCCTCAAAGGACGAGGAACCGTGTTTCTCCCTCTCTCTACTGCTGGTTCCCTGCTGTCTTTGTGAGTCTGCAGTGAAGATCGTTACAAACTGAAGGAAAAGGAAGTACTCAACTGAAGGCCTAACCTTGAGAAAAACACTAACTAGAAGACATTGATCCAAATCAAAGTTCCTTATCCTTTTAATTTATTATTATTTCTCTTCCCCTTCCATCACTCTTTCCCCTCTGTCTTGTGTGTGTGTGCGTGCGTGTGTATAGAGGATGGGCGAATTGACTGGGGGCTGGGGATCAGATCATAGAATCACTGCAGTGCAGAAGGAGTCCAGTCGGCCCATCGAGTCTGCACCGACCCTCTGAAAGAGCACCCTACCTAGGCTCACATACCCCATCCTATCACCATAACCCCAACTAATCTTTTGGAAACGAAGGGGCAATTTAGCATGGCGAGTCCACCTCACTTGCACATCTTTGGACTGTGGGAGGAAACCGGAGCACCCAGAGGAAACCCACGCACAAACGGGGAGAGAAAGTGCAAACTCCACACAGACGATGATTGAAGGTTGGAATCGAACCCTGTTCTCTGGCTCTGTGGGGCAGCAGTGCTAACCACTGTGCCACCATGCCAGCCTGATAGTAGAAAATTAGCTGTATTTTCTGCCTATTTAATTATAATTACTGTCAATTTGTTGGGCTGGATTCTCCGCCGCCGGGATGCCCCATTTTGCCAGCAGCCCGGGGATTTCCCGATGGTGTGGGGTTGCTCCACAATGGGAAACCCCATTGACTGGCTGGCGTAACGGAGCATCCCACCGGTGGGCTGAGGCAGAAATGTGGCGCGGTAGGGCGGAGAATCCCGCCCCATGTATTTACATATACAAACCTGGTGACAGTAGTCAATTTAACTCAACTAAATTATGAATAGAAAATTTCATTCCACCTGTGTTGCGACTCCCTTTAAGGGGCTGGAATTGACCACGCACTATGCCAGGCTGTCATTCTGGGTGTCGTGGTCCATATTTATCCATCAATCAACACTACTAAAACTGATTATTTGGCCATTTCCCATTGCTGTTGTGGGTTACAAATGCCAAACTTCATAAGACAGATGTATTTTAAAGTGTCTCATTTAATTCAGGGTAAAATGGAATAGTTTGGAGAGGGGGATATGGACTTCTAAGAAATATGTCTGCAGTAAAGCCCATGTGACCTCATGGGAAATCTGCCCAGAGATAACCACGATTGTTATGGGGATGGGGGTCTAGGTCAAAACTTGCTGAAAGTAAGGTGCAAGTTTCAACACCTGGACACAGAAAAGCTCCTCTAGCTTCATACAGACTCTTGGCCTTGATTTTCATCCTCGCGGTGGGTAGGGGGAGTGGGTAAAATTCTTGGCTTGGCCCCTCTGCCTTGACAGAAAGTATCTGCAATGGCAGGATCTTCATTTCTGAGGAGTGGGTGGGGGCTGGAATTGGGCCAATGATCTGGCAAAGGCTTTTGTGTGCCAAGGTGGGCTGTTCAAAAGGCCTATCTCGGTGGCATAATACTTTGCCCAGTTCGACAAAAAACATAAAGACCATTCATCCCTTACCCCTCACACCCCTTTCATTCTGTGAACATTCGGCAGGCCACATCCATGCCACCAATAAGCCAATCTATGGCGCTTCTATGCCCATTGATCCACTGTACGTTTTCTAGAACCAAAGAACCCTGAAGTGTAAAGTGGTAAGTTTAAATAAAAAGTTTTGAAACAGAGTCATGAATTAATAACTTGCCCCTATCTTGAAGGCAAGTCTGCATTTCAAGCTAATAAATGTGTTGATCATCCAAGCCCTTTAAAATATCAAAAAACCACAAATCACAAACACTTGAACTCACTTATAATAATAATAATCGTATTGTCACAAGTAGGCTTACATTAGCACTGCAATGAAGTTGCTGCAAAAAGCCCCTAGTCGCCACATTCCGGCGCCTGTTCGGGTACATGGAGGGAGAATTCAGAATGTCCAAATTACCTAACAGCACGTTTTTGATTTGATTTGATTTGATTTATTGTCACATGTACCGAAGTACAGTGAAAAGTATTTTTCTGCGGCCGAGGAATGTACACAGTACGTACATATAGTAGACAAAAAAAATAATCAGCAGAGAACATTGTCAAATAGTACACCAACAAACAGTGATTGGTTACTTTTGGGACTTGTGGGAGGAAACCGGAGCACCTGGAGGAAACCCACGCAGACACGGGGAGAACGTGCAGACTCCTCACAGACCCAAACGGGGAATTGAACCTGGGACCCTTGCATTGTGAAGCAATAGTGCTACCCACTGTGCTACCTTGCCACCCACTTAACCTGCACAAACAAACATTGTGGTGGGGAGGGGGGGATTTTGTTGCCCCCATTTTTGATGGGTAGGAATGGTGGCAGGACGAAGAATCGATGAGAATTCCAAAATGGCTTTTGTGCTAGTGAAATTTCTCTGCTCGATTGTCCCAGCCCCTGCCAGTGACGTAATCGGGGTCCTTGTCATTTATATATAATTAGCACTGGAAAATCCTACCCCCCTACATATGAAAGTCCCACCCCCTTCACTGGCAGAGAGATGTTTTGCTGCTGAGATTCCTGATGTGTTTTTACAAATGGAGAACTGGCGACGAGAACGCACGAAGTACAGCTAAGTATAGCCCTTGGGGGAAAGGGGGTGAGGGTCATGCCCGGGCAGTACTGTGGGACTGCCCACTTATAATGCCACCTGGAAGAGCCTGGGCACTGCTCCTGACATCTCCAGGAGGCACTGTCTTCTATTGGGGAGATGCAGATGAGGGTGGGTTCCCTGAAGGCGTGAGGTTCCCTGGGGTTCTCATGTCTGTGGGGCGTGGGATCCCTTGTCAATGGGGGGTGGGACCTGTGTCTGTTGGGGGGTGGTGGGGGCTCCCGTGTCTGTGGGGGAGATCCTTTTTTTACTCTTATTTTTCAGATCAGGGCCTTCACAATTTGCACCTTTCTCGGTCTATGACGCAATAAAAGACACAAATGTGTTTGAAAGTTGAGAAGTTCGGAGTATTGCTGTCTGTGGTTTGCTGCCGTATTCAAGATGGTTTGTGATTTATTTTGCCTGCAAATATCCATTAACAACACTGTAGCTGCCTGAGACATCTCCACAGCAGTTGTCAGCGTTCAGGAGCTCCAATGAAACCGTCTACCTGCAGTCTCACTTGTCTTGGTGCCTGACCTCTCCACATTCCCCCCGCTCCCCCCCCCGCCCCCCCCCCCCCACCCCACCCGATCGCCGCAGCAGCAGCGCTGAGCTTCTCTCATACACGTTTCACGTCGGCTGCCAGTTGATTGGCCAACCACCATGAAATTGCTACCAGGAACTATAATGGCGTGCAGCAGTGGATTTCACATCTGCTTCCGGTCCAACCGATCGCACTTGCCCGGCAAGATAGAAATTCAGGTCGATGAATATAATGAGCATTAATATCAAGTTGTGATGTTGCCATCAAGTTCAGTTTTAGCAGTGCATGGAACGGTAGCGCAGTGGTTAGCATTGTTGTTTCACAGCACCAGGGTACCACGTTTGACTCCTGCTTGGGTCACTGTCTGTGCGGAGTCTGCACGTTTTCCCCATGTCAGTGTGGGTTTCCTCCGGGTGCTCCGGTGTCCTCCCACAAGTCCCGAAAGATGTGCTGTTGGGTGAATTGGACATTCTGAATTCGCCCTCATTGTACCCGAAAAGGCGTCGGAGTGTGGCGACTAGGGGATTTTCACAGTCATTTCATTGCAGTGTTAATGTAAGCCTACTTGTGACAATACAGATTATTGCCCCTTAGTGTCCAAAGTTTAGATGGGGTAGCAGGAATAGGGCAGGAGAGTGAGCCTAGTCGGCTGCACTTTCGGAGGGTCAGTTTAGATGTGATGGGCCGAAATGACCTCTTTTGGCACTGTAGGGATTCTGAGACTATCCCGGGGTTTATGGACTGATGCTGCTATTGTACCATATCCTCACCTAGTCAGAATGTGCGTGCCTAAAAGTGATGGTGTATCACAAGACGTGACAACCTGATTCTCCGATACAGTCGTAATTCTGGAAATCACTTCATTTGCCTTTTACAGTGTTTTTAATGGAGAGCGAACACCGATTTTCTGCTAATATTCAAGTAGAATTTTCCCTATAACTGAATTAAAATCAACACTCGACAGTTTGCTGTCAAGGAACTTCTATGCTCAAAAGGCAGATAATTATGAATAACCAAGGTTAGAAGCATATATGAGTTAGCACCAATCTTTAAAGGCATTATGACCAATTTAAAGAAAAACAACCTTTATAGACAAGCTTTTCAACTACAATTGCTCCTTTTGTAGTTATGCAAATTTCTCTTCATTGTAAAGCTGACACTAGACTTGAGTTCTCAGTGTTATCTTTGACACTTCAGTTCCAGTGCCTACACAACCATTGCTGAACCATAAACTGGAGATCTTTGGAGATCCAGCCCTTCCAAACCACTTTGTTAGCAATCACTGACTCCTCTCCCCCCCCCCCCCCCCCCCCCCCCCCCATTATCACTTGGTGAAGAGACGTCAGATGATTCAAAAGTTTGTTTATGTTCTGTACCATTAGAGGTGAAGATATATATTTTATTCATACAGTGCTTGCTGATTCGAGCAAGGCCATTACATTTTTTAAAATATAAATTACCTGCTGACTTCCTTCAACACAACATGCCAGAATTTGAAAGTCGCTATAATAACTTTACAAAATTTGTTTTGTTAGAACTTAACCCAAACATTAAAATTGATTAAATTGACTTCATTAAAAATGTATGATCATAACCCTGAACATCCTTATGGGATACGTAACGATTGCTATAATTCAGCCCTCCAATAATTTGCCTCCGCAATAATATCTATGTGGCAATAGCAACACTTAAAAAGCAATCTCTGATTGATGTAAAGGGTTTTAAACAAATTGCTCTTTAAAAATAAAATAATTCAATCTTCAATTTATTACTGAGTAATGCTTGTTTCAACTTTGAATAATTAACAGACTTACCTGTTATTTGTTTGAAATCACTAACGTTTCAAGAAAATCTTGTTGCAAAAAAAGCACTAAAACAGCAATTTATTTTCATTAGTTGGTTCAGGTTTGCTGCAGTTAATTTTATTTTCCTTTTAAAATATGGTTTCAATGCTGAGAGCAAAACAAAATGTAGGTATCAATCATATACACATCTATAAAAGAAGAGTAAAGTAATAATTATATAAATAACTCAATATATAGACATGCACATAAAAATATTGGGTACAAATGAAAACCACAAATATTAGTTGAAAAGATACATTTTGCAATCTACAATACCATGCGGACGGCATGGTGGCACAACAGTTATAACTGCTGCCTCACAGCACCTGGGACCCGGGTTCGATTCCAGCCTGGGGTGACTGTATGTGTGGCGTTCTCCGTGTGTCTGTGTGGGTTTCCTCTGGGTGCTCCGGTTTCCCCCCACAGACCAAAGATGTGTGGATTAGGTGGATTGGCCATGCTAAATGGCTCCTTAGTGTCCAGGGATGTGCAGATTAGGTTACTGGGGTGGGATGGAGTGGCCAGGTGAGTGGACCTAGGTAGAGTGTTTGGATTGTTGGTGCAGACTCGATGGGCTGAATGACCTCCTTCTGCACAGTAGGGGTTCCATGATTCTGAATATCTTCATAAAAATATTGTACAGCCAAGTTCTCTGATCGTTTCCATAAAGCATGGACGGGATTCTCTGGTCGCCGACGCAGAAATCGCATTCGGCGATTGGCCGGAGAATTCCAATTTGCGGCAAAATCGGGGGTGGCGCCGCTTTTGTGATGCACGTCACCTGAGGCCCTCCCCTGATGCTCTGCACCCGATGGGCCAAGTTCTCGACGGCGTGGAACACTTACGGTATTTTTTTCCGTAGACCCCCAGGCAGCTGCGGACTGTGCCCAGTACCGCCACTGTGGGGGGGTGAGCCGTTCCGCTGGCAGTGGGGGGGAGGGGGTCCGACGAGGGCCCT